>NW_027185863.1:986086-1042781 GCF_028583685.1 Petaurus breviceps papuanus | reverse complement strand
TATATATATATATATATATATATATATATATATATATGTTTTTTAAACATTTGATTTTAAACTTTGAACTCCAGATTCATTCCTTTCCTCCCTTGTCACCCACACTTACTGGAAAGATAAGCAGTTCAGCATAGGTTGTACATGTGTAGCTAATGCAAAACATTAACATAGTAGATATATTTTAAAAGACTGACTATATTTCTCTCCCTCCTATTCCACCTCCCACTTATTCTATTCTTTACTTTAATCCCATCCCTTTTCAAAAGTGTGTGTTTACAATTTACCTCCCCCCAAGCCTGCCCTCCCTTACATCATCCCCCCTCTCATCCCCTTCCTCCCTGCTCTCTTGTAGGGTGAGATACCCAATTTAGTGTTTATTTCATTCCCTCCCTGAGCCAAATTCAAGGAGAATTAGGTTGACCCATTCCCTTTTGCCTTCCTATTCTTCCCTTCCATTGTAACCATTTTCCCTTGCCTCTACTATATGAGATAGTTTACCCCATTCTGTCTCTCCCTATCTCCTTTCATTATATTCTTCTCTCACCTCTTTATTTCACCTTTTAAGTATCATCCCTTCCTATTAAATTGATGCTGTGCCCTCTATGTATACCTGTATACATATACACACACATTCACAAATGTATTCATATGCTCGTATACCCTCCGATATAGACATATATATATTCCTATTCCCTTTAACTATTTTCATACTAAGAAAAGTTTCATCAGTTACAATCATCATTTTTCCATGGAGGAAAGTTAATAGTTCAACTTTGATAAGTTCCTCATGATTTCTTTTCCCTGTTTACCTTCTCAAGCTTCTCTTGCTTCTTGTATCTGAATGTCAAATTTTCTATTCAACTCTGGTTTTTTCATCAAGAGTGCTCAAAAGTTCTCTATTCCACTGAATGATCATATTTTCCCCTGAAACATGATACTCAGTTTTCCTGGGTAGGTGATTCTTGGTTTTAATCCCAGCTCCTTTGACCTCTGGAATATCATATACCAAGCCCTTTGATCCCTCAGTGTAGAAGCTGCCAGATCCTGAGTTATCCTGATTGTGTTTCCACAATATTCAAATTGTTTCTTCCTGGCTGCTTGTAATATTCTCTCCTTGATCGGGGGATTTCAGGACCTGGCTATAATATTCCTAGGAATTTTCTTTTTGGCTTTTTTCAGGAGGTGATCGGTGGATTCTTTCAACCTCTAATTTGCCCTCTGGTTCTAAAATATCAGGGAAGTTTTCCTTGAGAATTTCTTGCATGTGATTTCTAGGTTCTTTCTTTGATCATGGCTTTCAGGTAGTCCAATAATTTTTAAATGATCTATCCTGGATATATTTTCCAGGTCAGTGGTTTTTCCCATGAGATATTTCACATTGCCTTCTATTCTTTCATTTGTTTGTATCTGTTTAACAGCATCTTGGTTTCTCAGAAAGTCATTAGGTTCCATTTGCTCCAATCTAATTCTGAAGGATTCTCCTCAGTGAGCTTTTGAGATTCTTTTTCCATCTGGCAAATTTGGGTTTTAAGGCATTCTTCTCCTCATTGCCTTTTTGAGCCTCTTTCCCCGTTTGAGTTAGTCTGTTTTTTAGATGTTATTTTCCTCAGTCAGGCTGTTGACTCTCATTTCGTAATTTTCTTGCATCATTCTCATTTCTCTTCCCAATTTTTTCTCCACTTCTCTTATCTGCTTCTTAAGGTCCTCTATGGCCTGTAACCAGCTCGTATTTTCCTTTGAAGCTTTTGGTGCAGGAGTTCTGACTTCACTGTCTTCCTCCTGTTCCATGCTTTGCTCCTTTTTGTCCCCAAAATAGGAGTCTAATGTTGGAATTTTCTGTTTTCTTTGTTTTCTTTGCCTGGTCATGTTGCTACTCAATTACTTGGGTTTGGGGCTTTTTGTCACAGTGGGACTCTGCTACCAGACAGGGGAGCTTCGTACCAAATGCTGGGTTTTTCTCAGCTGCTGGAGATATTAGTTGGGTGCCCTCTCTGAAGCCTCCACATGCTCTAGCAAGCTGGTCATACACCCCAGGGCCTCCACCCTAGACCACAATCCAGATCTAAGCAGGTTAAAGCAAGAGTGATCACCTCTCAGACTGGTGCTTGGTCCCCCTACCCTCTGCAGGCCAGGAGCCGAAGCTGCCATATGGCAGTGGCTGTGCCGCATCCCTCAGTGGCTTCTCTCCTTGGGGGCAAAAGCTGAGGCACTCCCAACTACTGGGTCCCAAAGTCTACACTGCACTGACTTCTCACTTTGTCCTTCACATCTGTGTGTTGATAACTCTGGAAACCACCACAGCTGCTGGTGATCTGGAGTCCCTCTGGCCTCTGCCTGGTCAGGCCTGCCCTGGGGCTAAAACCTTGGCTCCCAGAGGACTTCACTGGCTGATTCCTGCCGGGCTGTCCTCAGCAGGAGGTTAGTTTCTCTGTGTCATTTTGTGGGTTCTGCAGCTCCAAAGTTTGTTCAGAGTGCCCTTTTATGTGAATTGGAGGTGGTGAGAGCTGGATCCTCGGGAGGTCCTGTTTCTACCCTGCCATCTTGACTCTGCCTGTGATAAGAACCTTAAAGTTTTTCACAACAACAGTCCTCAGGAGAGCTGCTTGTGCTTGACTTTAGAAGTAGTCTAACAAGAAGTATGGTAAATTTCGTGGGGTAAGTCATGGAAGTCTTTGGTATGAAACAATTTCTTCATCTGAAGTTACAAATCCAGTTTACAGTTATCCCTTCCACATTGCAACTTTCTCCATCTAGGTTTCAATATATTGTGGGTTGGCATAAGAAATTCAATGGGAATTTGAGGGGACTTTTGTGGAAGCCAGAGACAACAGGCAAAAGTCAACATACAATACAGAGGCTATGGCCAAATACTCAACCTCATTTTTACAATGAGGTACTGTGAACACCCCATAAAAGAAAAAGAAAAAAAATCCAGGCTTCTCTGGTACAAAGGGAAGGTCAAAAAATATACACAGATTTTACACATTGCACGGATACCTCAGCCCTAACCCCCAGGATGTGAAAGGAACCACTGTAAGTAGAAATAAGAAATTTGTATTTTATACAAATATAAGACTTTTGATTTATATAATTCATCTTTTGACTTATATACTTTATCTTTTTAGGAATAGGAGATGTTGATTACTCCTTTCTGAATCCTCTATCACCCTAATACTGGCTATGCCATTGAAGTCACCATCTCAAAACAGGTAGCATCAATCAAAACTTTGTGAAGTGCCTACTATGTGTCAGGAATTGTGCTAAATTCTTGGGATGAAAAGAAAGGCAAAAGATAATTTCTGCTTCCAAGAAGCTCACAACTAAACAAGGAAAATATAGAACAAATTGGAGATAATCAATCGAAGGGAGTCGGAAGAGTGGAATGGGAAGCACCTTCCTCATCTACCACACTCCCGCAACATGCTTCTGTCTACTGAAACTCTTCCCTTTAGAACCCAATTAATAACCTAACTCTTCCTTAATTCTTTAAGGGGAAAATGACCTTTCCTTCCCAGGGTTCCTCATAGCTCTATGCACAGGCCTTTCCCATGTGCTTATTTTTTAACCAATATTAAAATTATGTATGTTCTGACAGAAGAAAATCTTTAAAGTTAGGGTATTTTCATATTTCTTTTTGTATCTAGTTCCTGGCACAGTGCCTAGAACATAGTAAAATATGATAGGCGCTAGATCTAAGCATGGGGAACTCATAAACAAGGAAATTCCCTCTGCCAATGCAGGTCATCACCTTCTCTGCAACTTATATTTTTGGAGAGAATTACTTAAGGTACTGGGTGGTTAAGACCCCAGTTTTAGGTCCCTGTGTGACTTTATCAGGGTTACACAGACAACATGGACAATATTTCTTATAGATAGGCCTTGATCCAGGACTTCCTGGCTCCAAAGGCAGCATTCTATCCACTATGTCACACTTTTTCATACTCATACAGACATAATTCATGCTTACACACACATATGAGTTCCATACATGGCTCATAACTTTTTTCTCCTCCCATCTCTTGCCCTCATCATAGGGGACTTCAGTATACCGGTACATATTAACATTCTTTCAGAGAATAACAACAACTCAGTTCCTCAACCTGTTCACTTCCCATAACCTCCAACACAGAGAAAGATGGTCATACTCTTAATCTTGTAATCACCTACAAGTACAACCTCCACATATAAGAATCCTGAAATCCCCTTATCCAGCCATAATCTATTAGCTTTTAACCTCTCCTTTTTCCTTCATTCTATTTTTCTGACCTTGATATCCAATCCCTTGACCCTTCAATTCTGTTTCAGGCCATCTTCCCTACACCAATCACTCTCTTATCTTTTTTCTCATCTTAATATTGGTGAAACAATTCAACTCTACACTCTCTTGAATCCCTAGCTCCATTTTTTTTTCACCAGTGACACCTAGCCAGGCCTCAGCTTTGGATCATCCACCACCTTTACTCCTATTCACATAATACTGAATGAAGGTGGAGAAAATCACACAACCATTCTGATTGGATCCACAAAAAATTTATGGTGTACTCCTTCAAATGGACCTTTGCTGCTGCTAGGCAATCCTGTGCCTGAATTATGAACTCACCATCCCACTTTCTGAAGCAAGTCTTCCAAACTTTTTCATCTCTCCTCTAATCAGCTATGTTACCCTCCCTTTAATCAGAGAATTTTCCTTTATATTTAGCAACACCAACAACAAAAAATGAAATCATTTTCTGTGACCTCCTTCTGCTTGTCCATCTCATCATATCCATCTTATGATTTCTGCTAATGTTCCCTCCTTTATAACCCCATCTCATATGATTAGGAGTCCTCACTCCTTTTAAGACCTCTACTCACTCAAGCAAATCCAAAGGAAAGGCCCTTCTCCTCTGAGAGATTGTCTTTACTCATCTCTACTCTATCACTTATTTTCAGTCTTCCAGTTGGCTGGTTCATTCTTTATTGCCTACAACCATACCCAGGGTTCCTTCATCTGGAATACAAAACAAAACAAAAAAAGCAATAACAAAAAAACAAAACACCACCCTCACTTGATACTTTAATCCCAGCTAACTATTATTCTATACCTTTTTTTGCTCTTTGTGGCTAAACTTTAAAAAATCTGCCTGCAATAGGTGTTGCCACTTTCTCTCCTCTTAATCTCTTCTTAAACCCTTCTGACTTTATCATTCCATAAAATGTTTCTCTTCCCAGTTACCAGGGATCTCTTAGCTGCCAAATCCAAAGGGCTTTTTTTCAATCCTCATTCTTGACCTCTTTGCAGCCTTCGACTTTGTTGATTAACCTCTCCTTTTTGATAAGCTGTTCTCCCTTGGGACACTACTTTCTCCTGATTCTCTTCCTAGCTATATGAACACTTCCTTTCAGTCTCCTTTGCTAGATCACAATCCAGATCATACCTCTTAACCAAAGGCATACCATATAGTTCTGTCTTGGGCCCTCATCTCTTCTCCTTCTATACTACTTCATTTGGTAATGTCATCTGTTCCAATGAATTTACTTATCATCTCTATGCTTATGATCTGGGCATCTAGATGGAACAGTGGATAGAGTACTCCACCTGGAATAAGGAAAACTCATCTCCCTAACTTCAGATCTGGCCTCAGACACTTATGGGCTGTGTAACACTAGGCAAGTCAATTAACCCTCTTTGCCTCAGTTGCTCATCTGTAAGATGAGCTAGAGAAGTAAATGGCAATCCACTTCAGTATCTTTGCCCCCACAAAAAACAATGGGGTCCCGAAGAGTTAAATAAGAATAAAAATGGCTGAACAATAAAAAAATACTGGTTGATGATACTCAAATCTACCTCTCTTGCCCCAAACCCTTTGCAGACCTCCAGTCTCACATCTCCAACAGTCTTTTAGTGATCTTGAATATCTTAACCAGAAAACATCTTAACCTCAACAAGTTCAAAACAAGACTAATGATCTTTTCCCCTAAAGCCTTCCTCCCTCCTTCCTTCCCTGTTATTCCGGAGGACATCACCACCCTTCTGGTTCCTAAGGTTAGGAAGCTAGAAGCATCTTTGACTAATCACTATTTCTCATCCCCTGTAGCCAATGTTTCCGAAGTCTATCCATTTTACCTTCTTAACATCTTTCCAATGTCACTGAAGAGATTTTCCTAAAATGCAGGTCCAATTATATCACTTGTTTACTCAATAAACTCCTATGGCTTCCTATTGCATTCAGTATTAAGTATAAAATACTCCGGCATTCAAAACCTTTTACAAACCTAGTTTTCCATTCTTCTTACACCTTACTCCTTGACACATACCCTTTGATCCAAAGAGACTAGACACTGACCTCCTGGCTGTATACAAGAACAAGACACTCTCCTCTCTCATATCTAGACATTTTTCCTGGCTCCCTCCCATGTCTAGAATGCTCTCCACCATCTCAATCTACTAGTTTCCCTGGCTTCCTTTAAGTTTGAACTAAAATCCCATCTTCTACGGGAATTCTTTGCTAACCTTCTTAATTCTAGTGCCTTTCCTCTGTTAAATATTCCCATTTACCCCATATATAGCTTGCTTGTATATATTCATTTGTTTGTTGCCTTGCCCCCATTAGATTATAAGCTTTTTGAGGGCAGGAACTATCATTTGCCTTTTTTGTATCGCTAATCACAATCCCATAATTAATGCTTAATAAATGTTATTGCTTGATAGACATACATATTATAACATATTTACATATGGTTTTTAAACTTTGAAAATAATATACAAAATTATTATTATGTTATAATTATTATTAAACCCTCTGTAACCACCTGTGTGCAGACCGTTTTTATGCCTCAACCATTTCAATAGACTCCTAAGTGGTGTCCTTGCTGCCAATATATCCTTTCTACAGTTTGTCCTTTAAGCTGCTGTGAGGTTAATCTTCCTAAGGCACAGATCTGGTGATGTCATTATTGTGCTCAAAACTGTCCAATTACTTCTTGTCATTATTAAAGTCCAAATTCTTTAGCCTAGAATTCAAAGTTCTTTGCAAACTGCAATAACTTTTCTTATCCATCCTTATCTCACATTTCTTCCCAAGTATGTCTCCTCCAACTCGCCCTCCCATATAACTTGTGCTTTAGTTAATTTATTCTACTTACTATTATCCATACATATTTACAGTTTCATGATGCCTTGTTTTTTTACACAACTTGGAGCACCTTTATATCCTATTTTATTATAGGAACCCTACTCATTCTTCCTCGCTATACTATGAACAAGTCACTCTTATCTTTTGTCTCTAGGCATTTTCTAATACCCAATACCACCTTCTCTGTGAAGCTTTCTCAGTTTTCTTTTGGAGATTTCATACTGGTCTTTATTTTTTCTTATTCATTTATTATGTTTGATTTTTATTATAATTATTTCTATGTGTGTGCCTTAAATCTCCTAAAAGGTGAGAAGTACAATAAAGGCAGGGACTATATCTTACGTCTCTCTCTGCAAGAACCTTGGCCTTCAGAATCCTCTGATCTCTAACAGGGATATGGTCTAAAGGAGAAAGAATACTCAGAAAGTGAAAACTGAGTTTTCATGGACACTGATCATACTCCAATCATTTTGCTATTCACTGTACCCAAGATCTTAGGTATAATGGCAACATAAGAACATTGCTATAGAGATGGAAAGGACCTTACAGGTCATATAGTAAAACCTCTTCATTTTACAAATAAAGAAAATAAGGCACAGGGGTTAGGTGACTTACCCAAATTCCCACAAATAGTAAATGGAAGAACTGGGATTTCAGCACAGATTTTCTGACTCCAAACTCAGCATTCTTTATATTAAACCATGTATGTGTGCCCCAAAGGTAAAACTAGCAGAATAGGCAAGATTAACTCCTAGCTACAAACTCTTGACTCTAAGAAAAAAAATAGTTCTTAAAAATAGCTTTTAATGTCGTTTGCTGTTGGATCAACTTTGTTGTGCATTATTCTTTCTCTCAAATTCTATAGTCCTACTGAACTGACCTTTCTGTTGTTCATACTTTTTATTCCATTTCTCATCTTCAAGCCTATTCACCCCTTCACTCATACTTAGAAAGTATTCCTTCCTTGTTTGCATCTTATAAAATCTCTCACTTCCTTAAAGATGAGGTTCAACAGTGTCCTCTACACAATGACTTTCCAGACTGCTTCCCCCATCCCCACTGTCAACGTTCTACTTCCATGACTACCTCATTTAAATAAGTTGTATTTATTCTGTATAAACTCTTATATTTATAGGCTGTCTCCTCTGATAAAATGAAAGACTTGAGGTCAGCGACATTAATGGACCAACAAAATCATTTTTCATTTTGTCCTTGTATGCCAATACCTGGAACATAGTAGGCTCCTAATAAATTTTGATTGAATTATCAAACAAAAGATAGTCGGAATCATCTGTAGCCTTGCTTGTAGGCCATGGCGGTACCCCAAATTGTTCTCTCTTCTAAGCAGCATAATATTTTGCATAGCCAGTATGAATTAAACCACTTTTCATTAAGTGTTTCCCCTTAATATTTCAGATAGAGAGAAAGGACTGGTACCCTCCTGGCTCCTGACTGTAGCTGCTGACTTTCTTTCCCTGTGGTTCAACTCTACTATTTTCCTTGCTATGCTAACAGAATTTTTGTATCCCTCAGGAGCAAACATTATGCCCTGAATATAGATGACCCTTAACAAATAATTATTCAATTGAATTCACATTTTATAAGACTGCTAATGATGTCTGAAAATCTAGATTGATTAAAGTGGTTGGCACTAATAATTTTAATAAAATGTACTACAGTTGTGTACCTAATTTCTATTGTTTCATGACTTGTTTGGGGTTAAGAAAGCTGTAAATGAAGGAGAGCAAGGGGAATGAAAAGCAGGATGTGCAATTTGCCACTCAAAGGAGAAAACACTGATTTCTGTCTTTGGATAGTGATATTTTTCAAGGACAATTCAGGATTTTGATGTTAGGAGGAACATTCAACAGCAGAAAATTCAGGAGCCTAGCCTCAATTTTGTCACAGACTGGGGGCATACCAGGTCAGTAGGTTATCTGGTATAATATAGTAATAAATAATAGTAATAAAATAGGAATAAATAAGAATAAAATAGTAATAAAAATATTCAACTAGGGCCTAGATGATCACATCATGCATACTGTATACTAGAAAAATTCATGTACTAGAAGGAGATTGTAACAGAAATAATTATAAATTAGGTAGATGTAGCAGCAAGCACCTTAGCATACCCAAGATGCTGCTAGCACAAGTTCTTTAATCTCCTTCCCCAAAGGAAAGCAACTCAAAAAGGGTTAACAATCTTACTTTAATCAAATATCATTTGCCTAGTTCAGGGGAAAAAGTCAGCACCCTGAACTTCAGAGAATACAAACAGAAGTTACAAGCAGACAAAAAATACAGAGAAACAAACCAGCAGACTAACTGCTAACTGTCTGACCATTACATCCATACCTAGTTAGTTACCAGGGAGAGAAACACCAGCATCTGTGTTTTTAAAGTCGGGGGGCTCAGCAGCTGCCCAGAATCTCATCTGGCCAAATCACACAACTCTTGCCATGAGTGAGCCCCAAAGCAACACCTCACCTCAAGGTATGTGTGTGTGTTTGTGTGTGTGTGTGTATGTGTGTATGTATATGTATATATATATGTGTGTGTACGTATATATATATATATATATATATATATATATATATATAGCGTTCTCCAGGGACAGAGAATATCACAACCCTTGTGACCCATTGCCCAATCACAAAGTAACAAGGTGTGGGCATTACTGAAAAACAAACCTCCCACCATAGGCTCCATGTAACCCCATGCAGCCTATTAGGGGAAGAGTGTATTTTCAAATCAGGGAAGATCCATTACCTGTTACAGCAGAGTATATGAATAAATCATCATTAGAGGAGCAGCTTGGCATAGTATATTGAGATTTTAAATTGGAGTAAAAAAACACCAGTGTTCAAATTCTGACTTAGGTGTTTTCTAGCTGTATCTTAGAGAAAGTGATGTAATTTCTTAGTGTCCCAGGCAACTCTTTAAAATTATAAATGAAGCTATAACTCTTCAAGGGTTGGGGCTGTCCTCAGGTTCTCCCTTCACATCTCCAGTTCAGCTTCCCTGGCTTCCCTCATGTTATTGTGGTGGTGATAGTGGTTGGTTCAGTCTTTACAGTACTGTCTTCTTGGCAAAAAATACTGGAATGGTTTGCCATTTCCTTTTCCAGCTGATTTACAGATGAAGAAACTGAGGCAAATAGAGTACAGTGACTTGCCCAGGGTCACACAGCTAGTAAGTGTCTGAAGTCTGATTTGAAGTCAGGGCAGCTAGAGATAGAGTACAGGGTCTGGAGTCAGGCTTCCCTTAAAACTCAACTCAAATCCCTGCCTTCTACAGGAGACCTTTCCCTACACCTTAGCTCCCTCCATTACCTTTCACTCAAAAGATAAACTTCTATCTATTCTGTTTAGGTTAGTATGTACTTAATTACCTTGAAATATGTGGCCTGAACACTCCTTAAGCACTCCCAAATGCAGCCACAAGCAGAATAAAGTGTAGCTGGGAAATATTTAACAGTATAAACAAAAATACAATGAACCATGGATAATGTTAAGTGAGACTTTGCAAGTCAATATGTGGTGGGCCCCACATGCATCTTTATATTTGGTTTGGTGACCACTGATTTACACATAGTCTTCTCCATTAGAATATGACAGTTTTCACTTTTTTCTTTGTACCCCTAGGGCTTAGCAGAGTATTTAGTTTGTAGTAAGTTCTTAATAAATGCTTTTTGACTGATCATATCAATATGAGTACTCACAGCAGGGAAACCAAGGAGCCCAGAAGAACAGAAGCAAGTACTTTAGCAGGTTTACAGACAGAATTCAATGCAAAATATAGGAGCATCTTGTTTCCTTCAATTCTACTTTCCTCTATTGCCTTCTGTTCTACAGAGGGATACATTGTAGAAATAAACTCAAAAAAGTATTAACTCCAGAAACCTGTCCTAGCCTGTGGCAGAGAAAAGCCCTTAAATAGAAATCAAATTGTTTTTTGTTGTTGTTCAATCATTTAAGTTTTTTTTTCCAGCTTGTCACAACCCCATTTGGGTTTTTCTTGGCAAAAACACTAGAGTTATTTGTCATTTCCTTCCCCAGCTCATTTTGTTATGAAGAAACTGAGGCAAATAGTTAAGTGGCTTGAGTTGCATTTCACAGACAATAAGTGTCTGGAACCAAGTTTGAACTCAGATCTTCCTGACTCCAGGTATGGTATTCTGTCCACTGTATTATCTAGTTCTCAGATAATAAACTACAAAATATTAACAGGAGAGATTAGGAGCTATTTTAGATTGTTTGATTGAATCATTTTGGGACCCAGCCATAGGATAGAGGAATTAGCAGCTAGGGCTGTCCCAGAAAGAGATGCCTGGGTTGAATACGGTCCTTGAACAGGCAGATTGTTGAAAATGAAAATTGAAAGGACTTTAGAAAGTGCATTTTGACACCATTTTTCTGATTTTCAATGTACATAGACTTATACTCTTCCTTTTAGGTCATAAAAATCTTCACAGCTGTCCCGAAGCATAATGGACTGTTTTTGTAGCTAGAGGGTTCTTCCTCAAGGGACGCTTTCAGGAGGAAATTTTATGGCCACTTGATAAAAGGTCAAGGTCTCCCGTTGCAGCTAGGACCACGTCCAGTCATCTTGATTTATATCTTGCCACTGGACCTATTGAGGTTTAGGGGTTCTTGAGACCCCAAAATATCAACACACTGGTCTTGCCAAATGAATTTCAACTCAAGTCTTCTCTCAGCCAAAGTAAAGCAAAGTTTATTAAAGATTCACCATAATGGGTAGAATCTTAAGGAGCCTAAGTATTTGTGAAGTTTGTATTAACAAGCAAGCCAGGACAATCTGAAACAGAGTGTGTCTGCCCAAGATTTATCTCAGTGCCTTCATGGACAGAAAGACTATGGGAGGGATTTAGGAGTGGTCTAGAGAAGGCATTTGGGGAGTCTTGAGGAGGAGTCTAAGGAGGGTCTTGAAGAACTGGGGTCAGACTCCAGGAATGGGATTGAGGGTGGCAAGTAGCAGAAGGCTACCTGGAGTTGACAGACAATGGAGAGCTAGGCTAGTTTAAGGGTAACAGATTTGGGTACAGATATTTTGATAGGATCAAGCTGGACAATGGAGGACTAGGCCAGGTTAAGAGGAGCAGAGATTTGGCCCTCACTATAATGAAAGGCTTATGGCCTCAGGCAAATGTCTCATTAAGTGGGAAGATTCAATCAGAGATCAAGGGGTTTCCCAGAGTCTATTCTGCATCAGACCTAGATGACTCTGGAGGAGAAAGTGAGGCTGGTGACTTCATTTAAATCCAGTATCACCTGGTTGAAGGGAAAATCTTTTGTTTTTGTTTTTCCTTTTTGGAGGGGTCAAGGCAGGGCAATTGGGATTAAGTGACTTGCCCAAGGTCACAGGGCTAGTAATTGTTAAGTGTCTGAGGCCAGATCCAAACCCAGGTCCTCCTGACTCCAGGGCCAGTCCTCTATTCACTGCCCCACCTAGCCTCCCTGCCAGGATCTTCTTTTGAAAACAGAACACAAATGATAACAGGATAGGCACTTATGTGATCCTTCCAGCATTGAGATTTTAAACAAATGGCTGTGGAATGGGAGGAGGTGAAAGGGGAAAGAAAAACAGGCCTCAACTGGATCACCCCACTTAAGTGTTTATCTAAATCTTCTCATATTCACTCATTTGTAAATCTTTACTAATGCCTCTTGGTTTACAAATGAAGCAATTAGAGATCTTTAGCAATAAAGTAGAGGGGGATAAATTGAAGAGGGGTCTACAGGATCTTTGGTTAGCAGGTAACAATCCAAATACAATTCTCTTTTTACTGGGCCTAATACTATAGCAATATTCATGAATTAACAAAAAGTCAGACTGTGAAACTTTACTTGACAGAAAACCTGTATCACTATTAAACAGTTGGAGTTGCAATGCCCTATCAGGAACAGTCAGGGATTTACAAGTTCTTAAAATTAAAGAAAACCTAATCAGAGCTAAATTAATAAGGCACTGAAATGGGTTCCAGTTTGCACTAAGTAATTAACAATTCAAGTATATACTTCTTTTTACTTGTGGTTGAATAGAGTAGTAAAATTAGAGGTTAAGGATTTTACGATCTACTCCCTCCTCAAGATGGTGTTTCTTTATCTTGCTTTCTTGATAGGATGCCAGTTCTTTCCTTGTAGCACCTTTTATCAAATTCACACAAGGGTGTGGAGGAGAACTCTAAGCAGCCAAATAAAAAGCTGAAAATTAGAGATGCAGATTAGAAATATTTCTTTCAAGCAACAAGCTGCGAAAACGCATTTTATATGCGTCTTTAGATGTCATTTTTATTTTTCTCCCTCTTGTCAGTCTTTTATGTATCTTATTTAGCAAAAAAAAAAAAAATCAGTATACGATAAGAAAATAGAGTGTGTAAGTACTTGCAGGAGCATACTAAGCCCTGTACAGAAGTTAATCTAAATGGACACAGTCACTGCCCACACCCCCAGACACAAGAACAGATCTTCTAAGAAAAGACAACAAAGATGTGAATGTGTAAAATAGAGTGTATTTTTTTTTTAATGCAAGGAAGAAAGATTGAAGGGAGGGCCAGCAGAGAGAAGTTGGCTCCTTTGTCATTTTTATTGTAGTTTTGTGATTTTGCTGTTTTCAATAGAAGGGATAGAGGAGAAGCAGATGAGTAGATGGCAGGGGGTGGGGGATGCTGGGGAGGATAGGAGACAAGGGCACAGAGAAGGCACAGCAGAAAAGGAGTGGTGAAGAAGGTGCTGAGGGAAAGGCAACAAATGAAAGGAAAGTTGTTAGGGGGTAGTCAAAAGAATTAGCCAATGAGTGAAAACTGTGAAGAGGAAACAGTTTTTACATTTCATTTTCCTTAATATATACAAGATAACAGATCACAATTTAAGTTTCTGAAGCATGTCCTGGTTCTCTTGAGATAGTTATAGGGCAGGAGTGGGGATCCTGAGGCCTTGGGGCCACATGTGGCCTTCTAGGTCCTTGGGTGCAGCCTTTTGACTGAGTCCAAGTTTTACAGAACAAGTCCTATAGGGTGTGTTCTTTTGTTGACCATAAAGGTTATATGTCTACCTGAGTCTATCTAGACATGGCTCGAAAGAAGTTATAAACATCAAATGAGAAAAACTCTGAAAATGACTTCACAAACCTTAAAGTGCTATATGGATGCTAACTTATATGCTCTCTTATTAGAATGTAATTTTCTTGAGGAAGAGTGACTTTTGAATTTACATAGTTTAGCACAGTGCACCTAGATCATAGTTAAGTAGTTAAAATGTGATGGTTGATGAAACTAATTGGAATAGGCAGTTTCTTTTATGGAATACTTTGAAGGTAGCTGAGCCCTTTTCAGGGCTGCTCATCTTCCTTTGGTGTCTACCAGTCTCTCAAAATTCACCTGTGGCTTCAAGGAACTGTAGGCAGCTCAGGGCTCCCTAAAACTTTACATGGGTCCTTTGATTAGCAAATAAACCTCTTTTACCTAACACTAATTATCCCCAACACTGGTTTTATTGTAATAAAGTAATTTATAAACATGCATGGGCTTGTATAAAACAAGTTAGATGAGTTTCACCTGTATGTATGTATGTGTATGTGTGTACATACACACCCATATATATACCTTATACTTTCACTCACTTTTAAACTATCTAATTTTAAATATTTTTATAAAAAATATGTTATAGACTAGTCTTGAAAATAAGTACTAAAACATATTAGTGTTACCAGCCTCCACTCACCACATAACTAGGCTCTATGAGAAGGTGAAAAGGTAGTAAAAATACATAAAATCAATATTCTCTTTTATTAAGCATATATGTCAACTGGGTGAGTGGCTATTTGCAGAATGCAGTCAATTTGCATTGACTAAAAAAATACTGTAAGGACTCACAAATATAAATAGAAAAAACCATGAATCTGAAAACAAAGCACTGCACATATTGCAGAAAATCCATAAGGAAAATGACTCCCTCGGCAACAGGGTAAAATATTTGATTCAATTCAACAAACATATATTAAGTACTAGTGCCCGAGGATAAGAGAACAAAATCTAGAAAATCCCTTTGCCTTCAAGGAACCTGCAATCCAATAGAAAAGGACAGAGGTCGAAGGGGATGAAAAATGTATAAAGATGACTAAAATCCAAGGTAAAGTATGGTAGCTATATGTAACCTGTGTCTCAAAGTCCATTTGCATGGAATTATCCTTTTTGGTGGAGACTGATTACCTTATGTTCCTTATCGGAGTCAGCGGAATTAGCAACAGTTTTTGAGAGATCCTGGTCTTCAGTCTTCTCAATTCAATGGACAGAGAATTCCAGAATTGTTTCCTATCACTTGCTCCCCTTCATACACTCCATGTTCCTGCCACGATGACTAATTTCCTTTTTCCTGGACTTGGTATACCATGACAGTAGTACAGAAGGAGTATTATACTATAAAAAATGACAACATAGATTGTTTCAGAGAAACTTGGAAAGACTTGCATGAACTAATGCAGAGTGAAGTGAGCAGAACTAGGAAAACAATTTTTATGCTAACTACAACAATATGAAAAACAAAAACAAAAAAGTTGAAAGACTTGAGAACTCTTACCAGTGTAATTGACCAACTGTGAATCCAAAAGATTGACAATGAAGTTTGCTAACTATCCCTTGACAGAAAGACAATGGACTCAAAATATAATATAAAATGTGTATTTTCAGATACAGCTCAAGTGGTAATGTGTTTTGCTTGACTGTGCATGTTGTTTTGGTTGACTGTACGTATACTGCAAGGATTGTCTTTTTGTTTTTGGTTGTTTTTTTTTTTTTAAATTTGGTCATAGGATGAGGTTGGAAAGAGAAGGTGGATAGGGATTAAGTTGCAAAAAACAAAAGTAAATTACTGATAAATCAACTCAATGGATTATTCAGCTAAATGCATTTCATAATCTGATCAATAGGGACTTTTTCACCTTATCCTTCAAAAGTAAATGACTGTTTAAAAACTAAGTCTGGTAAATATTTCTATTTTATTTTTACATTCTTTTTCTATATGTATTTTGGGGAATATTTAAATGTAGGAATTACTGTCTTCTTGATAGCTGATTTGATGCAGAGCCAGAACCACGTCACAGTTTTTCTTGACTAGAAACATGTAGCACTTTCTTCCACGGCACAATGCCTATAAATAACACAAAAGGTGGTACTTTTTTTTTTTTCCTTTGCCTTTCTCCTTTCGTCTTTCCCCTTTCACTGAGCAAGTTTGAAAGTTACATGGACAATTCTACTTATGGAACCCTAGTTTTGAGAAAAATAATTCTATTACATCTGATATTCCTTTTGCTTTTTAATGATATAAATTAGAAAAAATTATGCATCATTCTTAATAATGGGGAGAGCTTTTGATTGCAAAAGAAGATGAATTTTTAGGACATCCAAGTGACTCAAGATATAGAATGTTTGATCTCAAGTCATTATGTCTCAAGTTCAAATTCAGCCTCAGACACTTATTAATTATGTGACCTTGAGCAAATTCTTTAACCTACACCTTGGTTTTCTTATTCATAAAATGGGAATAACAAGTGTTTCTACATTATAGCTTTGTTGAGAAGATAAAATAAGATAAGATTTGTAAAATGTTTTGCAAACTTTAAGCACTATCTAAATTCTGGCTATTACTATGTCAGAGCTTTTTAAACTAGGTGCACATATTTACAAAATACCAATTATTCAAAAGGAAAGTAGCAATTCATAGTCTGTTTTAACTCATGTACAGTAGTTCAGTAATGAGTAAAGTAATGAAATAGCAGTATGCTGTGACTTAAAATGTAGAAAGAAGTTGTCTACTAATTAGGGGGTGTAGCCTGCCTTTCTTCTTTGTGTCTCAAGAAGTAGAATGGAGTGGCATAGCAGCTATTTTTTTCCCCTTTTTGCCTCAAATAGAACATTCTCAAATGCAATCGAGGTGACTCATGATCAGGGTTAAAAATGAGTTTTAAAACAACTTTTAAACTTTGTTATACTAGGTTATTTTTTTTAAGACTGTGATGGCTGTCTGGATCAGAAAAGCCAAAATATGACTATAGGAAAATGCATGTGATGAGGTGTGATACACTATCATCTGAAGCTAGAGAGGTGATTTTTTGCATATAATGCATGGCATTCTTTCTACCATTATAACCATTATGACTAGAACAGAGGAAAAAAGTACTAGACAAACTAGAATCTTCAGTCATCTTCAATTAGTATTCATGTTCTCCTAGGCTCAGAGAGTGACCTCCTTGACACCATAAAAATTATTGTTCCAGAGGAATTACATAATTAAACTCCCTCAGGGCAGGGATTTTTTTTCCTTTGAGTCTTGCCCCTTGCTCTCCTCCCTTTCCATCTCTTCTGAAATTTTGGTACCTGTAATTGTATAGGTGTAGGGACTTCCTGTTGAGTTAGACCTCTCTACCAATGCTGATCTAAACCCCCTGCAATTTACAGTCTTGGTACTTGCATGGCACACTGAGCCCAGAGTCATCCAATCTGTATGAGTTAGGTCTTCCTGATTACAAGTCCTTTGCTATATGCTAATACTGCCTCACCCTTAGGATTTGCTTAAAATTCATTTAAATAGTGAAGGAAAGCATGGTTGAGTCTCCTAAAAGTGTTTTGATTGATTTTGGTAAATGTGCTATGGAATATAAGGAATATAGGGCATTTGTCTTTTCCGTTATACCTTAGGGGTTTCAAGGCAAGATATAATTTTTTGTTTTTGTTTGTCCTTCATTTTCGAAGAGGACCATGGTATGAGAGAAATAATAACATGACATACAATAGACTTTTAAGTGAAAGAGCTCTGCAAGGTCACCAGCCTCACTTTCTCCTCCAGAGTCTTCTGGATCCAGTGACTAGATATTCATCAGGATGACTGTAGATGACTCAGGATTCAAGGAGAGATCCTGGCCCTTTTAGGCTAAGGCACTTTCAGGTACTCACTTACACTTAGGTAACACTTATTCAGTGAATCAACCTGTTTAAGAAGTGAATCAAGGGAAGTTCCCTTTAATTAGAAAAAATATATCAACCTGGGAGGGAAAGACCCTCAGGGTTGTTCCAAAGGGAAACCATTACCATTGACATTTTATCTAAGCCAGGAGGTCACAAAATACAGCTATTTAGTTGAGCTTGGGCAGGGAGCTGTTGTGGTCCATTCTATGAGCTTCAGAGTGAACTGGATTTAAGGTTTTGTGAAAGAAGAAAAAAAGGAAGAAAGGAAGGAAGAAAGGAAGGAAGGAAGGAAGGAAGGAAGGAAGGAAGGAAGGAAGGAAGGAAGGAAGGAAGGAAGGAAGGAAGGAAGGAAGGAATCTAGTCAGCAAATGGCTGGCTTCAGAGAACAGAGATTTGGGATTTCGTCCTCAATATTCTAGTAACTAGTTGACTACTAAAAACTGTGTTATGATGAAAACCACTTCAGAGCTCTGGTCTTCAGTTTCCTTTATAACATGAGGGGTTTGTACTAGAAAAAGTCTGAGTATCCTTAAATGTCTAATATTTATAGAATCTTAGATTAGTGATAGAAAGAACATTGGAGGCCATGAATTTCAAACCTCTCATTTTATAGATGAGGTACAGAGGATCAAAAATTTATCAATAAAAGAGACCTTGAAGGTCTTCAGGTTTAACAGATGAGGTATACAAAGGATAAAAGAAATTGTCCAGGGTCACAGAGACAGTAACTATCTGTGTCAGGATTTGAACCTATGTCTTCCTGATTTCAAGTTCAGCACCTCACCCACCATAGACATGTTGCCTCTCAAAAATAATAATAACAATTAAAAAAGCTCACAAATCTTGCCCAAGAGTCATTTGGTCTTTGAAGATAGTGTACATTTTCCTTCAGGGACATTTGATTTGGTGTCTTATGATGAATGGCTTGAGAAAAAGTGCAAAAAAGAAGGAATCTGACTGCCCTCAACAAATAATTCACTTGCATCCTAAAAAGAGCTGTGTAGAGAAAGAATGGGTTGAGCAAGAGTGCAGTCATATTATTGAATGGAAATTTGGATCTAAAATGTAAAAGAGAAAAAAAATCTCAGTTATTTTAGGGAAGAAAAGATCTTATCACAGAAAATGCAAGGGAGGATTGTGGAATTGAATCCTGTAAACTAAAAGTAAACAAACAAATTAATAAAGACTAAAAAAAATTAAAAAAATAATACCAAATTAAAAAGAAAAGAAAAATACTTTGCAAACCCTAAAGAAAAAAAAAAAGAAAGAAAATGCAAGTGAGGGAGAAAGAAGGCTGGAGAGGAGTTGAGAAATCCACCATCCCATTGGGAAAATGTGGATTATCCATGTACTCAGAAACTGGAGAAAGGTGGAGGGGTGGGGATCAAGTCCAAAAGAGCATCTTTTTTTTTTAAAGCAATTGGGGTTAAGTAACTTGCTCAAGGTTACACAGCCAGTTATTTCTGGGTGTGGTGCTAAGTATCAGAGCTGAGATTCGATCCCAGGTCATCCCAAATCTGGGGACAGTGCTCTTACTCACTGTGCCACCTGGCCACCCCTAAGCAATTGGGGTTAAGTAACTTGCTCAAGGTTACATGGCCAGGTGTTTCTGGGTGGGTGCTAAGTGTCTGAGCCTGGATTCGATCCCAGGTCATCCTGACTCTGGGGCCAGTGCTCTTACTCGCTGTGCTACCTGGCCACCCCAAAAAGAGCATGTAATAAGAATAAGGCATTGAACTTAGTACGAAATTTAATATAATTTGCTCTCCTTTTCTATTCCCATTTTTTTTGGTTTTCATCACAATTTATATTTATTAGAGACCTCTAAATCTATTTGCTATAGAAAGACTGGCATTATCCTGGTCTACTACACCTAAGAGCCATAGAAAAGGTAGGGAAGCATTTTGTTAGCTGAAGTGGTGTTGGAAATGATAGCTAAAACTAATAAAAATTTTATGAGTCCAATGGAATTTTCATGGATCAAATGATTTTTGAATTTTTTTCCATAACTACATTTTCTAGTATTAAACTTTGACATGATGATCCTTCCTGCTTCTATACCTTTGCTTATTGGAATCCTAAAACCCTTTGATCCAAACTATACCATTTCTTTTGAACAAAATAGTATTTCTGTATGTTTCACACTATTCTAGCTACTCTGAATATAGATGTATCAATAAACAAACATCTATTAGTTTCCTATTATGTTCAAAGCATGGCACCAGTTATTATGCAAGAACTAAGTTATGGCCCCTGACCTCAAACAGCTATTAGTCTAGTTGAAAAGATTTAGTAAGAAATGTACATGAGAAGCTGACTGACAGCACCCAAAAGAATATGAAGTTTGTCTAATTAAAATGAATGCCATAGCAGTGTTGAGGAGGTAAAGATCACAGTGAGGTATGTGGTCTCAGAATCAGGAAGACCTGAGTTCAAATCTAGCCTGAGACACTTACTAGCTGTGTAAAGTCAGTCGATTCACTTATTCTCTGTCTCCTTCAGTTTCTTGATACATAAAATGAAGAAAATAATAAAACAAACCTCACAGGGTTATTGTGAGCATAAAATGAGGTCACGTTGTAAATTAATTAACATGGTACCTGCCCCAAACTTGTTTCTTTTTCACTTTCCTTCTTCCTTGCAATGGTCTGGACTGGGCTCCAGAAGAGGGCTATATAGTGTGATTGTGAGCTGTCTGGGGTAGGATGGGAAAAGACTAGGTCAATCCATCTTTTGTCAAAACTGCAACAATGATCCCACAGTTTCTTCAAAGGCCCATATCCACCTATTCTGAACTGCTTTCTCCCTCTTTATTTCCCCCCAGCCCCTATTTTCCTGAGGTGCTGAGATTCTTAGTTACCACTTTATCGATTAAAATCTTACTCTGATACTTCACCATGGCATAGAAGCAAACTTAGATCTTTAAAGGATATGTTCACATAGGAAAATCATTGACAAAGACTAAGAAACTGAAAAGTCTTCAAGTTTGTGACTCAATGACTGATTGTGTGTCCTTTATCTGAACCTAGAGTTGCTCATCACTAAAGAACAAACTACCAGGTGATTAAAAACTTTTGGCCCCAGAAACTTAAGGGAATGTCAACTAACATAAGAAGAAGATAATGTCATGGGCTGGTTGAAGACATACTCACAGAGATGAAACCTTGGGTCCCTGAAATAGTAATGTGTTATTATTAATTATTATTATGTTATTATTATATGTTATCATTATTCTTGGTAAATTGTAAAATTCAGATTATCTACAGAATGGAGGTGCAGCTAGGTGACACTGGTTCTGGAGTCAGGAGGACCTGAATTCAAATCCAGCCTCAGACATTTGACACACATACTAGCTGTGTGACCTTGGGCAAGTCACATAACCCCAATTGTCTTGCCCCCTCTAAAACAAAACAAACAAAAAAAGTTTTCAAGAAACAGAATATTGACAGAATGAATGTAAGTTCCCTTACATGGACCTTAATTTTATTGTTTCCCCCATTCCATTCTTAAATACCTCAAAAATCTTAAGCCAAAGCAAGCTTGAACTTATAAACTGATGGTGGGAATTTTTTGAGATCCAGGAGGCAGCATATCACATCATAATCAGAAGCAAACCAGTGTTCCAAATGATAACAAATGGTGAGAGAAGCGACACTGAAGGACTAAAAGCCACCTTTATTGATCTGAAAAATAGAAGTTATTAGGAGGAGAAGATGTTATATCATGGTAAGCCATGTTTATTACTTTTAGATGGACTAATTTTATTTTGTGAAATAAACCTAATGATTGCACTTGGCCTTATTTGTGTACACCTTATTTGTAATGATTTCCCTGGCATGTGAGTCTATAGATTTCATTAAGCCCAATGAGAGCATTTGTTTCAGCTTAATAATACACAGGAGTCCCTAAACAATAAGTTGCTTACATTTAAATATGATCATATGAAGAAGCACATAATTGTTATTGCCTGTAAAGGAATGTGAAAATGCTAAAATTGGAATAGGAACTAACCTATTGATCTCCTAAAAGCAAAAGTACATTGCTTAGGAGACTCCAATATAGCTATTTCTAATAGAAGCTACTGTACATTAGCTCTCCACAACTCTGACAGTGTTTACAAATGTTCTCCTTTTGAGTAGTATCTAGCAAGAGCATTTTAATTCTATGCATATGGAGTTCTATCGATTATCAAGGAGGCAGCTTGGTGCAGTAGAATGAGCATTGGTTTGGGAACCAGATTACCTAGGCTCATGTCCTGTGTCCCAGGTCTTACACTAGTCCTAAGATCATAGGAAAGCAGAGTTAGGACAGATGAGGCAAATGAGTCACAAGAAAATTAAATTATGCAAGAACCATAGACACAAGCTGCAAAGCCATAATTCAAACGTGTCCTTTAATACCAAGTTCAGCATTCTTTCCACTTCACAAGCCATGTGGCCTTGGGAAATTAACTAAAGTCTCCTGAGTCTCAGCTGTCCATTCTGTAAAATAGGCAGAAAAATGTGGTATTCTCTACTCTGCAGGGTTGGTGAGAAGACAAGCATTTTGTAAACCTTGAAGTCCTATAGAAATGTGAGCTGCCATTATTGTTATTGGAGTCCCACATGGTTAATAAAGTTGCAGAAGTTGATAGGGGCAGATTTCTCATAGCAAATTTTTATTGAAGCTTTTGTTTGTTTTTTATTAACATACATTTGAAAAGAATCACCTGAGTATTTTCCAAGTCACAAAAGAGCAAAGGAAACCAAAATTAATGAGCAAGAAACACTTCCACAGTCCTTTGTGGGTCTTCCATCAGCCAAAGTTTTCTCTAAATGTTAATAACAGTATTATAAATCTGCAACTGAAAGAGACCTCAGAAGTCAGGTAGTCAAAGTCCTTCATTTTACAGATAAAAAAACTGAGGCCCAAGGAGGAAAAAGGACTTGTTCCAAGTAACAGAGGTAGTAAGAATCAGCAGTAAAAGGCAAGTCCTCTCGTCTCCAGTATCACCACTCTTTCCATTGTGCCATATTGTCTCAAAAAACTCTTAGTTGTGATTTGGGGGGGAATGCATGAACCCAGTGTCCTGTGTTTCAAAGCATGGTCTGTACTCTTAGGTGTGATGAGTGTTTACTAAAAGAATAGCTTGGGAAGAAGTCCAACAAAGCACAGTATAAAGAAAGTCTCTTGACCATGGAGAAATCCTTTTCTTTGTGTTTCAAGGTAGCTCTTTGCCCTGCCTTCTATCACCAAACAAATACACTTAAATCTAACATGTTGACACTATGATTGACAGCTATCAGATGACAGAGGGTTGCTGCCAGAAACTGGATCTTCAATGTCTAGATGAGAAGTTGGAAGATGGGGTTTATGTTCTTTCCAGAGTACACATAAAAGGATGAGGCAAAGAGGAGATTGACTTTTCAGGTATAGTCGGGACTGGGGCCTAAAATTTCTTGTGGATACCCCTGGTCTCAAATACTCCCTTATCTTCAGGGAACAGGGCATCCGGTGTCAGTGGTCTGCTTTGGCATCTCATGCTGCTAAACACAAGATTAAAAGCCAATACAATTTGATACCATCCACGACTTCTAACTTTGGGAAAACACTAACTGACATCCTGGACCAGGTTCTTGACATTTCAGAGTTACTGAGACTGGGCCACATGATATAGCAAAACTACTTTGGGACCAGTATGCTATTTGGGGAAGGGGAGCAACTTAATGAAGCATAAAATAGAGACAGATCAAAGGTCAGACATGACTATATTGCATTTCTTTTGGAGAGAAGACAGTCATTTCGGTAAAATAACTCCCCCCCCCGCCTTTTTTTTTTTTTAAGAGTTCAGGCTAAAATAACCTAAAATGAAAATAGTGTATAGAATGCTCCATTGTGCAACCAAATTTTCCAACCATGAAGAGCGGGCTAGACCATTTGAAACTCTGTCACCTTATTGGAAGTAAGATGTTTTGTTTATTATTTCCAAATCTTTTGACCGAGAGAAGAAAAATAAAAAAAAAAAAAAGTAAAAAAATTCCTTCAGTGTTTACTTAAAAACACAAAATTCTTCTCTGATGATTCTACTGATTGAGAAGGTAAAGAAAATCTTTTCTTTAAATCACTTACTATTTTACTAGGTTACTCAGTTAAGTTCATGGTTGATGAAGCATTCCAGAGGTCACTAAAGAGTCATCTGATGTAGTTAATTGAGTACTTTAGCAATGACAAACCAGAAGAAGAAGAAATGAGAGGGACTGTGGAGCTGTAGCCTACTCCCAACTCTCCCCAGTTTGTTTTTCAAATAAGGAAACTGAGGTCTAGAAAGGCAGATTTACTTACCCAGGGTCAAACAGATAAGCCAGGATTTGAATGCAGGTCCTCCGATTCCAAATCCATATTTTTTTCTACTTCATCAGGCTTTTAGCCTATTGTTTTCATGTGTTAGAATTATGCAAAATGTTTCCTAACGATGAATGAAAATATAATCATTAAGATACGAGTGAATTCCCATTATTAGTGATAATAATACCAATAACGGTAAACTTTCAAACATTCCCAGACAATGAAGCAACCCTAAGCCTCCTTTCAAGAGCATTAACCCAATGGAAATTCTGACCAAGTTTTGATGCTGAGCCCTGAGAATTGGCAAACATTCTGAAAAGCTGCCAGGCCACATGAGCTGTCAGTACATAAAGGTGAATAATAAACAGATGCCAAATGCCCTGAGTAATTGTTAACAATACTGACAACATGTTCGTTTGAGCCGCTCCAAATGCAAGTTTGAGCCTGTGGAAAAAACATTCTTAACCTGGGATTACAAATTACAGGAGATTAAAAATAACAGGAGAACAAAAAAGAAAAATACTACCATTGGCTTTGCAAAACATGGCCAAAATCCTCACATAATGAGTACCCAAAGTTGTGTTTTAAATACCATCAATAAAAAAAAAAAATCCAATGTAAGACAGAGGCCAAAGGGAAAGCTGTTTTGTTTTAATAGCTTTTTTCTACTTCTTTTTCATTTCTTATTCCTGTTTACTGAAACAATGTAGATGGATATTTCTCTGATACCTTCTGTTAGCATTCTGTGTCCTTCATTTGAAGAAAACTTTTATCTAAGTGCTGAACTTTGTATAAGTCAATTTGACCATCAGTTGACAAGCATTTATTAAGCACCTGGCCAGAAACTCTGAGGGTCTTCCCCTCCCAGATTGTCTCTTTTATGAAGGCAAACTAGGTTTTCTTTTGCCTCAATTATTATTTAGCCTTTAATCACTGAATGGGCATTGTCTCAGACAAACTGAGACTTGGGAAAGACCTTGGCTTAAAAAGATCAAGGTTTCCCCCATATCCAGGATCATTGCGACTCATCTTGATCTATGTCTTACCATTGGACTCCAATGACTTTGGAAGAGAGAGTGAGCTGATGACCTTGCACAGCTCTGCCTCACTTTAATCCAATCTACTTACTAGTCTCTTGACCCTCTTGGTCCTCTTTGATAACAAAGGATGAAAAATAATAATAACAGTTAAGTACCTACCATGTGCCAACTAATAGTGCAGTGGATAGAGTGTAAGGCCTGGAGTCAGGAAGATTCACCTTCCTGAGTTCAAATCTGACCTCAGACATTTACTAGCTGTGGGAAGTTGGGCAATTCACTTAACCTTGTTTGCCTCAGCTTCTTATCTGTAAAATGAGCTGAAGAAAGAAATGGCAAACCACTCTAGTATCTATGCCAAGAGAGCCCCAGTTGGGGTAACAAATTGTTGAACACAACGGAAAGATGCCTGAACAACAACAACATGTATCAGGTGTTGTGGTAGGTGCTGGAGTTATAGAGACAAAAATAAAAGTCTCTGCCCTCGGGAAACTCCTAGTTTTTTGTTATACTAACACTTATGAACACATTCAAAACCCTCTTTAGGACTATTCAGAGCTATTTTTGAGGATATATCACAGAATTTCGGAGCTGGATGAAAAGACATATGTACCTAGAACAAACTATACCTAACTAAAAATCCTTGCAACATACTCAAGAAGTGATCATTCAGTCTTCGTTCAAGGATGTCTATAGAGGCAGAGCACATACAGAATCACAGAATTACAGAAGAAAATCAAGGGCCAAAAATCTTGATTAGTCTATCCCCAAGTTAGTATATTAGTTGGATTTAGATTACTGACAGTACAGTGTTAAGCTCTTCCAGTTCAGTTATATTAATTGCAAAAACCAAACTCATTTCACTGACCTTTATATAGGACAAAATTTCCAAGGTCATTTTTGGTCACTGAAAGTGAAATCCACTGATTTCATCATGTACAAGCCCTTTGATTTGAAACAATCAAAGAATCAGAGTTACAGACTTTTAGTGTTAGAAGGGACAAGGCATCCAGATCTAATTCAGTTCAAACCTCCAAGGGAGTCTTCACTAATGACAAATTGTCATGCAAACTCTTCTTGAAGACATTCATTGGAGGAGAACTCATCTCCTGAGGCTGCATTTGAGCATCACTCTGATTGTTAGTGGTTTTATTTTATTCCCTAAAATAAAGTCTAACATTTCTTTTTCACAACTTTCATCCAGTACTGTGCTCTGGTATCAAGCAGAATGTCTAATTCTTTTTTTTTTCCTGATGCATTCAAATCCTTGAAGATAGTAATCATGTTCCCCGTGAGTGTTATCTTCTTCAGGTTAAACATCTCCAGTTCTTTCCACCAAACTCAAGATCTTTCACTATACTGTTTACCCCCTTTGGATGCTGTAGCAGCAAGCACCCCAAGCGTCTTCAGGGTTTGCTGCCAATACAGGTTCTAGGATCTGCTTTGATAAAGGAAAGCAACTCAAAATGGGTTAACAAGCTTACTTTAATCAGTCAAACATGTATCATTTACCTAGTTCAGGGAAAAAGGTCAGCACCCAGAACTTCAAAGTATACAGGCAGAATTATCAAGACAGAAACAGATCAAGTAGACAGATTTCCAAACTGTCCAACCATTACATCCATACCAAATGAACATCTGGGTTTCAACATTTGGGTTTTTCAAAGCCAGGGGGCTCTGGACAATGGCTTCCCAGAATCCATATCAAATCACAGAATACTTCTCAAAGTGAGCCCCCAAAACAAAGCCTCAAATCAGGGTTTATGTACCCTTCTCCTGGCTCAGAGAATGTAACAATCTTATTGATGCACTGGTCAATCAAGAAGTATCTACTGAAAAACAAGCCTCCCACCCCAGGCTCCAGGTGCACTTTAGCCTAGGGGCAAGGAAGATCTTAAAAATTTACATTCCCATTACACATGCCCTCCACTTTATTGGGTTACTTTCTAAACTGTGACACCAAGAAATAAACACAAACACTTGAAGGTGGTCTGAATGTATCCTAAAACTTATGGCTCACTTAATGAATTGTAAGGTTGTACTGACTTTTTTGCCTATTATATTATACTGCTAACTCATATTGAGCTTGAAATTCAATAAAATCCTCAGAAAATTTGCAGGAAAGAAACACACTACTACTGTCTAACAGTGTCATCTTCATCTTGTACTTTTTTAAGATTTTATACTTATCCTGACTGAATTTTACTTCATTAAATTTAGTCCAATACTCTAGCCTTTCAAGATTCCTTTGGACCCTGACTGCCTTCCAGTGTCATCCATCTCTCCTTGTTTCCTCTTTTATACATTTGATAAACATGTAATCTATATCTATATGCAAGTAATTGATAGCACTGATAAAAATATTAGGTAGCACAAAGTTAAGGACAGATATATGGGGACTTCCTTCTAATTGATTTGGAATTATTAATGATTACCCTTGGAGTCTGGCCATGTAATCATTACTGAGTGGATCTAAGCAGATTTTCATTTAGTCCATTTCTCTCCATATTTTACACTAAAACAGTGCAAGATACTTTTCAGAGGTTTTGTCAAGATTTAAGAAGATAAAGTATATCTATAACATTCCCCTAGTGACACAATTTAGGAGTCATGTCAAAAAAAAGATAATTCTAATTTTTCTCTTACAACATTACTAATGGGAAAATGTTTGACATGATTGTACATATATAACCTATATCAGATTGCTTCTTATCTTGGGAAGGCAGTTAGGTGCTCCATTATTATTATTATTGTTATTATTTTACTTACCTTGAGCATCAACTTCTGCTAACCTCTTTTGCTCTGCCATTTCCAGGGCAGGTCTTAATTCATGACAGAAAACAGTATTATATTATGTTGTGGGCTGCTCAATGTCCAGCAGTAAGCATGGTTGGAAACATGAATAAGAAATGACCAGACCATGAGGGTAGTTCAAGGAAGGATGATTAACTCCATTTATTGATTCTTAGTACAAGGTTTTTATAGAACAAATGAGACAAAGTAATAGGACTTGAGTATTCTTATCATTACCTTAGTCTGTTAGATCCTGGAAGTAGCACAGAATAGATAATTTGATAAGGAGTTGTTATCTAGGAGACTAAAGTCTTGGGGTAAAACCTTTGACCTATGCCTCATGTACCTCCTAATGCAGCCACAGTCATAAACAGATACAATTGAGAGCATATTTCAAAGCCAAAGCTGCAACCATCAAAAGACATCACGTTTAAAGCTGACTACCCAACAATACCTGAATGCTGAATCAAATATTTTGGCTCTCAATAACTAAAATTTGGGGGTAGAGCCTATTGATTTCAGAGCTCAAGTAACATCCTTATAAGTGTAACCCATAACAAAGAACTCAGGAGCTAACTTAACAAAAAAGTAGCATCTCAAAGAGCTCTTATATTAAAGTCCACTATCAGGATTAATATCTGAGTCCTGAATCAGGCCTCCTTGGCTCCCCACAATAATAAGCAACAAAGAGCTGCCAGTTATCATTATTGTATTCATGCCAGGAGTTGGTAGTGTCCCTTTTTGGACCCTCTTCTTTCTCTCAACATTGCTTTTTAACTTTCTTCCTATCCAACAAGAATGGAGTTGGTTTGAAAACCTCACTGAGTGTTCTTTCTCTGTCTCCCAGATCTGCAGGATGTACTCTGTCCTATAGTCTCTTCCCTTGACTCCCCTCTATTTTTTCTGGGGTCCATAGGGTGGAGACATAGGGGACATGTGTAGCCTCAGAGGCCTGCCTGGACAAATAATTACAATCACTATCAAAGAAAGAAATGCTCATAGTTTCAGGGGCCAATAGAAACCATATTGTCCTTGGAAGTTTAACTATGAAACATACAGGATAAGCAAATCATAAAATACACCCTCTACTGGTCTTCTTGCTGATCAAAGCAGAAGTGAAGTCCTAGTTTCTATAGGATGTGAAATATAAAACCTCTTTAACACTATTTACCACACTGCCCACTCCAGCAACTCTTAAACTTTTTAAATGAATCCAAATTAACCAATAAATTCCATTGCTCAATGAAAAATGTATATAACTAGGTAAAATGCTTTAGGGAAAAACAAACTCTTTATAGACTAAGGGGAGGCAAGGTGATGCTTACAGCTTCTTGCCTGTATATCCAATAATGGAAGATTTGCTTTGCTTTGCTCCTGATTCCACTTCATAAGTGAGTACATGAAAAGGCCATAGCCTAAAAGAGCCAGGGTCTTCCATTGCTTCCTGGATCATCTCCAGTCATCCTGATGACTATCTGGCCACCTGACCCAGATGGCTCTGGAGGAGAAAGTGAGGCTGGTGACCTTTCACAGGCCTCCCTCACTCAAATTAAAGTCAATTGCAAGTCATGTCATAATTTCCCTTATGCTATGATCTTCTTTGAAAATGAAGGACAAACACAAGATTACATTCCAGTGTTGCTCTCTCTAGTGACTAGGGTCTTATCTGACTGCAGTGAATATAGAGTCTTTCCTCTGTTTTCCACCTATTATCCAGTGCTGTATCTGGTGTTCTCATGGCCAAGAGATCTCATTGGCTTTTGGCTCAAACCCCTGAACACTTGAGGTAGAGGACACCCTCCCCAGGGAGTTATCTAATTAATTCCAGGATGCTCTTAAAAAACAAACAAAAAAAACCCTTTAGCTCTCCCTATTTTCCTCAGGTCATTCTGAGCTTTAAAATTCCAGACATACTTTTTTTTACAGGACTCAGAAACACTTAGATTCTATCTCGTGTGTATTTTTGTATATCTCCTTAATTGCATGCTATTTCACCAGGAATGTAGATTGGTGGATATGCATAAGTATGAATACCACCAGTCTGAGAATTAGAAATTGGGTTATAATAGAGAATAGAGGATTCTTAACCTGTGAACTTGTTAAATATTTTGGAAACAGTAATTTCAATTTCATTGGTTTCTTTTGTAATACTATTTGTTTTATTTTATTTCATGAATTTAAAAATATTTTTCCAAGAAAGTATTTATAGTCCCTATAAGATTGTCAAAGGGATCCAAAACATAGGCATGACATTGGCTAGCCTTAGGCTATCTTCAGATTTAGCCCATTGGATCCACTTGGAGAGTTTGATCTTTCAGGCAGGGCCATTTCCTCCCCTAACCTGCAAAATGAAGGATTGGAGTTGATGTTAAGGTTTCTTCTACCTCTAAATTCTGCAATTCTATGATCATTACCTTCCATTAGTAGTAACTACGTTATTAACCCTGAAAATAGGTCAATTGGATGACTTACACAATGAGCTTCTGTTAAATGCCAGGCATTATACTAGGTCCTGGGAATAAAAAGACAAAACAAAATAAAACAAACAAACAAAAAAAAAAAAAACAAGCAAAATCAAACCAAACAAAGTCCCTTTTTTTCAAGGAGGATTTATAAACTTTCATTTTATAAACTTTCTACTAATCAGTTAGACTTGGGAAAATCTCCAGGAGGTCTATGATGACTTTGGCAAATAGGATTTGGTAATGACTTTGTGGACTTTGCTATGAGACAGTTTTCTGTCATTGGTCTTTTCCCCTTAGAATTCTAGAACTAAGGTAATGTAGATATTGGGCTCAGAAATTTTCTTCTTATTTTTGTCACTGCTAGAACTTGCCTTTGTTGCTAAATAAATGTATTTTTTAATTTGTTTTTTAGGATTCAAACTTGCCAAGATTTGAGAGGACAGCTTCCATTCAAAAATGTTTCCAATACATTGAAAAGATAATACTATAAGGCAATTGTTCAGGCAAATGAAATTTACTTTTGAAAAAAGCAAACTTTTTACCCAACAGCATTCCAAAATGGTGGTTAGTGGCCTGCAAATCAAATATTTTTTATCAAAAAAGTTTCTCTGGAAGAAAACTCTGAAGCCAGAAGAGTAAAATCTCATTAAGTCAAAATTCAAAGGGCCTGAAAAGGCCTCATTTTGAATTAGTCAGTTTGTATTATCCACTATTTTTGTTAGAAAATAGTAGGGCATTTATTCAACCTGGGAATAGTACTCATTTTGAATTATGCAGTATTTTGAATAAACAGATATTAGCTTAATGAGGTTTTACTACATGAAGTATTGTTAGCAGTTAGCAGTTTGTAGGCTGTAGAGGATTTTCATTAGGTCATTCTCAGTGAAATTGTAAGAGAATGAATGAGAAGGAAAACAAAGAAGAATTATTTCTCAAAATTTTGTTGAAAATGATTGTTCACTCAAGGAAACATCCTAGAACTCGTTCCTTAACTTCAAATTTCCAATATACAGTTTCTAAAATTTCACTGGAGTGAGGAAGAGGAGGACGAAGCATGGATTTGGCAAAAATTAGGACAGGAATCCCACCTATCATTTTACTGCTATAGGGCAAAGATAACAAAGATGTGGCCTGTGGGCCTCATATAGCCAGCAAAACTCTTAAATATTAACCAGTAATCAACCAGATTATATTGTAATTTTGAATTATTTAGCAGAAGAAATTAAGAAACAATAAAATATAAATAATATTAATATGTGGTTTTGTAAATCTATATGTTTCCACAGGGTTTATATATGGTTTAGTCGTTCCCATTTCTATTTCAGTTTGGCACCACTGATATAGGGAATTCCAAGGTGAGAGAACTCTCTATCAATACAAATTGACACTTTCTCTGCAACATATAGTCATTGAAGGCTGCCTAGTACACTGGGAAGTTAAATTACTGGAGCAGGTTCATGTAGCCAGAATGTGTCAAGAGATAGGATTAGAATTCAGGTTTTCCTGGCTCAAAGGCCAGCTCTTTATCTGCCTCTTACTTTTGCAAATGGTGATTTTTAATATTGCTAAAACTCATGTTTATTAAGATTTCATACTGTGCTTTGGCTCATTCTTATATCCAGGCCCTTTTCTCTCTTTCTATAGACCATAAGTATTCATTGGGGAAAAAATCCTCTGTAGAAATCAATAACGTAGACTCCTTGACCTGCAAGCATTTGATTTCCTAACTTGCTACTTGCTAGATAGATGCAGAAAACATCTCCTTCCAGAAAATATGTAAATGAATGCACAACTGAGTGCTATAAATGCTCTCAACGAATGCCTTTGTCATTGATTGGATGGTTGAGAAAAGATAATGCAGACAAAGGTAAACAAGCCCATCAGGTCAGAACTAACTAACATTTCAGGCATTATGAGATGCACTTAGGTAATTAGTCCTTTAAAGAGCTTGTCAAACACAGGCAATTTCAAACATATCATACTGAGCTGAACCCTTGTGTGGAGAGAGAGACAGAACTTTATTTTCTGTTGCTATTAGAGTGGTCTAGGCAATCCTGGAATAGCAGAAAGTTGAATATGCATGTGGACTACTCATTTTTTGCCTCAAGAGAAGCACTTTACCTTTCTCCCTCCAGCCTCACCATTCTGGCTCTTGGAAGAGAGTTTACATTCATTTGCCTTTGATTTTATATCCACATGGGAAAAAAATAAGGTTAAATCTACTTTTGACTTGACTACAGTGATTGAGGGCCAAAATAAGGGAATGGAGTTTATGAGGAAAATTTGATAGCCAATAAATATACCATGTCCAATGTGGGGGAAAATAGGGACCACCATCATTTTGCCAAAATTTCACTGGAGCGAGGAAGAAACCATGAATTAGGCAGAAGATTTTTAAAAACAAGATAGGAATATCACTTATGATTTTAGTGGTATAGGGCAGAAGTAATAAGGATGTGGCCTGTGGGTCTCATATGGCCAGCAACACTCTCAAATATTAACCAGTAATCAACTTGATTAAATTGTAATTTTGAATTATTTAGCAGAAGAAATTAAAATACAAGAAAATGTATATGATGTTAATATGTGGTTTTGTAAGTCAATATGCTACCACAGGGGTCTTTATATATGGTTTAGTAGCCCCCATTACTATTTCAGTTTGACACCACTGATATAGAGAACTCCAAGGTGAGAAAACTCTCTATCAATACAAGTTGGCACTTTCTTTGCAACATATAATCATTGAAAGTTGCCTAGTATACTGAGAAGTTTAATTACTGGAGCAGGCTCATGTGGACATGATGTGTTAAGGGATAGAATTAGAACTCAGGTCTTCCATGGCTCAAAGATTAGTTCATTATCTGCCTCTTCAGAATGTAGAAATCTCCCAAACACCTGGTGGCCTAAAAGTGGAAATTAAGGAGAAATAGAATAGAAATATGTAAATTTGAAAGTCTCATGCACAGTTGTAGCAAGTATTTGTTGTCCTTGGCTAAGAGACACCTGAAGTCTTACTAAAACTTTGTAGTTTTGTCTAAAAGAACTTCTTTCGCTATTGCAAAAATATTTGCTCACCTCTCTTTGTCTCCCACCCTTGAGCAGGGAATGCCTTCTCATAACAATTACCAGCCTAGACAGCTGCCTGGCAAGTATTCCCCCTGCCCCCTGCCTCCTCTTCCCTTTGAGTGATTGCCACTTTCTCTACCCTTCTTTGCCTGTGAAAGGTATTACTTATTTAGCTTAAATTTCCCTAGAATGCTGTTGTTTTGCTGTAGACCTGAAAAGTTATAAAAACTCAATCTGTAACCTTAAGTTCAAGCTGCTATCAGTGAGATAGCAGTATACCAATAAATTATTTTGAGTCTGGCTTTCTATCTTTGACTAACAGTCTTTGGAGCCCCTTCTTTTTCCCTGACACTCAATATGTTGGTGTGCCACTCCCAAGAAGACCCATTCCTTTGGGTCAAGATTATTCCTTGACAACAGCAACACATTCAGTATACTTTAGATTAAAATCAATTTAATGCAAAAAAACCCTGTCTGACCTTAAAGAGAGTCCATTCTATTGGAAAATGTTGACTTTCTATTCAAAACCTAACAGTTTATTGAGCAAACATCTTTCATTAGAAAAGTACATTGGAAGCACATCAAAAGATTTTTTTTTCTGTGTTGCCCAATATTGCATTGGCAAAGAAAGACAATTTATCAGTCTTTAAAATATTTGTACTAGTTCTTTATTTCTCCTTTTCCTATCTCCCTCAAAGAAAGTTTCATAGTTCTTTATCAAGGGATTTGAAGCTCATCAAGACCTTAAAAATTCTTATCCAGATCCTCCATTTCAGAGATGAACAAACTGAGATCCAGAGAAATGCAGTGGATTGCGTAAAATCTCAGTACTAGTAAGCAAGAAGAATAGCTAAGATTCCAACCCTGGTCCTGTTACCCCAAAGTCACTATTCTTTCATTCTTTTCACTTAAGCTATTGTTTTTCCTGTATATAAACCATAAATGCAGTTTATCCTGGTCAGAGGCACACATAAGATGTATTCACTCCACTTTTACTTCTAAGATCTAAATTACATCTTTCATATGCCCAATATCATATTATAGATTGGAGAAGAAATAACTTCCTTCACCCTCTGATTCTTTATTTGTCAAATGAGGACAATCATATTATCTGTTTTGATAAAAGTGCTTCTTAAACCTTAAAGTGAAATTATATTATAGTGTTGCATTATAGTGAAGCTAAAAGGATACTGGATCTAAATTCATACCATGGATAGTGCCAAATTCTGGAGCTTATGTTTAGATTGGAACTTGCTTTATTGCTATCATTGTTTAATGCAAAAGATCCTATGTGAGAAGTAAACAAATTAGGGTAACAATAAAGCTCTTTGTGGCAGAAAAGCACCATGTTACTTAACTGTCTCCATCAGCCCATCCACTTCTCTCTCCATGCTAATCACCACATTTGTTCTTAAATAAAAGCAGTCTGTTGAGCTTATTTATACTCCTTCCTCTGGAAACCCAAGTGATTGTTCTGATCACCTGACAGGAACCTATGCTGAAACAATCTCATAGATTTCGAGGCTAATTGATAAGGAATAAATGTCTATTTACACACCAAAATACTCAGGTAATAAGAGAAGATTGGAAATCAATTCCTCCCTTCTTCCCTCTTACATTTAGCAAAGTGTATCAAGGACACTAGAGATTGGCTGATTTTTATAGCTATATCAATGATCAGTATATTTCCACCTTAAAATGTAACTATTTCTGTTCCCTGCAATTAAGGCTTCTAGGGTATGTTTTTTTTTTAACTACAAATAGCATGTTGTCACAATTTGCAATCTAAATGGTTACTGACTTATTTATAATTTTCTTGTCCTAAGGAGTCCTATACACATACATCTCTACACCATATAAACAGGTGTCTCATCCAACCTAGTTCATGTGGAAGGTGAAAAATAATACTTCTTCAGAGTCATATTCCAAACTAATTGGAGAGTTGGTTTTTTTAGGGAAGCCGGGTAAATATTTTGTCTACTATCACCAAATTGTAGTTTTCCCTGAAACTTATATGTCATTTGGTAAATGCATATTAAAAGACCACTTGAGGATGAACATTGAACAGTCAGAAAATAAAATCAATAGGATATTCAAGGAATTATTTCTTTGTTTTCAGATCCATTTGTTGTGCTTCATTTTGCAAGTTGCCTGTCTAAGCCAAATAGAGACTTATCAATAAAAGCAAGCCATTAATCCACCCATGACAAAAATTAAGATATATTTCTCCTTTAAGCCTGACTGCCCTCAGTTTTGTTCTTCAATCGAGGTCAATAACCTAAAAGTGGTTAATGAATATTGCTCTAATGTTCTTTTCATTATTGGATCAGTGAGGACTTTGTGAAAGACAATGCTTTGCTGCATTTTGCCTTAAATTTATTAAGTATTACTAAATGGTTATGCATCTTATTGATACTAGTTAATATTTTGAATGAAATTTAATTATAAACAGATGGTATGGGTGACTTTTAAAGCACAAACTATGTAAAATATTTATTTGTGAATGATATTAAAATAAATAATATATTAAAATTCACAATTAAAATAATTTCTATCACTAAGAACATCATCATCTTTATTATAGAAAAATAATTCTCATCTTGCTTGTTCATATAGAAAAATGTAGCCCAAAAGTTTCTATCCCACTATTTTTACTTTGCATTTAATGTTCAGTAGATTTTTGCACAAGTGGATAAAATAACTGGTTTTGTAGGTAATTAAAAATATTAGACTATGAATTCATCTTCCATAGACTTAATAGAAGTTTCTTCAATATATCTATTAGCAGATAAGACGATGGGGATCATATGAATCTCATTTTGTTCATTAATAAATGCTTATTCACTCCCCTCCCCATTTTCACATGATTTTAATTTATTCTAATAGGTGCCTATATTTTGAATGATTATTATTGCTTGCAGTTAGAGGTGATGAGTATTTGGTATGGTGACATCTATGAAGAATGCTACTCACAAATTTTTATAGGACCATGTTATGCACAAGAGACTATGGGCAACTGTGGCTGACTGTAGTTTGAAAGTTTAATTACAAGGCAGTTTTTTGGCTGAGTTCTCCAGGCATTTTGAGTTATATAATTGTAGTTTGGGGACTTATCTGCCAGTCTAAGAAAGAAAATGAGTTGCCAATATATAGTTCTAGTCAGCAGGTCATATCTTGTTAGGCAGGTGGTAGGTGCTAAATTTTTGAAGCCTACAGTAATGTATTGTGTGGTTGTGATTTTTCCTTGCATAATATACATTGTTCACTAAGTATAGGTTCCTTATGAATACCCTTTTTGGAATTTTTGATGTCAATGACTTGGCCTTGAATAGCCACTGTAAACCCTTCCATAAACAAATCCATAGACTTTGGCCATTCATCTAACACTTCTTTATAATATATAGTGAATTGAAAACTAATTAAGGCAAAGACAAATAAATAAATGTAATATATTTTAATAAACTTTTAATATGCAGTATGTTTTAATTTTATTGTAACCATTTGTTTTATACTATTTAGAATAGTTTATAATATTTTGACAGATATTCTTTAATTTCGCATTAACTCAGCACACCACATTATATATTAAGTTTGCAAGTAGTATGTCTTTTTCCAAGTCTAGACCTGATTATTGCTCATAGGTTTTCACTAGGATTTAAATCACATGAGAACCCAGATCACTGAATTATCTCCATCTATTGAATAAATTTCTTAACTTTTTCTGTTGTATATGCAGAAAGAATTCATTTCCATTTTGGAATTTATGCCATTCTGGAACAATTTTGCTTCTCATTATGTTAATATATATTTCAAACATCATCATTCCCACAATGGAGACAAGATTTCCAGCTCCACTGGAAGTAAAAAATCCTCACATCATTTTTAGGCTATATATTTTTTCATTCTAATGAAAGTGTCTCTATCTTACCTGACTTAACTACACTTCTTCCCATAATGGTATTGATATAGTTTTATATGAAAAAGTGAGTTCTATAAGTAAAAATAACCTTTTTATAATCATGAGTACTCCAGTCTTTATATTGTCTTATGACAAGTTCCCCTCCACCCTCACCTCATGGTAACAGTTACCAGCTTTTTCTTTTCTTTTTTTTTTTTTTTGGATTTAAAAACCTTTCTAACTTTTTTTCCAACTTTAAGGAACCTGAATCAAACTGGAGGAAATAATAACGATTCCAATTGCCAGGTCCTGATGAAAATCTTGGCATTTTATCTGGGGATTCATTAGCTATTTTTATAGCAACAGTTAGACTTTGTGGTTGTTTTGTTTTTGACTCCTTTCTCCTTTGTGCCTTTGAACAAATTTTCCTGTTTCATTGTCAACTTAATCAATGCTTAAAATGTTTAACATTTACACAATTACTATGATACTTCTCAAAATAATTGAAGTGTTTCTTCAAGAGATCCTAAAATTCTATAAAATTTTGGATATTTCTTAGGAACATATCCATTTAAAAAAATCATAGTCAAAACCACAACCAGCCAAGGTGGCAGAATAAATCCTGGAACATACCTGGACTGTTCCAACATTCCACTCCAAACAACTTTAAAATAGTACCTTGGATCATATTTTAAAGTGACAAAGCCAACAAAAGTTCAGAGGAAGAAATTTATCCAGTCTAAGAGAATTTGAGAGGTCCATAGGAGATGTCTGTAACATCAGAGTGGCTACAGCCTCCAACTGTAGCAAGAACACCAGCAGTTGGCCTTGGAGGTATCTATGACAATAGCAGAAGCAGCAATATCAGCAACTTCAGGAGCTTGTCAAAAAGAGATTATAGGGGACCTTGTTCTAGAATTGGATGCAACTAGCACTGATTGGCAAGTCTAGTGCCAATAAACAGTTCTGGGTCACAGTTCCAAGGCAGAGAGGGGTACAAGCACTTGTGGATGCGAGAGAGTAGGGGACCTAGTCACATTGCAGGGTCAAGAGGAGCACCAGTGCTTGTAGCTGTAGGGGAGTGGGTACCCTTCCTGAGTAAAGATCAGAGCACAGACCAGGTCAGCAGTGCCCATAAGTTTCCCCAGATCATGACCCCTTGGAAGAACCAAAAACCTGCAGTTTCTCAGAACTAGCTCTGACCATAGTAGCACCAAAAAACCTAAAACTCAGGACAGTGTCTGCCCAGCACCAGGTGGAACAGAGCCCAACTTGAACATAAAACTCAAAGCCAAGGGGGAAAAAAACCCTCTCCCCCAAAGTCTGGACCATAAAAATCTATCACAGTGGCAAGGAAGACAAGACACAAACTCACAAGAAGATAACAACAAGAAAATAGCTACATACAAAGCCCCCCAAAGAAAAATGCTAATTGGGCCCAAGCACAACAAGAATTCCTAGAAACATTAAAGTAAAATATCAGACCAATTAAGGAAAAATGGAGGGGGAGGGGATTAGAGTGAAGCAAGAAAATCATGAAAAGCAAATTACCATATTGCTAAATAGACACACACAAAAATTGAAGAAAATAACAACTTAAAAAATGGCCTAAAAGTAAAAGAGGGAAAAAAAAATTTCACTGGGGAAAAAAAAAAACTCTTCAATAAGACAAAATTAGTCAAATAGAAAACGAGGTACAAAAAATGGCTGAAGAAAATAATTCCTTAAAAATTAGAATTAAGCAACTGGAAGCTAATGACTCTGAGACCTCAAAAAATAATAAAACACAGTAAAAACAATGAAAAATTTTAAGAAAATGTAAAATATTTCTTCAGAAAAATAGCACGCCTGGAAAACAGATGGAGGAGAGATAATTCTAAAATATTGGACTACCTTAAAGCCATGACTAAAAATGTGTTAGACATAATGTTTCAAGAAATTATCAAGTATGAGGGTGGCTGGGTGGCATAGTGAATAGAGTATGGGCCCTGGAGTCAGGATGACCTGAGTTCAAATGTGGCCTCACATACTGAACATAAAAAACTAGCTATGTGACCTTGGGCAAGTCACTTAGCCCCAATTGCCCTCCAAAAAGAAAAAAAAAAGAAATTATCAAGTAAAACTGTCCCATATCTTTGATCTAGAGAGTAAAATAGAAATGTAATGTATCCACCAATCACCTCCTAAAACAATTCTAATATTCACAAACAGATCTCAAAATCAAACCTTCCAGGAATATTATAGTCAAATTTCAAAGCCTCTTGGTCATGAAGAGTATATTAGCTGCCAAAAAGAAGTAATTCAAATATTGTGAAGCCACAATCAAGATTACATAAGATTTAGAAACTTCCATCTTGAAGGAGTGGATGGTTTGGAATATGATATTCTGTGAGGCAAAGGCAAAGGATAACTTACCGTGAAAAATGTAGTATGATTCTTCAGGTGAAACAATGGATATTTGATGAAATAGAGGTCTTCCAAGTATTCCTAATGAAAAGAACAGAGTTGAACAGAAAATTTGACATTCAAACAGAAGAATCAAGAGAATCATAAAATGATAAACATGAAAGAGTAAACACAAAAGATTCAACAAAGTTAAACTATTGATAGTCCTGTATGGGAAGATAACACATGTAACTTCCAAGAACTTTAAATTTTTTTGGACAGTTAGAAGAAATATACAGAAGAAGAGGATGTGGATGTAAGGCAATTATGTTGCAATGATCTTCAAAAAAAAATAGGGTTGAAAAAGAGGGATGCACTGGAGAAAGGGTGACAGGAGAAGTATAATAGGGAAAATTTTCTCACTTAAAATAGCACAAGAGATGAGCTTGAAACAGAAAGACACCCATAGAGTTAAAGGGTTGAATCAGAAACTATTATGCTTTAACCTAAGTAAGAAAAGCAGAGGTAGCAATAATCTCAGATGAAACAAAAGCAAAAATATACCTAACGAAAAGAGATTATCAAGGAAAATACATTTTGCATGAAGGTATTATAGACAATGAAGTCATATAAAATTTACAGCAAGTTTCTCTAACAAAGATCTCATTTTTCAAGTACATATGGAACTGACAAAAGTTTATAAAATTAAAAGCTATTCCCCAATTGATAAGTGGTCAAAATATAGAAACAGACAGTTTTTAGTAGAAAAAATCAAAGCTATCTATTCTCATATAAAAAAAATGCTCCAAATCACTGTTGATTAAAGAAATGCAAATTTAAAAAAATCTCTGAGGCACACTCTCATACCTATCAGAAATGACAGATACTGGAGGTGATGAGGGAAAATAGGTACAGTAATGAACTGTTTGTGGAGTAATGAACTGGTCTAGTCATTCTGGAGAAAAATCCAGAATTATACCCAAAGGACTATGAAACTGTATATGACATTTGATCCAGAATTACCACTACAAAGCCTGTACCCCAAAGAGAGCAAAGAAAAATGAAAAAAGACCAATGTGTACCAAAATATTCATAGTAACTCTTTTTGCAGTGACAAATAATTGGAAATTGATGGTATGCTCAAATGACAAGAGAGGCATTTCAGAAAAAAACAGCAATGACAACAATGTGTCAAGACCTTTATGAACTCATACAAAGTGAGAGGAGAAGCAGAGATTATTGTGCACAGTAACAGCAATTCTGTAATGATGACCAACTGTATAACACATGGGTACTCTGTTCAATAAATGATCCAAGACAATTCACAGGACTCATGATGAAAAAATGCTATCCACCTCCATAGAGAGAACTAATGAATTCTTTGTTCAAACTGAAGTATAACTTTCTAGCTTCATTTTTTTTTCCATTTTGCAGTATGGCTAATATGGAAATATGTTTCACATGATTTCACATGTATAACTGATATAATATTATTTGTCTTCTCAATGGGTTGAGGAGGGATTGGAAGGAGGGAAAAAATTTGAAACTCAAAATTTTTTTAAATGTCTAAATTAAATAAACAATTAAATAATTAGAAAAAAATCTGACCAATTTTGACTTTATTTAGGGGAATTTGTAGGGAAAAGAAGTGACAAGGGACTTTTACATTTTTGAAATAATGAAACCTGTATGCCAGTAAAACTAAATTTAAAAAAAAGAGAGCAATTTAGTGCATATGGAATCAAATTTATTCCCTTAACTGATAAAGTACTAACACAGAATTAAAAACACAGAAAAAGAAAGGAATGAAATACTTGTGTATGGCATGAATTCTAGAATTCAGCTGACAGGGAGCTTACTAAAGGGAACAACTAATTTAATTTCAATTTTCATTCAGTTTCATCTGGTTAAGATTAGATTTTCTGGATCAACTTTACTATGGTAGAAGGTCATACACATGACTATTACTGTCACAAGAATAAACCATATCAAAATTATCATTTGTCCCAACTAAACTGCATTATTAGTTCAAGTCATGTAAATGATGACTATGCAGGACCCTTTGGTTTTAATCATCCAGAGTTTCTCCTAAGGATAAACCGCTTTTATTGATATTACACAAATCCAGTGGTGTGGATCTGTTGTGAACTTTTGTTCTTGATCTGTAATATGATGTCTGCTTGTTCCAAAAATGGTTCTGGAGTTTTGCTTCTTTGTGTTTTCTGTTATGCTCTGAGAGTCCATTATTCATTTTGCTCTTTTGTGGGTGTGTGAAGAAGTGATATTTTTTGTATTGCTCTTCTGCTGATATATCCTGTGTTAGGTTAATGTTCTTGTTGTTGCTGCCTCCTTAACTTAGTCTGAGGAAATTTAAATAGAAAAAAGTTTGGGGGCAATTCCCAAATTTGCTATTATTCCTTTTGTTTTCTCTGCTGCTGATTCTTTCACAGGTTGATAAACTGCATATTATAATTGAATAAAAGTAATGGGATGCCGACTCATCTACCACAGGCTCAGTGAAAGCATCTTTGGGGTTACTATTATTATTATTTTCAGAATTCCTCAGTATAGTGATAACAATTTAAAGACCTATCTGCATGTGTCAGGATGTCTGGAGCCTATAGACACATAACTAGCCAGTTAGTACCTACAGATAGCATTAAATAGTGCTTTAAGGTTTTCAAGCACTACTCATTTTATCCTCACAAAAACCTAGAGAGGTTTATGGGTTTATTATTTCAATTTTACAAATAAGGAAAGGAAACTGAGCGAGGAATAGATCAAATGACTTGCCCATGGTTACATTATCAACAGTCATCTTAGTCTAGATTTGAACTCTGGTCATGCTGAGTCCAAGTCCTGTGCTCTAACTATATAGCATTAAAGGCTAACTTCAACTCGGTGATGCATGATGTATAAATATTTTTTTAAATTAAAACAAATTTATTTCAACGGGAAACTCTGTACAGTGGTCATACTGTGGAAAGAAATCCTAGAAAAAACCCTCCTTTAGGGGAAAGAAAATCGGAGAGGTTGTCTGCTCTGGGTAGGGGTAGAACAGGGTGGAAATAGACTGGACAGTTTTACTGGTGTATGTCCAAATAAATCTTTTACCTGAGATCTAAAGAAGTCAGGAGGATTTCCAGAATCTCAAATACCTTGAAAAAGTGAATTAGAAACTTCATGAAGGTTATCTATTAATTTAGGCATGAAGAATCACTGTTTTTGCTAAGGGTTATTGTAGACATTTTAAATTTTAAATCACTTGAAAATTACCACCCTGGAAGTATATTTAACAGTTACAATTTGTGTAGTGACCCTGAAGAATTCAGGGTTCTATTATCAGCAAACTGCTAGTGCTTGTGATATATATATTCTCTCAAATTCTCTTAAACTCCAGATAAAAAGGCAGAGTCTGACCTCCATGAACTTCTTGTTGTATCTGAGTTCAAGGAACTTATGGTTAAAGTCTGTGTGTTTGTATTGCCTAAAGCACATGGATCTAGGCATGTGTTCTGGTCTCTTTCTGTGGAAATATAATATAACCCAGAGTTCCTACTGTTTTTTTTAACCCTCCTTATGAGGGCTCCTGGGTTGCACAATTCCTTTATGAAAGGGACCAGAGCACATGTGCAATTTTGCTGGAAGTCCTCCAGTCCTGGCTTGATACATTAATGCCTGATTCTGGTTTGATGGTTGTTTAATACCATGGTGAGAGGACCATGCCTTCTTGGATAGGAAATTCTAAAACCCTTTAGTAGAATAAAGATGTCTAAGTGTTCTATTGTACTATGATATACAATGAATAATACATAATATTTATGTAACACTTACTCTATGCCAGATGCTTTAAAGTTCGTAATTCATTTGGTCCTCACAAAAAGCTGGAGACTTAGGTGCCATTAATCAAGGTAAACAGAGATTAAATGAGTTGCCTGGGTCACACAGGGAGCTGGTGTTTGAGTCTAGATTTGAACTCAAATCTTCTATTCCCAGGCTTGGTGCTCTATCCATTGTACTATCTATACATCCAATTAGTGATAAATATACCCTGTGAGACCTCTGCTCAGATCATTTTCCCCCTAGTATTTTTTCTAGAAATGATTATCCATAGTATCATAGATTTGTAGCCAAAAAGAATTTCAGAGGAGTCCAAGTAGTTTAGACCTCTCATTTTATAGATGTGGAACTGGAAAATTAGGGACACTAAATAACTTGCTCAAAGCTGCAGAGATGTTAAGTATTAAAGGAAGTATTTGAACTTAAGTTCTCTGACTCAGCTTCTTTTTTTTATGTTAGCATAAATATAGCACTTGAAGGTTTCCACAGTGTTTTATAAATACTACCTCATTTTATTCTGACAACAACCCAATGAGGTAGATGCTGTTATTATACCTGTCTTACGGATAAGGAAACTGAGAAAAGAAGTTAAGTGACTTGACTAGGGCCACATGACTATTAAGTATTTGTGTCCAGATTTGAATTCTGGCTTTCCTGACTCTAAGTTCATTGTTTTATCCATTGTAGCACCTAGAAATTAAGGTATTCTCTAGGCAACATGGTACAGTGGATCTGATGTCAAAAAATTTTAGTGCGAATTCTCATTCTGCCAATTTAATACTACAGGTATGACCATAGACAAATTATTTTATCTCTTTGAGCCTCATTTTCTTCTATATCTCCACAAAGACAGAGTTAGAATAAATAGCTTGTAGTGTCCCTTTCATTTCTTAATCAATAAAATGTATTATTTTGGTACCATTACAAAATGCAGTATGTAGGATTTGCTACTCTTGAAAGATAGAGATATGTCTAAATCTTCTTGGAATATATCAATTGTTGATAACTCTTCCCAGAAGGTAAAACAGTGGAAAGAAAGATGAGGACCTAGCATGAGGCAGAAGAATAAGACTATTAACATCATTAATATCCAAAGATTGACTGTTAATGAGTCCTAATTAGGTGGGTAAGGAATAGAAGATGAAAATACATCTAATCATATTATACTCTAGAGAGGGGAATTAAAATTCCCATTGGTTCATTTAAAATGCCACACATTTTGTAAGAATTAAATAGAGTTTTTATAGACTGCAGAGTGCTTCATAGCATTTTTTGCAACTTCAGGAGGGAAAAATATTTTAGAAATGTATTTCACTGTATGATATTCTCTTAGAAAATAATTATTAAAGTATACAACTTACATTAGTCACCTGAAATCTTTTAAAATCAGTACTTACAAAAAGAAATACAGTAATCCCTTCCATATCACAGGGCTTAGGGGTGAGACACTCCGGCCATTTGGAAAACCAGCACAAAATGTTTGGCTCTCCCTTCATGCTAGAAACGAAGTCTGATATTTTTCTTTTATGGGGTGTTTACAGTACCTTACTATAATATTTGGGTTAAATATTTGGTCATAGGCTTTGTGTTGTCTGCTGGACTTCTTGTGTCATCTGCAACTTCCACAAAACTCCCCAAAATTCCAATTTAATTTCTTGTGCTTACCCGTGATATATCAAAATCATGATTGTGAAAGTAGCATCTGGAAGAGGTACCTGATTTCATCACAGAAAATGTCCAGGTGTTCATAATCAATAAAATCATAACTCCACGACAAGTTTGTAGAATAATAGGAATGACAACTCAACAGAGAGATCCAGAAAGGAACAGTAAGGCATAGAGGAAGAGAGCCAAAAGTCAGTAGTATCATGGAAACCCAGAGAGGAGAAGGGATAGAGGAGAGGGTACTCAACATTGATAAATACTTCCAAGACATCAAGAAGCAGTAATGACTGAGAAAAAAGTAGATTAAGCAACTAAGGGATATCTCCTTGGAGAAATTTCTGTATTTGGAGCAAACAGTTTCAATTCAATCTTATCTCTGATTAGGTCAGAACCCCTTCTAAAAAGATTGAGGAGAGGGGAAGTAGAGGCAACAAGTGTAGACAATTCCCCTACCCCCTACCCCAACCTTGTAGCGGCAAGCACCCCAAGCGTCCTCAGGGTTGCTGCCACCACAGGTTCTTGGATCTGCTTTGATAAAGGAAAGCAACTCAAAATGGGTTAACAAGCTTACTTTAATCAGTCAGACATATATCGTTTACCTAGTTCAGGGGAAAAAGGTCAGCACCCCGAACTTCAGAATACACAGGCAAAATTATCAAGTCAGAGAAAAAGATCAAGTAGACAGATTTCCAAACTGTCCAACCATTACATTCATACCAAACAACATCTGGGTTTCAAAGCCGGGGGTCTCTGGACAACAGCTAACCCAGAGTTTCATAAAATTACAGAACACTTCTCAAAGTGAGCCCCAAAACAAAGCCTCAAATCAGGGTTTATATACCCTTCTCCTGGCTCAGAGAATGTAACAACCTTATTGACCCACTGGCCAATCAAGAAGGGGGAAGTTAGGTGCTTTATAAAAGAGGGAAAAGGGACACTTCTGACCAAGGGACTTAAATTTTTCAATAAAGAAAAGTGGTCACTCTTCAGAGAGGACTCAGAGGGGTGGGAGGATCGAAAAACAAAGAGAATGTTAGGAATAGATTCTGTAGGAAGTTATATAGAGAATCAATTAAGGAGGAATAACAGGGCTGCTTTGTTGCTGTGAAGGTCCATGTAGAGGGTGTATGTTGTAGTTGAGAGAGTAGACCCTTTGCTCTTAAATCACATCTGCTCTAGTATGCCCTTGAAGGGTTATCTGTCTAAAAGGGTTATCAGGTCTAAAAGAATGGTATGATCATACAGATAATTGAGAGGAATAAAGAACAGAAGGTCACACTGTTCTATTATGGCATATATATATTATTTATCCATTTTAATTTATTATTTTTAAAAACATATATGATTTAATAGAAAAACCAGCACTTTTCAGATTCTGTTATGATGTTTCTCTCTGCACATATTAAAATTATACAAGATCATGACAGATTCAATAACATTGAGGTGACTTTGCTCAAAAGCTTATTGAGTATTTACATGAAGTAAGAGAATGAAATAAATACTTACTTAAAAGTTTTTGAGTGTCATGAAAGATGCTGAGTCCTTATCTCTGATAATGAATTTTAATTTCTTCTATTAACAAATCATATTATATTACTTTTGTTTAATGCTAGAATACTAGCAAGCATCTTCAACAAAATACTCCACAATACAAGAGATTAGTCCAATCTTCTATTCTAGAAAAACAAAGTGGATAAAGATGTACATTGCCTAGATTCTATGAGGTATAGCCAAGAAAAAATTAAGTTTTCAAATATAATGGCTAGCATTTATATAATGATTTAAATTTTGCAAAACACTTTGTGTGTGCTAGCTTATATGGTGCACATATATATACATATATGTTTATATACAGAGAGGAAGAGAGAGAAAGAGAGACAGAGAGAGACAGACAAGGAGGTGGGCTCAGAAGTAAGCAGAATAATCAAATTGGCCCAGATCACATTTGGAACCTTTCAGAAGAGTTTAAATTATTATAAAGTGTTGGCTACTGCAAACTTTCTTTAATACCATTATTTTCCTGATGATGCTTTCAAATTTTAAAATATGTAACAGCATGATCTCAAAAGAATAAAGATTCCATGTCATCCAAAAGTTGGTGCACACAGGGATAGTGACTACAAATAAACTGTAATGTATTTTATCACAATGACTTGGATATGAGAAGTACCATAAAAGGCATAACTAAAGGCACGTATGACACTAGACCCATCACATATGACAATAAGTGATATTAAATAGACAATTGAAGTGGTAAATTTGTAAATTCAAGAGATTTAAAAGAATGAAAAAAAAGTTTCTACCAAAGAGTGGACCAAATAGCTCACTCCAAGTAATAGTTCAATATTAATCATTTGACAACATCTCTTCCAAATACCTTCTCATATCTTATTATCAATAGAAGCCATATTTTTTCTTTCTTTTTTTGTTTGCTTTCTTTTTCTCTCTTTTTCAACAAGTTTATTGATTTTTAATTTGCCACATTCCTCAAAGTGGTTCTGCTCTGCTGGCATATTGCTAACGGCAGATTGCTTCACCGTGTAAAATCTTAGGGCAGTAAGAGAAGGCAGCTTCCGTGTACAATTCATCTACAGTCTTTGCTGGATGAATGGCTTTTGGGTTTGTTAGCCATAATCCTCTTCTAGATCCATCATTTCTCCATACTCCTTTAAAATCTCTTTTCTCCATTGTGCACTTTTTCTTTCTCTAGATTTGGGATTCTTGACCTTTATTGTGGCATGGACTCTTGGAAATTTGATGAAGTATATGGAACCTTTTTCAAAATAATATGTATTTTTAAAGTCATAATGGAGGGATATGCTAAATTTCAGTTAAAGATTAGGAAATATGAAAATTTTTCTTTCTCCCTCTAATTCATGGACACCTAAAATTTATTAAACCACTTGCTCTAGTTCATGCTTGACTGAATTTCCTTCTCTCCCAATGCAGCTGGTAGAGTCTTGTAGATTCCATGATTCCATTATTTTAACTTCATTACCATTTGGTCCCTTCCCTTTATTCCTACTACAACCACTTTAGCCAAGCTCTGCATTATCTTTTGCCTATAAGATATTTTCTTACTTATCTTCCTTCTTCCCATCTTTCTAATTTCCAATCCATTCTCTATATAGTTGCTGACTTTATATTCTTAAAGAACAGGCTGGTACATCCATTTGACATTCCTAAAAGTTCGTGGACCCTACTAAAACACAGGTTAAAATTATCTTTAAATTTTTTATTAGTAATTTATACAAATAATCTTCCATAAGATTCATTCACCTGTTATTTCATGCTGTAATAAAATGTGACAAAATAGTTGATGTGAATTGCATATATATATATAAGCAAATAATCCCTCGATGAATGTCTCCAAATAACATCCAGAGTAGAAATGAATGTATCCAGGTGAAAAAACATCTCTCAAAGTTTTATGTAGAGAGGAGTGCTTGAGAAATACTATTTTGCTGATGGGTGATCAGTAATAGTTCCTTCTGTAATTAATGGAAATACTTTCTAATTATGTAAGTCCTACTGTAGGTAGTAATTGAATAGTTAGAAAATAATTCCATGATAAGTAACTTCATATTCATCAAGTTTTTAAGTCAACATGGCCTCATATTTGTTCTCATGATTCTTGACATTACCTTTTCCAAATAACTTCTCATATCCTCTCATCAATAGAAGCAATTTTTTTGTTTCTTTTTTTTAAACAAATTAATCAATTTATTTTTAGCTTGCAAAATTCACTTCCATAAGTTTTAAACTCTATCCACCTTCCTTCTCTCCCCCCACTCCAAGTGTGTGATCTGATGATATAGGCTGTACATATACATTCTTATTAAACATATTTTCACATTGGTCTCATTGTATGAAAGAATAAGAACACATGAGAAAGAAAAAATAAAACAAAAAAAAAGGGAACAAATAGTATGCCTTGATCTGCATTCAGACTCCATATTTCTTTGTTATGATGTGGATGGCATTTTCTATCTTTGGAGTTGTTGAAGGTTCTTACATTGCTAGAAGAACTAAATCTATCAAAGTCAATCATCACACAATGTGGCTATTACTGTGTAAAATGTTCTCCTGGCTCTGCTCCCTCACTTAGCATCAGTTCATTCATATAAGTCTTTCCAGGTTTTTCAGAAGTTTGCCTGCTCATCATTTCTTATTGCAAAATCTGTTGCATTCATATATCACAAATTGGTCAATCATTGCCCAAATAATGGACATTCCCTCAATTTCCAGTTCTTGAACACCACAAAAATTTTTGTACATGTGTGTCCTTTTTCCCATTTGTACAATCTCATTGGTATACAGCCCTAGAAGTGATGTTGCTGGTTCAAAGAGTATGCACATTTTTATAACTCTTTGGGCATATTTCCAAACTGCTCTCCAGAATGGGTGGATCAGTTCACAACTCCACCAACCATGAATTAGTGTTCCAATTTTCCAACATCTTCTCTAGCATTTATAATTTCCCTGTTTTGTCATATTAGCCAATCTGATAAGTGTGATGTGGTACCTAAGAGTTGTTTTGATTTCCATTTCTCTAAGCAATAAAGATTTAGAGCATATTTTTCATGTTATTATAGAAAACTTTAATTTCTTCCTCTGAAAACTGCCAGTTCGTATCATTTGACCATTTATCAATTGATGAATAACTTATATTCTTATACATTTGACTCAGTTCTCTATATATTTTAGAAATGAGGCCTTTATCAGATACACTGAGTATAAGAATTTTTTTCCCAATTCTCTGCTTCCCTCCTGATCTTGATTGCATTGGCTTTGTTTGTGCAAAACCTTTTCAATTTAATGTAATCAAAATAATTCATTTTGCATTTTATAATGTTCTCTAACTCTTCTCTGGTCATAAATTCTTCTATTCTCCATAGATATCACAGGTAAACTATACCTTGCTCTCCTAATTTACTTACAGTATCTGCCTTTATACCAGAATTATGTACCCATTTGAACATTATTTTGGTATGTGGTGTAAGATGTTGGTATAGTCCCAGTTTCTGTCATACTATTTTCCAATTTTCTCAGTGGTTTTCATCAAATAATTGGTTCTTATCCCAGAAGCTGGGGTCTTTGGATTTGTAATATTTATTTCTTAAGTGTTTTCAAGAAACTGCCAGGAAAATAAAATCTTATGGAGATAGCCTTCAGAAAATATTTCATATAAATTATTTCAACATTGACAAGAAGATATTGGTTTCTTCTACTTTGAGTTTTGTTTTTGGGAAGTATACAAAATGTTTCTTTTAGTAATATGGGACAATTCTGAACACATCAAGGATTCATTTTAATGGAAAAAAAGGTAAATCTACCTATGTTTTCATTCATTCTATTACATTTTCAAACTAAAAAACACTTAGATATATAAAAGATGATTTTGAAGAATGACAAAAAATTGGTCATAACAGTTCCTTTGTTACATCAATTTTTCAATGATTTTCCAAAAGTTAATAAAATAGCTGGCATTTACATATCATATGACCAGAAGATAAGTGCTGATATGTTTGGTATAATATCTAATATAAATAGCTACTGCCAAGTTGTACAGTATAATTATGATTGATGTCACCAGTTATAATGTTAAGACACTACAAGGAAAGTTTTAATTATGTTAGATAATTTTAGTGTAAAGTACAATTTGTTATAGTCTGACTCCTTAAAAAACTGGTGTTTCATGTACCTCATATTTAATCAGTTTCTATTAACAAGAATATTTGAGCAAATAGAATATTTTATTTCTTGACCATGTTGGATAAGAGAGAGTTAATGGTATATATTCTGAAAAGACAAGTACGAGCAGCTTTCCAGAGGACTGCTTGCTGTGAACAGCTTCAAGGTTCTGATTACATAGTATAGTGTGCTCTCTATTCAGCAGTAAATTAAAGTAAAACATTGACAGAAATCAAAGTACAGCATTCACAATGTTGTGACATAACAAGTTATCACTAAAGTGGCCACATAGTTTTCACCAAAGAGGTCACATAATGATATCATTCAGTAACAACTTTACTCAATCATCCTTAAGGAGGCAAGCCTCCTTAAGGGATCAAAGTGCAATCATTCAGTAAGTCCTTAACTCATTCATCCTTAAGGAGACTTGTCTCCTTAATGGACACAAAGTACAAAGGTCAAAGTTCTCCATCCCTAGGTCACAGTAAATCATAATCTTCTCAGTCAGCATCAGGTACCTAAGAAGAGATCTTTTCATCTTGCCTTGAAGCTGGCTCTCAGTTTCCATGGTTCCTCTTCCATGATCCAAGCTCCTGCCCAAATCTATCCAACTGTCATCTGGATTCAAAGACAGACAGGTCTCAGCTCCTTGTCCAGCTCCTTATCTAGCTCCTCATCCAATTCCTTGTCCATTTCCCATTCCATATTGAAGCTCACACTGTCCAGTCCACCTCAAGTCCTTCACAGTTCCTGTTTCTGGGAAGACAAAGATTAACAGAGCCAAAACAACATTCATGCACATTGCCAACACCATCAACAATTCACTATCTGCCTGTGAAATCAACACAGACCCACCAACAAGGTCTGAGAACTCAACACAAATCCTCAGTATAGAAATCAACACACACCCACAAACAAGGTCCAAGAGATCAATAGAGATCATCAGTAAAGTCCCAGAACCTCCAGAACCCTCCTCCAGGACTTCCATAAACAGACAACTAGAAAATCCTCTTTCAGGGCTTCTGTCACAAAAAAAGATCAATATAGACAGAATAGACTCCTTCTCTACCACAAGAGCTTCCTTCTCAGTTCTACTCTCTCCAGCCTGGGCCTCTCCTTATAGATGGTCATTAGTTCCTCCCGTTCCCCTTCCCCTTGCATCAACAACAGGAGTTCACAGAGTTCACAAGTTGTAGGGTTCACAAGTTCTCCTCAATTATGGGTAAGGCTTAGAAGAAACTTGGACTGAAACAAGGTTTCAACTACTTCTTTGCTTGGCATTACAACTCCTAAATCATTATATTACAATTATAAAGTAAATAGGAGCTCCATTTCTACAGATACTAAAGTGTTAAATAATTTTCCCAAAGTCACATGATGATCAGTAGAACTTATACTAAAATTGATACTTGACAGTTTAATGTTCTGGGCAATCATGGCTACATTATAATAAATGGAAAAAAGCAAATGTTAAAGTTATACCATAAGGATACTTTAATTTAGTGTTTGAGTCTACGTCTTCGTTTTTCTAATTCTAGCCATGCTACCATTTTCTTCTAATGTTTCATTGAAATGCATTTTATCTGGGGGATGGAGGGAGTGCTGATAAATTATGTAGTCCAAAATGCCTCATTTTATAAATTAGGAACTTCTGAAACCTAAACATGTTAAGTGACTTATATAAGGTCAAAGAGATATGAAATGTCACAGCTGTGATTCAAACTCAGATCTTCTAACTTCCTTCCCAATACTCTTTTCACATAACCATACTATTCTGTGCTTCTCACAGTTTTCTTCCTTGTAACCTCTTTTATATGGCCTCAGTTCCAATTATCATCAGCAGGTTACCACAAACTAATTGTAAAATGGTCTCTTAACCTTACTTTGGTTGTTCATGTATTTTAGTTCCCTCTTGTTCCACTCTCAATTACACTTCCTACAGCTCATTACCTCCCCTAGATCTTCTACCAATGATGTCCATGGGGCTTCTCAGTTTTGATTCTCTAAGTATCTCTCTGTCCCTCTCTTAAGTTCCTTCTCTGATTGAATTCTTTCGCAAATTGTAGTGAGGATTTTCCTCACAGCAGTTTCATCTTTTTCTCTTCTGATTTTTTTTACTCACTTCACATCCTTCCTCCAAATCCATCTTAATCTGCCCTGATATCTAGGTTTGTTTTATTTTATGTATTTATTTTAAAGTATTTTATTTTTCCCCATTTATATGGTCAAGAAAAGTTTTAGCATTCATTTTACAAGACTTTGAAATTCAAATTTTTCTCCTCATTCCCTCTCTCCCCTCTTTTGAAGATAGTAGGAATTTTTATATAGGTTATACATGTTATCATGTAGAACATATGTCCGTTTTAGTCACAGTTGTGAAAGAAAAAAATAGATTAAAAAACTTAAAAAAGAATAAGGTAAGTGAAAAAATATACTTTGGTCTGTATTCAGAGTCAGTCAGTTCTTTATCTGGATATGGATAGCATTTTCCTTTGTGAGTCTTTTGTATATCTCTTGGATCATTGTGTTGCTAAGAAGTGCTGAGTCTTTCATAGTTGATGACAATATTGCTGACACTGTGTCCAATGTTTTCCAGGTTTTCATTTCACTTTTCATCAGTTGAAATCTGTCTGTTCATCACTTTTTATGACACAATAATATTCCATTGCATTCATTTACCACAACTTGCTCAGTCATTTCCTGAGGGAATGGGCATCCCCTCAGTTTCCATTATTTTGCTATCACAAAACAGGCTGCAATAAATATTTTTGTGCATGTAAATCTTTTTCCCTTTGTTATGATCTCTTTGGAATACAGACCTAGAAGTGGTATCGCTGGATCAAAGGGGATGCACAGATGGGTTGCCTCTTGGGCAAAGTTGCAAATTGTTTTCCAGAATGGTTGGATCAGTTCACATGTCTATCAATAGTGGAGTTCCCACATCCTCTCCAACATTTGTCATTTTCCTTTTTTTGTTATATTAGACAACCTAATGGATACGAGGTGGCATCTCAGAGTTCTCTTAATTTTTATTTCTCTAATCAAAAATGATTTAGAGCACTTCTTCCCATGCCTATAGATAGCTTTCTTTTCTTCATCTGAAAACTGCCATTTCATGTCCTTTGATCATTTGTCAATTGGGGAATGACTTTTATTCTCATATATTTGACTCAGTACTCTATGCATTTCAGAAATAAGGAATTTATCAGAGATACATGTTTCCCAGCTTTCTGCTTACCTTCTATTCTTAATTACAATGGTTTTATTTGTACAGAAATTTTTATTAATTTAATGTAATCAAAATAATCTATATTACTTTTTTAATGCTCTCTATCTCTTATGTGGTCATGAATTCTTCTGTTCCCCATAGATCTGACAGGTAGAATATTTCTTGATTTTTTAATTTCCTTATGTTACCATTCTTTATGTCTAAACCTATTTTGACTTTATCTTGGTAAATGATGTGAGATATTGTTCTATTTCTCCTTTATATCCTGTTGTTTTCCAGTTTTCCCAGTAGTTTTTGCCAAATAGTGTTTTCTTTTGTCAAAAACTGGGGTCTTTGGATTTATCAAACACTATGTTACTATGGTTATTGACTACTGTGTCTTGTGTACCTAATCTATTCCACTGATCCACCATTCTATGTTTTAGCCAGTATCAGTTTTGATGATTACTGATACACAATATAGTTTGAAATCTGGTATTGCTAGGTCACCTTACTTTGTATTTTTGTTCCATTAATTACCTTGATATTCTTTTTTTTTAAAGCAATTGGGGTTAAGTAACTTGCCCAAGGTTACATGGCCAGTTGTGTGCGTGTGTGTGTGTGTGTGTGTGTGGTGGGGGGAGGTGTTAAGTGTCTAAGGCCAGAACTGATGAAGGGTCCTCCCAACTCTGGGGCCTGTTCTTTACTTACTACACCACCTAACCACCCCATTTTTTTGTTCATCCAGATACATGTGCTTGTTACTTTTTTAGCCTCTATTAAATAATTTTTTTTGTTAATTTAATTGGTATAGCAGTGAATAGGTAAATTAGTTTAGGCAGAATTGTTATTTTTATTATTTTGGCTTGGCCTATGCATGAGCAATTAATATTTTTCCAATTGTTTAGATCTGGCTTTATTTGTGTGAAAATAGTTTTGAAAATGTGTTCATATCATTTCTGGGCTTCTGTTGACACATAGATGTCTAAGTATTTTATATTGTTTACAGTTATTTTAAATGGAATTCCTTTTTCTATCTCTTGGTACTGTACTTTATTAGTCAAATTTAAAAAAAACTGATCATTTATGTGGATTTAACTTTTGTCCTAAAACTTTTCTAAAATTGTTCATTATTTCAAGTAATTTTTAGTTAATTCTCTAGAGTTCTCTTAGTATACCATTATATCATCTATAAAGAGTCAAATTTCCTCATTGCCTATTCTAATTCCTTCAATGTCTTTTTCTTCTCTCATTGCTATAGTTAACATTTGTAATACTATGTTGAATAACAGAAGTGATAAGCATATTATTGGGAAAGTTTCTACCTTATCTCCATTGCATATGATGTTAGCTGATATTTATTTTTCATTTTTCAAATGCTTTATTAACTACTGATTTACATCATTCATTTCCACCAGATTTTGAGTTGCAAATTTTCTCCCCATTTTTTCCCTATCCACCACCCCAAAATAGCAGTCCCACAGTATTTCCCTTCCTCCAGTCTGCTCTCTCCCATATCTTTTCCCATACCCCTTTGACTTTTACAGCAGGGCATGGTGGATCTCTATGCCCCAGTGCCTGTATATCTTATTTCCCAATTACATGTAAAATAGTATTAATAATAGTATATATATTAAACATCTGATTTTAAAACTTTGAGTTTCAGATTCATTCCCTTCCTCCCTTGTCACCCACCCTTACTGGAAACATAAGCAGTTCAGTATAGGTTGTACACGTGTAACTAATGCAAAACAATAACAAAGTAGATATATTGTAAAAGACTGACTATATTTCCCTCCCTCCTATCCCACCTCCCACTTGTTCTATTCTATACTTTGATCCCTTCCTTTTCAAAAGTGGGTGCTTCCAACTTTCCTCCCCCCCAGCCTTCCCTCACTTCCTTTACCCCCCCATCCCCTACCCCCCTATTCTCCTGTAGGGTAAGATGACCTAATTAATGTGTATCATTCCCTCCCCAAGCCAAATTCAATGAGAATAAGGTTGACCCATTCCCTTTTGCTATTCTTCCCCTCCATTGTAACCATTTTCCCTTGACTCTTCTATATGAGATAGTTAACCCCATTCTGTCTCTCCCCATCTCATCTCATAATATCCCTCTCTCACCTCTTAATTTCACCTTTTAAGTATCATCACTTAATATTAAATTGATCCTGTGCCCTCTATCTATGTATACCTGTAAACATATATACACACATTCATATGA
>NW_027185863.1:944327-985986 GCF_028583685.1 Petaurus breviceps papuanus | reverse complement strand
TATATATATATATATATTCCCTTCAACTATTTTCATACAGAGAAACGTTCCATAAGGTACAATTATCATTTTTCTATGTAGCAATGTTAATAGTTCAACTTTGTTAAGTTCCTTTATGATTTCTTTTCCCTGTTTACCTTCTTATGATTCTCTTGCTTCTTGTATCTGAATTTCAAATGTGCTATTCAACACTGGTTTTTTCATCACAAATGCTTGAAAGTCCACTACTCCGGGTGATCTGGTGGCACAGTGAGTAAGAGTGTCAGCCCCAGTGTCGTGTGACCTGCAATCAGATCTGGCCTCAGATACTGGGCACCCACACAAAAATAATTGGCCATGTAACCTTGAGCAAGTTACTTAACCCCAATTGCTTAAAAAAAGTCCTCTATTACACTGAATGACCGTATTTTTTTCCCTGAAACATGATACTCAGTTTTGCTGGGTAGGTGATTCTTGGTTTTAAACCCAGCTTCTTTGCCCTCCAGAATATCATATTCCAAGCCCTTCAATCCCTCTGTGTAGAAGCTGCCAGATCCTGAGTTATCCTGACTATGTTTCGACAATATTCAAATTGTTTCTTCCTGGCTGCTTGTAAAATTCTCTTCCTGATTTGGGAATTTTGGAACTTGGCTATAATATTTCTAGCAGTTTTGTTTTTGGGATATTTTTCAAGAGTTGATCAGTGGATTCTTTCAACCTCTAATTTGCCCTCTGGTTCCAAAACGTCAGGGCAGTTTTCTTTGAGGATTTCTTGGAGGATAATTACTAGGTTCTTTCTTTGATCATGGCTTTCAGGTAGTCCAATAATTTTTAAATGATCTCTCCTGGATCTATTTTCCAGGTCAGTGGTTTTCCCATGAGATATTTCTCATTGCCTTCTATTCTTTCATTTGTTTGTATCTGTTTAACAGCATCTTGATTTCTCAGAAAGTCATTAGCTTCTATTTGCTCCAATCTATTTCTGAAGGAATGATTCTTCTCATTGAGATTTTGAGATTCTTTTTTCCATCTGGCAAATTTGGCTTTTTAAGGCATTCTTCTCCTCATTGCCTTTTTGATCCTCTTTTGCCATTTGAGTTTGTCTATTTTTTAAGGTGTTTTTTTTTTTCCTCAGTAAGGCTGTTGACTCTCATTTCATAATTTTCTTGCATCATTCTCATTTCTTTTCCCGATTTTTTCTCCATTTCTCTTATCTGCTTCTTAAGGTCCTCTGTGGCCTGTAACCAGCTCACATTTTTCTTGAAAGCTTTTGATGCAGGGGTTCTGACTTCACTGTCTTCCTCCTGTTCCATGCTTTGATCGTTTTTGTCCTCAAAATAGGAGTTTAATGTTGGGTTGCTTTGCTTGATTTACTTCCTTTGCCTGGTAATGTTGCCACTCAATTACTTGACTTTTGGGCTTTTTGCCACAGTAGGAATCTGCCACCAGACGGGAGTTTCATTCCAAATGCTGGGGTTTTCTCAGCTGCCAGATATATTACTTGGGTGCCCTCTCTGTATCCTCCACATGCTCTGGCAAGCTGGTCACACACCCCACAACTTCCACCCTAGACCACAATCCAGATCGATCAGGTTAAAGCAAGAGCAGTTACCCCTTAGACTGGTTTCTTAGTTCCCATTCACTCTGCAGGCCAGGAGCTGAAGCTGCCATGCAGTGGTGGCTACACACAGCCCTCAGCAGCTTCTAGCCTCAGGTCAAAAGCCAACACTCTCCCAACTACTGGGTTCCAAAATCCACACTGCACTGGCCTCTCACTTTTTCCTTAGCATCTATGTGTTTATAATTCTGTATTGCCACAGCTTCTGGTGATCTGGAGTCCCTCCCGCCCACAGCTGGTAAGGCCCTCCCTGGGACTAAAGTCTCAGTGTAGAGCTGGGCTTGGCTCCTAGAGCACTGTGTTGGCCGATTCCTGCTGGGTGTATTCAGTGGGAGATTAGCTTCACTGTGTCATTTTGTGGGTTCTGTAGCTCCAAAGTTTGTTCACATTCCTCTTTTACATTGATTGAAGGTTGTGATAGCTGGAGCCACATGGAGGTCCTATTTCTACTCTGCCACCTTGATTCCGCCCCCAGAACTCCCCTACCAGACATTTTTAGATAAATACTGCTTATTACTTTAAGAAATACTCATGGGGTGCAGCCAAGATGGCAGAATGGAAGCAGTAACTTTTATAAGTTCCTCCCTAAATCCCATCACTAAACTTTAAAAAGTGAATCTGAATGGATTTTGGAGTGTCAGAATCCACTGGGAGACCTAGCATGGCAGAACCCAGCAGAAGAAAATGCCTATGTGGGTCCAGGTACAGGGAGCGTGGAGCACTTGGTGGCTGTAGCAGCTTGGAGTAGAAAGCAGATTACAGCAGAAAGACCTTCAAAAACTAACCAAAGAGAATAATTCACTTAAAATTAGAATCAGTCAAACTGAAACTCAGGACTCTATGATGCACCAAGAGTCAATCAAACAAAACATGAAGACTGAAAAATTGAAAGTGTAAACTATCTCACTGGAAAAACAAGTGACCTAGAGAGCAGATCCAGGAGAGATAATTTTAGAATTATTGGTCTACTGGAAAGCTTTGATGAAAAAGGCAGCCTGGACAACATCCTCCAAGATATTGTCAAGGAAAATTGTCCTGAATCCTAGAATCAGAAGGTAAAATAGTTATCAAAAACAATTCACCATACTCCTACTGAAAGAGATCCCAAATTCAAAACTCCAAGAAATATAGTAGCTAAATTCCAGAATTACAGGATTAAGTAGAAAATACTGCAAGCAGCCAAAAGGATACAATTCAAATATCGTGGAACTACAATCAAGATCACACAGGACCTAGCAGCTTCTACATTAAAAGAATGGAGAGATTGGAATTTGATATTTCGTAGGGCAAAAGAGCTAGGACTGCAACCAAGGATTAACTACCCAGCAAAACTGAGCATAGTCTTTCAGGCAAGGAAATGGTCATGTCATGAAATAAGGGATTCCAGAATTTCCTGATGAAAATAAACAGAGCTCAATGAAAAATGTGACCTCCAATTACAAGACTCAAGAAAGACATAAAAAGGTAAACACGGAAAACACACACTCACACATACATACATGCACACATGCACACTCATGAACACATGCACATAACTTGGGATGCAATAAGAGCAAAATGTTTACATCCCTATATGAGAAGCTGATAACAACAATATCAAAATTTATATGATTATCATGACCTTTAAAAGGGTTATATATACATAGATAGAGGGTGTGGTTATAAATGAACTAATCTGATGATAAAAAAAAGAAAAGCTTTATTAAGGGGGTCAAAGGGACTGTGATGGGATAAAAGGAAAGGATGAGACAGAAAAAGGTAAATTATGCCATATGAAGAAGCTTAAAAACACACTATAGTAGAGGGGAAGGAAAGAGGGAGAAGAACATCATTTGAACATTATTCTCACTAGTTCTGGTTCAAAGAGGGATCAACATAATTAGTTAAGTTTAAGGTTCTAATGTGAAAAGAAATGGAAACTCAATAAATGGAGGGAAAGGAGTTAGGGAGAGAAGCACTATATGAAATTTACTCTTATTGTTTTAGGGTCAAAGGGGGAATAACATACTCTGATAAGTCTGAAAATCTATTGTGTCCTATAGGCAGTAGGAGGGTAAATGGGGGGATGTAAAAAGGAGGGATTAGAGGGGACAGAAATAGTAGTAAGGGGAGAGGTTAGGTAAAGAAGGGGGGGGTCACAGGGAGGGACCACCGAGGGAGGTGGTGGTCAAAAGGAAAATCCTTAAGGAGGGGAAGGGAGAAGGAAGAAACAAAAATGTAAGCAGGGGAGGGAATAGGATGGAGGGAAGAGCAGATAGTCATCATTACTGTGAATGTGAATGGGATGAACTCTCCCATAAAACAGGCAGATAGCAGAATGGATTAGAAACCATAATCCTACAATATGTTGTCTATAAGAAACACATTTGAAACAAAGGGATACCACAGGGTGAAGGTAAAAGGCTGGAATAGAATACATTATGCCTCAGCTAAAGTAAAAAAAATGTATGGGTAGCAATCCTTATCTCAGATAAAGCAAAAGCAAAAATAGATCTAATTAAAAGAGATAAGGAAGGAAACTATATCCTGCTAAAAGGCACAATTGAAAATGAAGCAATATCATTACTTAACATATATGCACCAAGTGGTATAGCATCCAAATTCCTAGAGGAGAAGTTGAGGGAATTAAAAGAAGAAATGGATAGCAAAACTATACTAGTGGAAGATCTTAATATCCTCCTCTCTGAACTGGATAAATCCAACATCAAAATAAGCAAGAAAGAAGGTAAGGAGGCGAATAGAATTTTAGAGAGGCTAGATATGATAGATCTCTGGAGAAAACTGAATGGGGATAAAAAGGAATATACTTTCTTCTCAGTGGTTCATGACACATACTCAAAAATAGACCATATTCTAGGGCATAAAAACCTCACAATTCAGTGCAGAAAGGCAGAAATATTAAATTCATCCTTCTCAGATCATGATGCAATAAAAATTATATGCAATAAAGCTCCATGGGTAGATAGACTAAAAACTTATTGGAAATTAAGCCATTTAATCGTAAAGAATGAGTGGTACAAACAAGAAATTACAGAAACAATCAGTAATTTCATTCAAGAGAATGACAATAATGATACAACATACCAAAATTTGTGGGATGCAGCAAAGGCATTTCTTAGGGGAAGTTTTATTTCCCTGAGTGCATACATGAATAAATTAGAGAAAAGGGAGGTCAATGAATTGGTCATGCAATTGAAAAAGAACAAATGAAAATCCCCAATTAAATACTAAATTAGAAATACTGAAAACCAAAGGAGAGATTGATAAAATTGCAATTAAGAAAACTAATGAATTAATAAAAAAATAAAGAGTTGGTTTTATAAATAAAAAACAACAACAACAATAAAGTTGATAGACCCTTAGTCAATATGATAAAAAAAAGAAAGAAGAAAACCAATTTATGAATATCAAAAATGATAAGGGTGAATCTACCTCCAATGAAGAGGAAATCAAAACAATAATTAGGAATTATTTTTCCCAACTGTATGCACATAAATTTGACAATCTTAGTGAAATGGATGAATATTTACAAAAATACGAGTTGACCAGACTAACTGAAAAGGAAATAAATTATTTTAATAACCCCATCTCAGAAAAAGAAATCAAACAAGCCATCAGTGAACTCCCTAGGAAAAAAATCTCCAGAGCCAAATGGATTTACTAGTGAATTCTATCAAACATTTAAAGAATACCTGATTCCAATACTCTACAAACTATTTGGGAAAATTAGTGAAGGAGGAGTCCTACCAAATTCTTTTTATGACACAAATATGATGCTGATACCTAAATTAGGAAGAGATAAAATAGAGAAAGAAAAATATAGACCAATTTCCCTCATGAATATAGATGCAAAAATTTTAAATAAAATATTAGCTAAAAGACTATAGCAACTTATCTCAAGAATAGATCAGGTAGGATTTATTCCTCACTTTGATCAGGTAGGATTTCTTCCAGGAAGGCAAGGATGGTTTAATATTAGGAAAACCATCAGTATAATCAATCATATCAACAATAAAACTAGGAGAAAACACATGATTATCTCAATAGACACAGAAAAGTCTTTTGACAAAATACAACATCCATTCCTATTAAAAACATTAGAAAGTATAGGAATAAATGGAACCTTCTTTAAAATAATAAGTAGCATCTATTTAAAACCATCAGCAAGTACTATATGTAATGGGGATAAACTAGAAGCATTTCCAATAAGATCAGGGATTAAACAAGGGTGTCCCCTATCATGCCTCTTATTCAATCTGGTACTAGAAATGTTAGCAGCAACAACTAGAGAAGAAAAAGAAATTAAAGGAATCAAATTAGGCAAAGAAGAGACCAGACTATCATATTTGCAGATGATATGTTGATATACTTAGAGAATCCTAGAGAATCAAGTAAAAAAATACTTGAGACAATAAATAAATTTGGCAAAGTAGCAGGATATAAAATAAACCCACATAAATCCTCAGCATTTCTGTATATTTCTAATGAGATTCAACAGCAAGAGATAGAAAGAGAAATCCCATTTAAAGTTACTGTAGACATTATAAAATATTTGGGAATCTACCTGGCAAAACTAAACCAGGACCTATATGACCACAGCTACAAAACACTTTTCACACAAATAAAGTCAGATCTAACTAATTGGGAAAAAAATCAATTTCTCATAGCTGGGTGGAGCTAATATAATTAAAATTACAATTTTACCTAAATGAAATTATATACTTAGTGCCATACCAATAAATTTAGCAAAAAAACTCCTTTATAGAGCTGGAATAAATAATAACAAAATTAATTTGGAAGAACAAACGGTCCAGAATATCAAGGGAATTAATTAAAAGAAGTACTAGGGAAGGTGGAATAGCTATACCAGATTTTAATCTGTATTATAAAGCAGCAGTCATCAAAACTACTTGATACTGGCTATGGAATAGAGTAGTGGATCAATGGAATAGATTGGGCACACAAGACTCAGCAATCAATGACTGTAGTAATCTATTGTTTGATAAACCCAAAGACCCCATTTTTGGTGATAAGAACTCACTATTTGACAAAAGCTGCTGCAAAAACTGGAATATTGTATGGCAGAAACTGGGCATTTATTAGACCATTATCTAACACCATACACCAAAATCAAGTCTAAATGGGTGTATGATCTAGGTAGAAAGGTTGATACTCTAAGCAGTCTCAGAAAGCAAGGAATAGTTTACCTGTCAGATTTGTGGAGAGGAAGACTTTACAACCAAACAAGGATTAGAGAGCATTATAAAATGCAAAATGGATAATTTTGATTCCATTAAATTGAAAAGATTTTGTACAAATAAAGCCAATGTAACCAAGATTAACAGGGAGGTGGGAAATTGGGAAAGAATTTTTACAATCTATGTCTCTGATAAGGGACTCATTTCTAAAATATACAGAGAGTTGAGTCAAATCTTTAAGAATACAAGTCATTCCCCAATTGATAAATGGTCAAAGGATATGAAATGAAAGATATCTATAAGCACATGAAGAAATGCTCTAAATCTCTATTGATTAGAGTAATGCAAATCAAAACAACTCTGAGGTACCACATCTCACCAGTCAGATTGGCTAATATGACAAAACAGGAAAATGATAAATGTTGGAGAGGATGTGGGCAAGTTGGAACACTAAAGCATTGCTGGTGGGGTGGTGAATTGATCCAACCTTTCTGAAGAGCAATCTGGAATTATGCCCAAAGGGCTATAAATAATTTCATACCCTTTGACCCAGCAATACCACTTCTAGGGTTATATCCCAAAGAGATCATAAAAGTGGGAGAAAGACCTATATTTACAAAAATATTTATAGCAGCTCTTTTTGTGGTGGAAAAGAATTGGAAATTAAGTGGGTGCCCATCAATTGGCGAATGGCTGAACAAGTTGTGGTATATGCATGTAATAGAATACTATTGTGCTATAAGAAATGAGGAGCAGATGGACTTCATATTTACCTGGAGAGGCTTATACAAACTGATGCTGAGTGAGAAGAGTAGAGCCAGGAGAAATTTGTACATAATTACAGACACTGCATATGTGTGATGATCAACTTTGATAGACTGCATTCTTATCAGCAATGCAGTGATATAAGTCAATCCCAAAAGACTCATAATGGAGAGAGATGACTACATCCCGAGAAAGAACTAGAAAGAACTGAGTATGTATCCAGATTGAAGCAAACTACCTGATCTTTTTCTTGTTTAGTTTTGTTTCCTTTTTACCATTTTGCATTCAATCTGATACAATCTGTCTTTATAACCTGACTCATGTCTAATGTAAAAGCATTTGCAGATCCTGTACTTGATTGTATGCCTGCCATGATGGGGGGAGAGGAGGATGGGAGAGAAAATTTGAAACTTCCGGAATTGTGGAACTGAATCTTGTAAACTAAAAGTAAGCAAACAAATTAATAAAGACAATATGGTCATTTATACTGATATTCATGGTATAAATCCCATCTGGTCATAGTGTATAATCTTTGTGACATATTGTTAGAACCACCCTGCTAGTATTTTGTTCAAAAGTTTTGCATCAATATTCATTAGGGAAGTTAGTCCATAATTTTCTTTCTCTGTTTTAGCTCTTCCTGGTTTATTTATAAGCTCCATATTTGTGTGGCAAAAGGAGATTGGTAGGACTCCTCCTATTATTACAAATAGTTTATATAATATTGGAAATCATTATTCTTTAAATGTTTGGTAGAATTCACTCATGAACCCACCTGACCCTGAGGATTTTATTTTCCTAGAGACTTAATTAATGACTTTTTTCAACTTGTTTTTCTAAGATGGGGTTATTTAGACATTCTATTCCCTGATCTGTTCATCTAGGTAATTTATAGTTCCATAAATATTCATTCATTTCATTCAGAATGTCAGGCATATACTTGGGGAAAATATCTGCTAGTGATTGTACTAATTATTTCTTCACTGGTGGTGATATCGCTCTTTTCATTTTTGATACTGGATATTTGGTTTTCATATTTTAATCATATTAGCCAAACCCCTAGATTTATTTATTAGCTCAATAATTTTGTTTTACATTTTCAATCTCATTAATCTCATCTTTGATTTGATCTGGAGTTCACTTGGGGATTTTTAGTTTGTTCTTTTTCTCAGTTTTATACCCAAGTCATTGATCAGTTCTTTTTTTAAAATTTTGTTGATTTAAGAATTTAGAGAAATAAATTTTCCCCCAAGTATTGCTTTGGCAGCATCTCATAAATTTTAGTGTGTTGCTTAATTGTTATCATTCTCTTTAATGAAATTATTGACTGTTTCTATGATTTGTTCTTTTACCCATTCATTCTTATTTTTACCCATTCATTCTTTAGCATTAGATTATTTAGCTTTCAATTAATTTTTCAGATATATTTCCACTTCCCTTTCTTGAATGCATTTTTATTGTTTTATTTCTTCAAAGAATATATTTACTATTTCTATCTTTATACATTTGATTATGAAGTTTTATTCCCTATTCCACGTTCAATTTTTGTGCATGTGCAATATACTTTTGAAAAAGAGGTATATTCCTTTCTGTTTCCATTTAGCTTTCTCTAATGGTCTGCCATATGTAACTTTTATATTTACCTATTTATTTTATATTCTATTTACCTCCTTAGTTGCATTCTTACTTATTTTTTTATTGCATTTATCAAGTTCTGAGAGGGGACAGTTGAGGTCCCCTACTAGTATAGTTTTGCTGTCTGTTTCTTTTTAACTCATTGAACTTCTTAAAGAATTTGGATGCTATACAACTTGGTGCATATATGTTTAGTATTACTATTGCTTCTTTGTCTATGGTTCCTTTTAGCAAGATGTACTTCCTTATCACTCTTAATTTGGTCTATTTTTGCATTTTTTGGTCTGAGATCAAAACTGCTACTCCTACTTTTTATTTTTTTTTACTTCAGCTGAAGCATAACAGACTCTGCTCCAGCCCCTTGAATTTACTCTGTGTATGTCTCGGCTCCAAGTGTACTTCTTATAAAAAATATCATACAATTCTGGTTTCTGATCTACTCTGGTACCCACTTCCATTTTATGGAAGAGTTCATCCCTTTCATATTCAAAGTTATGATTATTAACTATGTATTTCTCTCCACCCTAGTCTTCCTCTTGTTTGTCTTCTTTCACCTTTTACCCTTTCCCTGTTCACCAGTGCTTTACTTCTAACACCTCCCCTGATTTGCCCTTCCTTCTATCAATCCCTATACCCTCTTAACTTAATCTTCTCCCCTCCTATCAAGTAAGATAGATTTCTATATTCAACTGGTTGTGTATATTATTCCTTCTTTGAGTCATTACTGATGAGAATAAGATTCAAAAGATGTCCATTACCTACCTTCCCATCCACTGAAATAGGTTTTTTGGACCTCTTCATGTGAAATCTTTCCACTGGCTCTACTGTTCCAGGATTTGTTCTATGACACTATTTCTTGGTTGTTTGGAGATGACTCTGGGAGAGCTATAGCAATTTACTGCTTACTCTGCCTTGTTTGTCCCCAGGAGTCTAGTCCACCTTGTTTTACTTTAGAAAAATGTCTAATATGCCCATAATATGATTGACTGTACTTCATTTGGTTTTTAATTCATAGGGTCATAGATTTAGGGCTAGAAGGACTGGAAGGGAAGCTATCTAGACCAATTCTCTCAATTTGATTAGAAAAATGACACACATAAAAGTTAAGTAACTTGCCCAAATCTAGGGCCTCTTACTAAATCCAGTGTTTTTCCTACTGAAACATGAGTTATTCTCTTTGTCTTACGTAGTTAGTTCTGTTCTTTGTAGCCAAGTGTCATAGTGAATAAATCACTGGATCTGGAGTCAGGAAGACTTGGGTTCAAATTCCTCCTCAGATTCTAACTTTGCTATATGACCCTGAACAAGCAATGCAATCTCTGTTTATCTCAGCTTTCTAATCTGTGAAGTGGGAATAATAACAGCACCTACTTCCCAGGATTATTGTGAGAATCAAATGAGATAATATTTGTATAACAGACTTTGCAAACCTTGTTCTTAAACCATTTTTCAGCCATGCCTGACTCTTTGTGGCCCAATTTGGGATATTTTTGGGCAAAGATACTTGACTGGTTTGCCTTTTCCTTCTCAAGCTCATTTTACAGATAAGGAAACTAAGACAAACAGGGTTAAATGACTTGACCACGGTCACATAGCTACTACATGATTGAGGCCTGCTTTCAACTATGGAAGATGAGTCTTTCTGACTCCAGACCTGGCACTCTATCCACTTTGCTACCTAGCTGCCCAAACCTTAAATCTTTTTTAAAGCTTTACAAATCCTAGCTTTTATAATTATGCATAGGTTTGGAGAATAAATTTTCATCCCCAACCTTATCTATTTTAATTCCATCCTCCACCTTCATTCACTTTGTTTCCTTAAAAATAGTCACTCCCATATTGAACTGAGTTGATTATCTAACCCACTTCCACCTTTTCTCCCTTAGGTTATGCCATTCATTCTTTCCAATTTGATTTTTTGCTTGCTGCTACTGTCCTGATATTTACTAACCCTCTGCTTTGTCACTTTGATTCCTTTTATCTGTCTAAGTTTGACTTCTCCAAGTCCTCCTTCCCTTCCCTTTCACACACATTTCATTTATATGCTGAACAGCAGTAGAAGATTAAAGTGCCATTTCCATTGTTTCTTAAATTGATCAAGTCATTTTGTCCTTAGGAATTTTTTTAAAAGAACAATGCATAATTTATTTTGTTGTTTTGATTGTGACAGGGAGGCAGCTGCTGTTGTTGAGTCTAGGGGGATTATTAGAACTTTGTGCATTTTTTTTAAAGAAGAGTAAAATGTGCAATATGTAAAGGTTGCAAGAAAAAAACACTTTCTTTGGCTTAGATATGGTAGAGTGCTTGTAAGTTATAAATTTTATTTCATTTTACTAGAGATGTATCAGTCGTTTTGCCTTTTACAACCATCATTTATATTTATAATGGTTATCTTAATATGTTGTCTTTGCACCCATGCAAGCCCTCCAAGCGCATTGTGTTTTATAGTAGGATTGCTTTTCTCTTTGTGGTGGGAAAAACTGGTGATTTTTGTTGTTATTTGCTTTGGCAAAGGCAGAACCAATGGAGCTGGGAGAAAACTCACTCATCCTCTGCAAACTTACCACTATTCTGCCAATATTTGATCTCCAATCTCACATCTTGTTTATTTTGTTTGTGGAAAATTATCATTTTGGCACTATGCCTCTGAAGCAGACTTCATTGATATAAAAATGTGTTCTAATCTGGCCAAGAGGAAAAAAAAATGTGTGGGGGGAGTATAATTCTTCCTAACAATTTATTCCAGGGGGATTTGAGGGAAAGCTTGGTTAAAATAATGAGATAAGTCCAGAGCCAATGCATATTCAAAAGTCTTGGCACTCTTCTTTGAAAATTAGTTTAAATATTATTAAGGATAAAAATATCCTGACCATGTTAGTACTCCTGTAGTGATTTGTACAAACAACCCATAAATGAGGAGGGATTCAAGGTAAATTGAAGAGATCATTTTTATCATGTAGTAAATCCTTTCTAAAGAAGAAGAGGAATTGACTTAGGGGTTGGGCTTCCCATGTTCTTCATCTGGAAGGTACTCCACAACTGTTCAGTAATGATGATTACTCAAAGAGGTCTTTTAAAAAATGGATGTGATGGAGATTTTTTGTAATGAGTTAAGGGAATCAAATAAAGGATTTTTGGGGCAACTAAATGAAATATTCATGACCAACAAAAGATATGGAGAAAATATCAAGATTTTTCTATTTGTTTATAATGTATGGTGCACATGTTTAACTAAAGTAGTGCATGCTGACAGTGTGCCACAGAAGCACTAATGAGACTTAGACTTTTCATTATAAACTATCAAACTTTATTAATCAAAGCATGAAAGTGATACTGTCTAAGAACCAACCACCATCCTAACTTTTTGGAGTTTCTAGTAGTATTCTTTCTTATCAGATTGGAAAAAGTTCCTTTTCTGTCTAGTAATGTTGAAGTCAATTGCTAATAAAATTGTATGGTAAACAATTTAGGAATAGCCATAGCTAAAAATATAGGTAACTCACCTGAGACTTCAGCCTTCAGCCTGTTCCTAAATCACAAATAGAGCTGACTCCCCACTCCACCCCAAGCTTGAGTCTAGAACAAGTTCTCCTTAGATCCTGAGCAATACTGACTGGTTGACAGAAATTCTGGCAACTTGCTAGTTGAATACCTGAATGTGAAAAACAGGGCCTTCTCCTACATAGGTGGTCATTTTATCAGAAGGTCCGCATATGCTTATCAGTTAAAAAACACACACATACATTGCTTACTATGTCATGCTACACTAGTGCTTATCTTCTTATTAAACAACTTTTAGGAAAAAAACCACTCAAAATAGCTCAATCACAAAATGAAGACATTAAGACAAAATCGAATCAGTTATGCCAAGTTGAAAAATCATCTTATTAAATTTATTCTTACTACAATTTTAGTTATGCTAAATTCACCAACTCTTTTCTTAAGGTAATAGTACTTATTTTCACCACATTACCAGTTATACTAAATTTACAAATTTATTCCTCATATATTGTCAAGGTATAAAAATTTATGCTCATTACATTTGGTCTGGTACAAGTCAAGTCCATTATAAATGCATGGTGAATTGAATTGAACTAAGTTCAATTCTTTTTTTTTTTTTTTGCTTTTTGTAGGGCAGTTGGGGCTAAGTGCCTTGCCCAAGGTCACACAGCTAATTTCTGTGTTAAATTTCTGAGGCCGGATTTGAACTCAGGTCCTCCTGACTCCAGGGCCAGTGCTCTATTCACTGCACCACCTAGCCACCCCTGACTAAGTTCAATTCTTAATTCATTCAGTGAAGTTACACACAAATTGCCATGTGTGTTAAAGTGTTGCAGAGCAAGGAAAAAGTGAAATTTTCTGTCCTTAAGGAATTTACATTCTAATGTAAATTAAATAAGTGGGGTGGGAAGAGGAAACAAGGAAGCGATATTTATATAGCTCTTATTGCTGTCTTTTTCCTTCCTTCTCAAAGAGTATCATGGCATCAGGGAAGTGATGCCATGACATGCAAGTGAATTGGATATGAATGAGGGAGGACTGTGCAAACTTGCCAGCCTTACTTTCTCCTCCAGAGCCATCTTGGTGCAAGGATGAGACATAGATTGGGACAACTGGAGATGAACCAAAGAAAGGGAAGTGATATGAGAAGACATATGAGAAAAGATAACTTGTAAGCTAGACCAACAAGACTGGAGAACTGATTAGATATGGAAGATAAGGGAGAAAAGAATCAAGTATGACTCCAAGGTTATACACCTGGGTAATGAGAAAGCTGGTTGTGCCATTAACAAACCTGGAAAGTCCAGTGGAAAGGTAGATTTGGCAGAAAGTATGAGTACATTTTTTGTTCATGGAGATTAATCCAGATAGAGACATCTAAAAAGTAGTAAAATAGTAAGTAGAGTTTAGTGAAGTTTAAGTGAGGGAACAGAGATTGATACGGGAGGCATCTGAACGGAAGATAACTGAACCCTTAGCAAGAGATGAGCTTAACAGGAGAAGGAGAACATAAAAGGAGACCTAAAACAAGGCCCATATTAAATTCGTAGGAGGACAATTATGATGATTCAATAAGAGAGACTGAGAACAGGCTGTCAGATAAGAATATCAAGAAAGAACAATGGAACATGGAACCTAAGGGAAGAGGAGAATGTGTGTTGGTTGAAGACAAAAGCAATTTTAACAAAAGGATTAGCACTAATTAAAGGTCATTGCATTTATTAGTTAAGAAATCATTGGTAATCTTGAACCTTACAGAGAGCAGTTTTAGTGGAGTATTGATGTAGGAAATCAAATTTCAGGGGAATGAGAAATGAGGGGGTAGGGAAGAAAAGTACACACAGACAACCCTTTGTCAGAAGGCTATGATTCTGGAGAGCAAAAAGCTTAGATAACATTCTACAAGCAAAAGAGAGCCACAGTAGACTCTTGAGTAAGAGAATTCAGTAATGAGAAAAAATATCTAACGATTAATCCTGCATCAGCTTCTGTGTAGCAAATTTGGAAAGTGAGCTGAAAGACAAACTGAATAATTAAAAGATAAATGGCATTTATAATGTGACAGCTAGGTAGTACAATGGATAGAGTATTGGACCTAGAATCAGGAAGACCCATCCTTGTGAGTTCAAATGCAGCCTGAGATACTTACTAGCTGTGTGACCCTGGGCAAGTCACTTAACCTGGTTTGCCTCAGTTCCTCTCATCTATAAAATGAACTTGAGAAGGAAATGGCAGTAACTGCCAAGAAAACCTCAAACGGGGTCATGGAAAGTTAGATACAACTGAAAAATGACTCAACAAAAACAGCAACAGTATATGATTATGCTAGATACTGTGCTAAGCACTTAAAAATATTATCTCATTAGATAGTAGTAGGTAGAAGTAGGAAGCAAGATAATTTATTTATGAAAATGATCCAGAAGAATAGAACAGCAGCAATGTGGACACAGGCCAAATCTCTTTTTTTATAAGAAGTAATTCGAGTAAGTGAATAAATTATTCTTCAGTTGGCTAAGGCCAAAAAAGTCTAAGAAGTTAAAAAAAAACATGGAAAAGCATATCCTGAATTCTGACCCTGGCTCTAATATTGATTCAATGAGACTAAAGATAGAAGATTGAGGTAAGTCTCTAAATGCAGCCACCCCTTGATTAGAGCTGCTAATGGAGGAGACCAAAGGCAGTGATAATCCCCAATTGCAGACAATACAAAGGAAGAGATAACCAAAAGTCATTTAGATTTAGCTTTGAAATATATTATGACCCTTATAGAAGATTTGTCTTCCTAATTATGTTTTTCTTAGACTAATTAAAAGTAGTTAGTATTCCTTTAGCATAGATTGACTGAATGGTGATCCTGGTGGCCAACAAAGGAAAACAGCCTAGGATTAAGAATTCACCAAAGATAATTTACAATTTGATACTCATAGTGTTGAAAATTATTAGGTGAATGTAATTCAAACTCAAAACATTTTTTCTTGAATTAGATAATTTAATACATGATTACTTTGATAATTCAGGGAGAGAAACACAGAAATATATAAAAATTATACACACACACGGGGCCTGAACTGTAAGTTAACTCCATAGTTTCTTAAGGTTATGTCTTCATTTGAAAACAAGTAGGTTCTCCCTAAGAAGCCTTGAATGAGCTTCAAGATGTTCTGTGGGTTTGTGATCATTCAAATATATAGTCCATGAACTGCTATTGTTATGTTTATTTCAGTTATAAGAGAAAACAATTAGTTTAGAATAAAACTATTAATGAAATAGAAGAGTAAGGAGCATTGCTAGAGAATATTTTGCCCTTAAAATCTGTTATCTATGGAAGAGTCCATGAAAAGCATAGCTCTTGCATGAAAGACATCTCCAATGTCCTGCAAAATCAGAAATCTAGCTATCCTTGTTCATAGTACCACTCTCTCAAAAATGATCATAGACCATCAGATAATAGAGTGGATATGACTAGAAACAGGCATAAAGAGGCACAGCAGAACATATGTGGCCAGGGCATATGGATGGAAGGGTGATTCAGCTCCCAAAACTAAAAGAATGTCAATATCTTAAGATAAAGCCATAACTCTGCTCCAAGTGAATTTATTCCTTTCTGGGAGCAGTCTGTTGTCTCTGTTAAGCATAGTTTCAGATGGGTGTGGTGTGATAGGCCTATCAGAGTGATGGTCCAGTGTTTTTGTGATTAGTGTGGAGTATCTCCACCGGATAAATGGTTGTAGAATTTCATTCTGTTTCTATATTCTGGACTTCAAATGGAGATCTTAGAGTTTTTTATGTTGACATGCAGGTTATGCCATCTGGCTTTTCATTTAGACCCCAGATACTTAACCTTTAGCTATTTCAGTTAGACAGGTTCTATGCTTACCCAGTCATCAGACAAAGAACAAACTTTCATTTCCTTTCTCTCCATAAGAAGATGAATCTCTCATTATCCTAGGCTCTTAACTATATTAATTTTTTCTCTCCAGTAGGAGAATTTAAGCCTCCAGGATTCATTACCTTTAGGAATAGTCAGCCAGCTAAGTGAAATCAGCAGTCATTTAATGTCACTGACCTGCTTCTTCCTGTTCCCCAAGACGTATTGTCCCAAACCTCTATCTGACTTGAGGTTAAAAAGTATCTTTTACCCTTTGTTATTTTTTAGCAGTAAATTTGCATACTTTCAAAATAATTTCAGAGACTGCTATGCTATGTCTGAGTCTGAGGCTTCACTCTTAATGTCCCATGATTCCTTTATGCAAATGAAAGGTGAGGTGAAGGCAAGGCTCAAAAACCTTCAGATGGAACCATGATGATTTATCTATCATAACCCTTTGCTCAGAATTCTGACTTTATTATGAATATATGGCCATAACACAAACTACTAGCATGAGTCACCCTACATTCACCCTCTCCATCCCAGTGGAGAATTTGTAATACCTGAAAACTATAAGAGATATAACAAAATAGCATTTTACATATGCAGAAATGAGACTATAACCTTGGTATTAGTAGCCATGTTGAAGGTATTTTCCATATGAAGGTACTTCATGTATGATATTCAAAGTGAATTGTATTCAATTATCCATATCATATGCAACACACATAATGCATATTAATCATAATAGTTACAGCATACATAACAACCCTGCACATATGAAATCAAGAATATAAATCCCACTTTATACATGATACATAATGTGCATAACAGAGTTAAATGCAGTAACTTAATACTTAGGTCACATACAGGAAGATAACATGCATATATGGATTTATAATACATGTATTATACATGCACACTAGCATATATATTGGTGTGTGTGTATGTGTGTATAGCAGGTGTTGAACTGTAATAAGCTTCATGGTTTGGTAAGCCTGTGCCCTAGTCACTTCAGGGGAGACAGATCAATCAAGAGACTTGGGATCTTCATGATTTTGAAGAAATTCCTTTATTGAACACCAAAAAGGAAGAACTGTACTATATTTCTCTCATCATCCTATATATACATCATATCAGGAATATATGAGTTTGTTCCTGAAATGGTGGAATAGGGAGTGGATTGGTGGATAGCAATGGAATATAAAGGTCCCCCTATATTGGCTTGGTTTTCAAACTGATTGTGTTAAAACCCAGAGTTTGTTAATCCCACCTGTGGGATGGACTTGTTGACTTGAAAAGAGAGTCCTGAACTAGGAGGAGCTGGTGACATAGATTTGGAGAGACACAAGAGAGAGGCAGAAGAACTTTTTGGAAGCAGCACCCTCGTGGAGGCAGAGAGAGACTGAGAGGATTGCTGAGGGCCACGTTGAATTGCCCTGGACTTTTGAGACCTGCCCCTGGAGCTTCCAAGGACTGAGGAGACATGGCTGTTTTGCGGGTACTTTGTCTGTCTGTTTTCATGTTGTTTTGCCAGATTTGTCCACTGGTGAAAGACAGTGCTGTTGTTGAAGAAGTCCTGGAACCTGGCTATTGGCTAAGAGCTCCTGAGACTGTCCTGCAGACAGAGAGTGAATATTGTCCATTGGTGAAGGACAGTGCTGTTGTTGCAGAGACCTGGGAATCTTACTGTTGTTTCAGAGCTACTGAGACTGTCCTGTAGATAGAGAGTGAATACTGTCCACTGGTGAAGGACAGTGCTGTTGTTGCAGGGGTCTGGGAACATTTCTGTTGGTTCAGAAGCCCTGAAGAAGGATTTTCTTGTTATATGTTTACAGAAATCCTGGGAGAGGGTTTTGCTAATGCTTTCAGGGGTCCTAGGACTGTTCTGCAGACAGAGGATGAATTAATGAAGAGACTGGCAATGTATCTTGTGGCCTTGCTAAGCCTTGTCTCCCCAGGAACTAAGATTGCTGAGAACTTGCTGTGTCAAGATGAAGAAAAGACCTCCATTTGGGTATTAAGTGCTATGCTTAAACTTGTTGTAACTCTGGGGTAGATTCAATTGTGATCCAGGGGTGGGGAACTTTTGAGCTTTTTGTGTTCTATGGTTGAACAAATGAATGTACTTTACTTATGATTGGAAACTAATCTCCATTTGAGAAGAAGGGCTTTGTGATGGACTAAATGAAGGTACAGCCTAGGGGTGGAGTAGTATTCAGAACAGGGACTTTGTAATTGATTAAATGAATGTAAGGTCCTGGAGTGGGGTAGTACTTGGAGATTATTTAATCACACTTAGTAAATGCTGTATTTTGACTGATGTTATATTTTGATTTCCTCTGTTCTTAATTTGTCACTGAATAAAATGGAGAGCACCTATGATGGTATTCTGAACCTTGGGAAGTTGCCTTTCCTTGGCATTACATTGCAATTGGTGTCCTTCCTCTTTCTGTCCCCAGAAATGTCCAACTATGTGAACATGGCAACTAATACATCTTTGTAGGATTAAATGAGCTTGAACTTCGACTTTGGACTCATAGATATGTCTTTGCTTTATTTCTGTCTGAATACAGATTACAGGGCAGCAATCCCAGAGTGAAATATTGATTTAATGAGATTAACTTTGATTTCCAGAGTGATGTCCTGGCATCAGGTCTATTTCACAGAAAAAGAAACAAGGAAATTGAGTGTTCTTTGAGAAGCTGTGGGATAGTTTTGGGGAGATAGTAGGGGCTTTCCACTCATATAAGTGTCAGGACAAGACACTATTTGACTTAGGTAAATTGTCTGAACAAGTATTCCATCATCCCGGAAAAGATTCAAGTTAAAAAGAATAATGGGAAATTTTTCATGAAAAACCACCTTTACCACAACTCTTGCTAAAGACATAGATAGAAGACTTTACAGCAAAGGGAGGAATTTTCTGAAGAGTGTGTGGGGCACATTTGTGGAAAGTCCACATCAGAGAGCCTTAGAGATAGTAAATAGCCTAAAAAACTACCAATGCATATACATAGAACTTCTTAATTCCTTGTAAAAATGTTTCTCAGGAGAGTATTCAAGCCCCACTAGGGAGGAACTACTTGAGTTCTGGATTGCATATGCCACTAAAACATGGCAGCAGTGGCAGGGGGTTGATCTGGAGAAGGAGAGTAGGCTAATGGAGAGCTTCAAGGGACCTATATTTGATTTCATGCTTGGTCTAAAGCAGGAATTCTTAACCTTTTCTATGTCATGGTCCCTATTGGCAGACTATAGGGAGTCCTTTTAAGAATTAAGTTTTTAAATGCATAAAATAAAATCCATAGCCCTAACAAAGGAAATCAACCACATTGAAATAGTCATTAAAATATTAGTTTTAAAAAGCTAATTGATCCCAGGTCTACACATTATCTAAAGCCATTGCATTCTGAACTCACAGTGCAGAAATGCTTGTAAATATAAGAAAGACAATTTTTTAAAAAGCCTATGTATGGCCTCTACTTGTTGCACTCTCCAAAAAGGGGTTAATGTCTTTAGAATTTTTGGTTCGGGTGGAAATAATCTATCAAAAACTGACAATAAAAAGGACAGTGTACATTGAACAGATGTATTTATTTTTTACTCAGATGGGACAAAAATTACTAGATAAAGGTCAAATGCCATTATGATTGCCCAACTTTGGATAGTCAGAGTCAATTATATACAACCATTTTTTCCTCCTGGAGCTGAAGTGGAAGGACCAATTGGAATGTTTTCTGAGTGTGTTCAGGTATACCTAAACTATAGTCTATGTACAGTATATGATCTCAAAACTGTATTTGACAAGACTTGGACGATCCCTTTAATTTCCATCAATTCATTATTGCCACTCTTCTTTACTTTAGAATAATTTCAGGGTTTGGGAAGGTATGGTTTTCCTCAGCTTCGTAGAGCTATTTGTGTATCCCAGATAAATGAAAGGCAGGAAACTAAGAAAGAACAAAAACCCTTAGACAAGTTATTATTCTCCACCTGGAATATTTGGTCCAAATTCCTACTTTCATTATTTATTTGTGATTTTGATTTAATTTATGGAACCAATGAAAATATGAGTCCTTATCATAATATTTTTATTACATTTTAAAGCTTACAGAATTCTTTCAGATTATTTTATTTTTTATCTTCACAAATGCCCTACAAGCTAGGCTATGTTATATTATATTATATTATATCACATCATATTATATATATATATACATATATATATTTATATCCCAGTACTACAGATGGTGTCACTTTGTTTTGGAAAGATTAAATGTCTCTTCTAAAATGATGCAACTTAAATCATGGCCACACAAGAACCCAGCATTAGTTCAGTAATTGTGATGCCTCCAGGGAGGATTATTATTTTTTTCCTAAAAACTTCTTTTATATAACAAGGAGGAAGGGAGTTAGTTTTTGTAGCCTTGGCTGGCACGGTGGTCCCTGGAATGATTGAACTTTCGGCCCTTGGATCGTACATATGGTTTGGTATGGCTGTGGGGAGTGCCCGGTGCCTTTCCAAAATGCCTGTACACCTCGCGGCCCTTCCGGAGACCAGACAGGAGGACAGTGCCCCGACCCTTGGGTGAGTTCATGGCCAGCTTGTCAAAGGTGAGGATCTTCCCACCAGCCTTGACCATGCGATTCCGAGCATTGCTAGTACCCCAAAGGGCACACACCTTCAGGTTGAGGACAACCTGGATCTTTGGATCCTCTGTCACAGTCCCAGTGACCACGTTGTTCTTGTTTTCACGGCCCGGGCAGCTTCATTTTCCTGATCATGCAGGACAGAGACAGGGGATTCGGTTGGTCCGGCTCATGAGCAATCTTTTCAGAACAACCCTTGTTGAAAGTCGAGTTGGTTCTTCGGGCCTACTAGCAATCACAGGTAGATGTCATGGCTCTTGGGCTTCTTGCGCTGGACTTTCTGGTCTTTGCTGCAGCGGATGTCTACTTCCATGCTGGCGCCCTGCCGAACACCAGCTGACCAGCAAAGACCAACCGGCCGCAGGGCATGCGCTGGGAAGACCACCAGCGAGACCCCAGGGAGGATTATTTTGTACAATAGTGGAAAAAACTTTGACAATCCTTAAAGTAATCCATGATGCTTGAATAATAGACATCCAATCCCTCTAAAACTTTTCTCTTTTTAATTCTGTTTGTCACTGAAGTTTAAAATAAAGGTCACACAATGAGATGACTTTTAAGATCCCTTTAATCTCTAAAATCTTATTATTACACATTAGAGCATCATGGCACAAATGGCATAGTTGAACCCATTTCTAAGATCATAGATTGGAAGCTGGAAGAGACCTTAGGGGCCATGTAGGCCAACCCTACCGTTTTACATGGAAACCCAGAGTCAGTTCAATGACTTGCCCTCCTCACTTATCTATGGTTTCTGTTCCTTTACATTGGCTGTTCCCTATACTTCGAATACGTGTCCTTCCTCCCGTCTTTTAAGATCTTTGATTTCTCTCAATACTCAACACTAACATCACCTTTTTTAGACCTTTCCTGGTCTCCTGAAGGGGTGGTTTGTTGTTGTTTTTTTTCTTCCTTCGCCCTCTTACCTAGTAATTGTTCTGAAAGAATTTTATATAAAGACTTTTATATAAGGAATTTTGTATAAAAAATCCTGAATCTTTCAATCTGATGTAATACTCCTTAAGAACAGAGACAACTTTGCTTTTGATTTTATATCCTCAATGGCCAATACATGGAAGGCATTTAATAAATTTTGTTGATTTATTGATGCTTTGCTCTAGTTTACTCAGCAGAGGTGGAGGTATTTAGAATTATTCCTTCCCTGTTTCACCTTTCCCCATCACCATTCTGTTATATCAAAGGTTGGCATAAGAAATTAAAAGGGGATTTGGGGGGAGTTTTGAAGGAGTCGTAGATATGCAAAGACTAGTAGATGACACAGAAAAAGTTTAAAAACTCAGAAATGCATAAAATATATGCATATTATTGTATAATATCAACATATTTTATCTTTTAATACCATAATAATTCAGACCTTCTGGTACAAAGAAAAGGCCAAAAAAAGTTTACACAGATTCTCCAGATAGCTGGGACTGTGTCCCCACTCCCCACAATGGTGAAGGAACAACTATAGATCTAGATCACATTCCTTATCCAATGTTCTCTTTGAGTGATGCTATTATGAACCTTCATTCAATATCTTTATTTTTTCATTGAATAATATTTCAAGCAGTAAGCAATAGTAAAGTAATATAGAAAGCAGCATCACTGCAGGGATTTCTCTATTTAAACATATGGAGCCCTTAATTTTGAAGCAACTGGGAAATGATCAGTGATACAAATGATTCTCCATTATCTCCATTATTTAGATATTGTTGAAAGAAATGTGGGTGCTCCTGAAATATGTTATTTGGATGCCTTATGACAGTATTTTATTTAATAGACTGCACATGACTTAAAAGTGGCAGCTTTGATAAATTGCACCTCAAATTACTTTTCCGTCAGATGCAGGAGGCCATAGAGCTGTGAATGCTGTCACAGCTCTGGTGTCTTGAAGAAAGCAAGAAACTGTTTTGGTAGACAATGGTTTCGATATTGACTGCTAATTTCATCCTGGGTATGAAGTGATCATGAAAAAGCCAGTTAGCATCGTTTGATCATCAAAATCTGAGTAGCAACTTTTCATATAGTTGCCCTGTTGGCAAGGTCATTTAATTTAATTTCAATGTCATGCTACCAATAGAAGAGGGGGTTTCTGCTGAACTGGATTCTGGTTTCTTGGTGGGCAGGAGAGACACAAGACGGCTGGGTGGTTGGTGTGACTGATCTCATAGATACAGAGAAGGTCACTCAATAAACAATGGATGCTTAAATAGCATGCCCTTCTACTTATCTTTCCTGAGATAAGTCCCTCAATTACACTTTAAAAAGGTTGAGATGGGAAATGAAATCACAGAGAGATGAAGAACATCTCAGCTATGCTGCATGAATGGTCACTAAGCCAGAAGACATATACATGAATGTGGAAAAAAAATAATTTTATACTTCAAATCTATGGATGAAAATTTTACTGTAGATACAATAGCAAAAGTTTTCTATTCCAGGTGTACATAAGGAAATAATTAGTTATTTTTTTTCAAGAGATCATTCATTTCAGCCCCACTTAGACTTTAGAATAGACTTTAGATAGGCTGAAAATCAAGTGATCATCGATAACATTATTTTAAATATTTACATAGAAGGCACTATCTTATCAGGATCATATTATGGAATAAAGATTGGATAATCTTCAGTACCTTTTTTTCTGCCCATAATAACAACTATAGTGGAATAATTTTGTATTAAACAAGAGGATGTGATGTGTAGAGTAGAGGGTTCAAAATGTTCTATCCTTGACCAATGTTGTGAAAATAATAAAAATATTAATTTCTTAAAAAAAATTCTGGTTTTCCTTTGATTGCAACAGGATCCTTTCTTAGATTCCCTCAATATATTTTAGAATGTCTTTTAAGAAAACATTTAATTTTGCATAAATGATATCATTGATTTTAATCCATCGGTGCTTTTCTGAAAAGTGTGATGTATGTGGTAGGTTGGTAGATGAATGGACTTTCCTTAATCTTTCTTCAGCATTTGTATCTATTCTGATACCTCTCTGCAAAGAGAAATCCTCTCTCATAGACATGTTTAATTACACAGTACATTCACTGGGAGAGATGTGACTTTCCCAACACGCAGCTCAGTTTCACTTTGATGCTTCCACATTATGGAACAAACATTTGAAGAAACGAAGACCTACTCAATTTTTGCCAAAGGACTTATATTTTCATGACCATCCTTTATTAAAAAAAAAAATTATCTTGCAATTCTGCTGTCTGTTTTGAGACAGACCATAGAGCTGTCTCCATCAGTGTCAAGGCTAAATTGGCAGTGAACTGGTGAAATAGACCTTTTCTATAAGTTTGAACTGTATTTTGCCCATTTAAAAATGATGATTTATGATTACAAGAAACCCCGCTTAATATGCATCAGGAATTCAAATGCTGTTGCGATAATTTTTTAGTAAAAGCTGCTTTTTAGAACTACCTTTGCACATTCTCCTCAGCAGCAATAATTCTTCATCTATGGAGTAATTTATTTCTTCTGGTTTTAATATGTTACAGATGAATGGTTGTATGTCTTTCCTGTTAGAGCATTACAAGACAGGCCACTTTTGCATGAGGCTGGTAGTACAGCGGATACCTGTGGTGCTCTTCATGGTTCATGTGGTACTAATTTAAATGGGAAGTTGCACATATTTCATTGAAACACTTGGTAAAGCCAGCTTTCACAGAAGGGTGCAAATGATGGACTGTTCTCTGTGTGCAGCTGAACTGCTCTAAATGTGTCAGCAAGGGTTATGGATCATTTCATTCACCCATCAGCTCGGGTCCGCTGTGTGTACAAATCACAGTATAGTGTCATCCAACAGAACATTCCTGACAATACTAGAACATTTATAGGACTGCCATTTTTAATAGGAGTTCAGCAACCCTGTTTAAAGAGTATTACTTCATTAACTCTTTAAAGCCCTTTTCTTTGATTCCATTTTGCCCATAGTGTTGTCTACATTCTCTGTCCCATTATTGTTAGCAATTAGGTCTAAAGGTGGGAAAGCACAAGCTAGGTTAAACCATGTTTTCACAATTCCAAATCTTAACTTAATTCAGGAGAAGTAGTATGATGTTAGAGGGTAGAGATAAAGGTTCATCCTCAGAGTTTGGAAGACATGGGTTTAAATCTTATCTCTGACACATGGTCACCTTTGTGACTCTGGACCGGTCTCTTCCCCTCCAAGTGACTCAGGCAACTAAGCAAGACTCTAAGGGTTAGTGTCTAACCTGTGGAACAATTACTCACTTGAACTGGTCAAGGGAGTTTTCTTCTAGTGGAGCTTCCCAAACCAATGAAATCCTGTGACCAAACCCATGAATATAGAAGTGAATTCACATTTACCCAGAATATGTATTTTCTTGCCTCTTCTTTTTTTTTTTTTAAACAATTGGGGTTAAGTAACTTGCTCAAGGTTACACGGCCAGTTATTTCTGGGTGTGGTACTAAGTATCAGAGCCTGGCTTCCTCTTCTTTTTAAATAATGCTTAAGTATAAACTTCCTCTAAATTTAATTTAGATTATTTTAGTTCGCCATACATAAATTATTGGTTAAAAGGGTTCCATAAGGATTGAAACTTTGGTCAATTCTCTCTGTAGAGAGGACTGATTCAACTTCACTGGGGTTTTACATTCAAATACAAAAGCAGTTTTGGTAACATCTAAAAGGATGGTTTTGGAATGTCCTGGGCAGTCTCTAAACTGCATGTTCTGAACCACGATCACAAACACAGGCCACAATTAGATGCTGCTATTGTCGCACATACTCATCACACTATACATGCTATGTTATAGTGAAAGAAGATTTGACTCAGAACCAGAAAGATCTGCATTCCAATCTCACCTTTGACGTTTCCTATTGCTCTGATCAGAGGCAAGTCGTCTAACCTTTTGGGCTCCAATTTCTTCACATTTTAAATAAGGTTAATAATTCCGGGAGTACTTAGCTCATTGTGTCATGTGGCACGCAAATGAGAAAACGTATGTAAAGTCCTTTGCAAAATTTAAGATCCCATACCAATGTTGTTTATTATACTACAGAGAAAGGAAAGTGGCCAATAATATGGTCTTTAAAACAGCTCAGGATATCCTTACCATGCTTTCTCTTGTTATTTTCCTCAATTGCATAATGATGGCCATCATTTTCACTTACCTACACCTTTCACAGAGGAGGTAACTATTAGTTAATACCCTTAATAAGAGCGAGAGGCAAATTATGAAAATTATGAACACCTTTAACATTATAAGATCATAGATTATAACTAAAAGTGATCCTTAAAGGTGATCCAGGTCAAACTGCTTATTCTATAGTTTAGGAAACAAAGGCCAAGGGAGGCTAAGTTATTTATGAAGTGGCTGGCTCCTAATTCAAATTCAGGTCTTCTGATTCTTAAGACACAGGTCTTTCTACTCTAAGACTCTGCTTGAAATAATAAATGCATAATAAATAAATATAATACACAACAAATATAAATATAAAAAAAGAATAGAGGCCACATTTGGTATTTGTTCTTTTAGAATGAATGGCAACTAGGCAGCTTGGAAAATAGAATGCCTAACCTGCAGTCAGGAAGTCCCAAGTTCTTTTTTTTTCCTTTTTGGAGTAGGAAGGGCATCACAATTGGGGTTAAATGACTTGCCCAAGGTCACATGGTTAGTAAGTGTTAAGTGTCTGAGGTCGGATTTGAACTCAGCTCCTCCTGACTTCAAGGCTTGTGCTCTATTTATTTACTATTCACCCCAAGTCCCAAGTTCTAATCCTTCCTCAGCATTTACCCCATGGCAAGTCACTGAAGTGCTCTTCGTTTCAGTTTCTTTATCTATAAAATAAAGAAAATAATAATGTCTATCTCACAGGGCTGTTGTATCAAATTAGAGTATATATGTAAGTATGGATACATATGTAATTATGTAAACCTTAAAGTACTATCGAAATTGCAGTCTTGTAGTTCATCTCAGAGCTTGCAATGATTCTAGTTTTTATGAGATCACATTAAAACAGATGTAATTTAAAATATAGATTCAGGACTTTCCGTGTTCTATATATAATACAACCTCCAAAAAAGGCTAGTATCTGTGTGGGATGTTTGAATATTCTTTATGCTATGTGCTAATTAGAATAAACCTCAGCTGAACTGAAGGAGCCAAACAGGTCTAGATTTGTATGCAATTTTCAGAATGCATGGATACTGGTTGAATAGTAGAATCAGAAAGACTAATAATGATTAATATTTGCCTGTGATTTCAGGATTGATTCTCTTTCTTCCCTGGTTCAACAAGGCCTTGGGCATCTATGATATGCTATTAGTCAAAATGTTTATAAGGTGCTGTTATCAATATAATGTATAATGCTCAAATGAGATGACTGCAAGTTAGCCCACATGAAAGTCAGCTATACAAGCATCAGTGTACTGCACCAAGGTAAGGCCAGTTTGCACTGAATTATTAGTGACATTCCAAGGGAGTTGCAAGTGGTCTTAAAACATGCACATACAACTGGGAACAACCCTCTGGAAAGAAGAAGACAATCCTGAAAAAATCCATAATACACTAAGATAACAGAACATGCTACTGATTTGTATAGACTGAGATTTTTAAAAGTATATTTTCCATGGAATAGGAATGAGAAAACATTTAATTAAAAGATACATCTTTAACAGCCTTAAATTTTGAAAGTAAGATTGCATAGTAATGCAAAGTAAGATTGCATAAGTCATAAAATACCCTTGTATTGTTTTCTTTAAAAAAGGTAATTTTCCACAATCTGAAAGCATTAAAATAAGCTTTAGCCTCCAAATAAATTTTATAAAGGACTATATTTGCAATCAGTTCAGAAGAAGAAGGTAATAGTGACAATATTTCGTTTTCTGATCCAATTTTCACCTTTGTGGAGCCTTACAGGTACAAGTTAATGTAATATACAGAGGAGTAATATAGTATATAATGATATTTTGTTATTCAGATGATGCAGTTTTATCTGACTCTTAGTGACCCCATTTGGAATTTTCTTGGCAAAAGTAGTGAAGTGATTTGTCATTCCTTCTCTAGCCCATTTTACATTGGAGGAAACTGAGACAAACAAGGTTAAGTGACTTGCACAGGATCACACAGTTAGTAAGTGTCTGATGACAGATTTGAACTCAGAAAGATGAGTCACCCTGACTTCAGGACAAGCACTCTGTCTTCTGCTCACCTAGCTGCTCATATATTGATGGTATTTTTAAATAAAATAAACCAGTACCCTGAAAATATTTAGTGGTATCTCCTTATTTCTTACTTCTCTGGACTTGTTTCTCTAACTTTGTTGTGTTTCTTTTGTGTTAAGTAACTGCACTATTGTTGTGCAGATGCTAGGTTGAAGGCAAAGAGGACAGAATGCTGTCTTTGGAGTGAGGATACGTGGTTCAAAGAAAGACTGGTTCTACTCATTCTAGAAATATGATCATGGGCCAGTCATCCAACCTCAATTTCCTAATCTGGAAAATGATAGTGTTGGACCAGTTTACTCAGTCAGTCAATAAGTATTTATTAAGGTTTACTATGTAATAGACATTGGGCTAGTCCTAGCAACATAAACACAAGTACATAGAAATAAAGACAATCTCCACCCTCAAAAAGCTGGGTAAACCTAGAAGGGGAGGTAGATTGTTGGCCTGGTCAAACCTCTTAAGTGGAGTTTCTAGGCAGTCATCAAATCATAGGGAAAGGCTACAGAGGATAATTCTAAGGTGTGAATTCCTGAAATGAAGAGATCTTCCAGGATGCAGAGATTCCTGGGCACTTGATGGAGGAGTCCAGAGTGTGGTTTGGCTAGCAATGAGGAATGATTGGATTCTTTCTATTAGGTTCATTCTATTTCTACATCTATAATCTTGTGAGTCCATCTTCATGCAATATCAATGATTTTAATATTCTGCATTCTGATTTGCAATACTTATGACTCAGTGGAATGAATTTGCATTGTATTACCTCCATGACTTTAGATAAGTAGCTTATTCTCTGCAAGGCTCAATATCCTTATCTGGAAAACGAGGGGATCGGACCTGCTGTTGTATAGTTGTAAGAGGCAACCAAGTTTATCCTTAAGAAGGAAGGTCAGAAATTCATGCCATAGGCATGTGATAGACAAAACTTCTGAGAGCATTCAATTCCTTTCTATAACTATACATGTCTAATTCCTTCCTTCCAAATATTCAGCACAGAGTGCTTTTTTTTTCATGAAAAAGTATTGTAAAATATATAATTGGTAAGTTAAGAGAAAAAAAGGATAGGGAATATTTACCAATGCAAGTCAGCACCTTCTCTAGAACTTAAAAAATTGAAGGAACTGCCCAGCTGAGAATTTAAGTGGATTGCCTAGGTCACACAGCCACTATGTTGGAGGTCACAACTGAAACCACAATTGAACAGGTCTTCCTGGCTGTGGGGATGGCTCTCTATGCATGTCAGGTTTCCTCTCAAGAAAAAGCGACCAGGTTTCAAATATTGATCTATGTTTCTTTTTTGTTAAAATTAATAGATACAGTTATTTTAAAAGTAATTGGGAAGTACTAACCAGGAAATTAAAGAGTTCTCTAAATCACTTGTAGCATGAGTAGTGCAACAGAATAACATTGAGATCTCACCTCATACCTGGAATACTGGAAGCAATATCAAGCACGAGAAGAACAATAAAATAAATATTCATAGCAATAGTTTTTGTGGTATCAAAGAAGTGGAACCAAAGAAGATGCCTGTGAATTGTGGAAAAGCTAAACAAATTGTGGTAAATGAGTGTAAAGAATTATTACTGTGTTAGAAGAAATGATTATGAAGAATTTAAAGACACATGTATAAACAAAAAATGTATTTGACAATAGCCTGGCACTGGTCCCCCAGCTCTGAGATCATGTGTAGAGTCTCTTCTCTATAGATAAGAGACAAGATCTTTCACTGTTTCTAGATTCAACTGAAGCTAGAATGTTGGAGACACATACCCCCCTCCATATGCTGGAATCCCAAAAAAAAGTACTTAAAGTTTAGGTACGACTTACGTCTACTGGGGTTGGGAACCTGTGGCCAGGCCACATGTGACTCTCCAGGTCCTAAAGGTCTGCACTTGAGGATTTAGAGGGCCACATGTAGCCTTGAGAGGTTGCAGGTTCCCCACCTCTGAATTCTGAACTATTGTCAAAAGGGAGTAGAAAGACACTAACTATATAAAATGAAGAACAGGAATAGGAAAGCAATTTATTTCCTACACACAAAAAATGGTTAAGACACAAATGACTCATAGGTGTTTATTCACAGAAATCTTTTTTTTGTCTTGTTTTCTTTTTGAAGGGCAATTTCCGTTAAGTGACTTGCCCAAAATCACACAGCTATTAAGTGAGTCATGTGTCTAAGGCCATATTTGAACTCAGGAACTCCTGACCCTGGGGCCAGCCCTCTCTTCACTGCTCCACCTAGCCACCCCTTATTGACAGAAATCTTAAAGCATCAGACAGTAAGCCATAATTTCAATTATAATATCCCGAGATATTAGTTGATCCTTAAAACATGAAACATGTAATGAAACCATTGAATATGCATTTCACCTCACTTCTCTGCATCATCTGAATAACTCCCTTAATGTCTATGAATTTTGGCTTGCCAATCCAGGAGATGGTCCTGCCACTCTTTCATGATTTTCTTCTCCAAGGTGAATGTAGTTGCAAAAATCTCCTCCTGCAGATAGTCTACTAGTCAGTGATAATTGAGGGGCCCAGGAATAGGAGTTCCTTGGAAAAGGAGTTTCCACCTCTTACAGTCGCTTCCAAAGATGGAAATATACATTTTAGGATCACTCTTTGATTACCTATTTTAGGAAAAGAAACAGAAACAGAAGAGGCTACTAAGGGTCTTAGGCAACACATGTACACATTGTCACATGGGAATAGCTGTCATTGCCTTAAAATAGACAGAAGAGAAGAGAAGATGAGAAGAGAGGAAAGAGAGAAGGGGGAGGAAGGTAGAGAGAGGGGGGGGAGAGAGAGAGATGAAAGCAATCCATTTGCAGGTGTAAAAAAAGAAAAGAGAATGGAAGCTGTTATTTGTTTTTTTTTTCCTTTTAAATCCCCTGAAAGGTCAGCTCTTTCAGGCTCACTAGCCAGTTCTTCTTAATAATCCCTTCCCCCTGTTGCCATCATAATGACTATGGGATTGTTTCATTTCTTCATAGCAAAGTACCATATGCTTCATCACTGATCCCGCATATGTAGTCCACCGGAAGTACCCTAGATCAGGACACCTCCCTTATTTACCTCCATTGTTTGTAGGTCACAGATAACATCCATGAAATGGTGCAAAGTGAAATAAGTAAAATGAGGAAAGCATTATACTGAATGACCACAACAACGGAAAGAGAAACAATAACAACAATAACAAAAACCTCTGAAATTGTCATCGCAGGAATCAAGCTGACCCTGCAGAAGAGCTGAGAACATGAATTTTTCTTTTCATGTCTCTGGAAGTGTGAGTAAATGCATAGTGAATATCGCATGACCTGGCCATACTTGGCTGATGCGATGGTTAGTTCACCCGGCTTCAGACAGTAGCACTGTGAGCTTGGACCAGACACAACTTTTGTGTGCCTCAGTTTTGTGTTTTTTTTTAAACTATAATATAAAGATAATAGAAACTGCCTTGCAGGATAGTTGGCAGGCTCAAATTAGCTGGTGTTTGTAAAGTAATTAGCCCAATAACTGGCACCTAGTAGGCACTTACTAAATACATAATCCCTTCACCTTTACCTTCTCTTCTTAGTTTGTCTGAATGGTTTTTATTCTTTATTTCTTCTTTGTTACAAGGTATGGTAGAGGGGAGGGATGTCTTCAGAAAGAAAGGTAATTACAAATTCAAAGTACATAGAAAAATAACTAGATAAAGTTTTCACTCTTGATAATATTACCTTTTTTTACATGGAGTCAAATGACATGTTTTATGTATTTTTATCAGATCATTTTATGTGGATAAAGTAATCCATTTGAAATAATTTTGTGGTCAACCTCTAATATCCCAGATAGCCTATCTCCATTTTTGATTTTGTATTTATTGCTTAAATACATTAAGTGCTGGAAGAAAGAAAAAAAATTCTAGAATTTAATTATTGTTATTATGCCAGTTTAGCCAATAGGCTGATTTCACTATCTAAAATTGTAGGTTTTAAATTGACTTCTAAAGAGGGAAATGAGGTTCCCTGGAGGAAATGAGGGCTATGTATCTGTACATTTGACTCCCTCACATGGTTATGCAAGGAGCAGGTTAGAATTGGTGACATTCCTAAGCAATGAGAAAATGTCACACTTGTTTCCCCATTGATAGATCACAAAGGAACCAAACTTGGAAACCAATGTGGTTTTTAGGGAAAACCTGAATAGGCTCCTCAGTGGTGTGTCGTTTTCAGGAGTTGGCATGTTGTTCAGTTTTGTCCAATTATTAATAAGTAAGAGGGATTAGCAGTTGGTAATGGTGTAGTGGACAAAAGGTTCAGGTCATATGCAGTGAATTCAGAAAAGTGAGAGTGTATGGGGGGGCAAGCTTTGTTAAATTAGCAATAAAAAAGAGATGATTAGGTTAACTGTTTAGTTTCTAAAGTAGATAAATCCTGATAATATGAATTCACTGCTGAATTATACCCTGAGTGATATGTCAAGGTTCATCTAACTTTCATCTTACTGCAAAATTATCATTTAGGCCTTCATCTAAGAGGCTGCAGAAGAATCTAGGAATAAATAGAAAAGCCTTTGGAAATAGTTGAAAATGACCTTGAGAAGTGGAAATAAAAAGAAAGCCAAACAAAGAAAAGTGAAACTATGAATGGTTAATATAAAGTTTAGATTCAGATTAATGATTTTTGTTGTTTAAATGTCAGCTGCTGCATTCACATGAAAATCTGTCCTTAAAAGTACAGTTAGAATGCATCAATCCTTAAACACTGCAGAAGAGAGATAAATGAAGATTCATTGTACCAAAAAAAAGTTGATTTATAGCTGGCAGGCTCGAATTCCTAGCTTTTCTAGCATCACTTTGGGGAAATAGTTTAGAAAGTAGGCTGTTCAGAGTTAATTAAGAAAAGGAGTGCGATGTGGTATTCAGATGCATTTGAGGCTTTAAAAAATTCCAAAATATTCACATCATCTAAGACTTAGAGGAACAAAAGATTTGAAAACAAAACAAACAAAAACCTTGATTTCTATTCCCAGTGATTTGAATACCCTTATTCATGGGACTTCAAAATATCATATCAGTCCCTTAGATGAGGTCCAAATTTTGACTTCATTGTCAGACTCTAAATCCATCTGACTTCATTGAAAGGGTCCAAGAAGAGACTAGGAAATTGAAGAAACATTTGGGGTCTGTTCTCCTGCAAAAGCAGAGCCAATAAATGAATTGTTTATTTATATAAAAGCTTTGCAATAGACACTCCAGCCAATGGAACATTATCTGTAAACTGATATCATGCATTATATAATTAACTGATAAAGTCCATCAGGCATTCTCTTTTTTATAGTATGTTGGATATGCTAGTAGTTGCAAATTCAGTTCTCTAGTTTTCTGAATGAATAATTTGTGGGAAGAATGAGAAGAGAGATGATGGAATTGTAATATATTTTCATTTTAAAATGCCAGCTTTTGTGCAAACCAGGCTCCTGGACCTTCCTGGTTTCACATGGAAATTGATATTTCAACTTAGTTTAAATCTCTGAGTAACACAACAAGCATGGAACTATCCAATGGTAGTGTTGTCATTAAAAATAACTTGGTCAACTGCATTGTAGAGCTACTTTCCATTGTGTTTCTTGAGGATTCCTAGGAGGGAGGTGCTTTCTATCAAGTTTGTCTTTTAGATTTTGTCAACAAGGGGAAACACCAACTATAGTCAGACAGCTAGAAAATAATTTTTCATATTGTATGGAGGAGTGGGGAGGAAATCATCTCTTCATGTAGAACTTTAGTCTACAGTTCCTGTTATAGCAAATCATTTTAATGGCAAAAGAAAAAAAATTATAATTAGGCCATCCTGTTATTGAGATACCTAACTATGAATCAGTCTAAATCTCTGCTCTTTAGGGTCCTCTTTGCCATACACATAACAAGACTTGTCATTTGGTTGGCTGCATTTGGTGGTAAAAGTACTACGTACCACCTGGGACATAGTTCAATTTTTATTAGCTGAAGAGGGAGATACATATTGCATTTTATGAATTAGAATACCTGACATGATTGGTTTGTGTGTCAGATGTTTCCTTGGTATATGGCCTGGAAAATGGCTAGTGTGTGCCAAACAAGTGATGTTTATCGACTTGCTAGCTTTTATGAATACCAAGGAGAAAAATATATGTAACATGAATATAAAATAAAAAGACCACAACAAAATCCAGAACTTTGCTGTTGACAGCATGGCACAGAGCAAACCTTCAGTTCAAGATTCAATTCCTTCACGAGAGGAAACTTACACAAGAGATCACAGTTCCCAGACAATATCACAATTCATAAACCCATTTCACTGTGGTGCTCATAGATAGGTCCCTGCCCAATCACCACTTAATGGCTATATTTTGGATTCCTGGCTCAGAGTGAATGTCAATAGTAACTGTTTCATTTTTAACCAGCAAGCTTGCGGGTCTTACCCTCGCAGTTTATTTTTTTTTAATTAAAGGGGTCATCCCTTAACTCACTTCTTAAAGAAGACTATTCATTGAATGGGTGTTGCCTCACTCAATGTGAGAACTGGAAAAGGCCTTAGCCCAAAAGGGCCAGGTTCTCCCATTATATCCTGGGCCATCTCTAGTCATCTTGATGAATATCTAGCCACTGGACCCAGATAACTCTAGAGGAGAAAGTGAGGCTGGTGGCCTTGCACAGCCATCCCTTACTCAAATCCAAGTCAACTGCAAGTCATGTCATCATTTTCCTGATGTCATGGTCCTCTTAGAAGATGAAGGACATAAACAAGTACTACTAACAAGTTAAGAAAGGGTCTGATTCCTCCTTTCTCTGCATCTCCATTTTTTTTTAATGTTCAAGAAAGCATGATTCAGAGGAAGATATATTTTCAGTAAGACGATCAGGCTTAAAATCCTAGTTCTTTATCTTACATAATAAACCTCTCTGTCTGCCTCAATTTCCTTATCTATAATATGGGGATGATAATAATAGAACCTACTCTGCAGGCTTGGTGTTAGGATAAAGATAGACAATTATTGTGAAATATTTCACAAACTTTAAAGCACTATATAAATGCTAACTTAGCATTATTATTATGATAACTTGCTAACTTATAAAGAGAAGGTCAAGCCACCTTTCGAGTCTTCAATTTCTTTATCTGCAAATTGAGACATTTGGACAAGATGTTCTCCAGGGTGTTTTCTAACTCTTAATCTATGATCCTCTGTTTTGGTATCTCACTGATTTAGAGAATTTCCAGTGAATGTATTCCCAACCAATGAATATGGATGATTGCATAAGATGCAGCTACATTGTTAGAGTTGGTTGGGAAGGGAAAAGCCAAGACAGTAGAGTACAGATAGCAACCCAAGTTGAACTCTCTTAGCATTCCCTTTCAAATAATCTTAAAATAATGTTTTAAATCAAATATTGGAGTGACAGATCCAGGAAAAAATCAAAGTCAGACTTTTTTTCAGTCTAAGACAACTTAGGAAGTCAACAGGAGAGGTACATGAAACTGGGGTGAAGGTCTGTCTAGAGCACATACGGTGAAAGTAACAGAGGAAGTCCCTAGAGGTCTCAGAAGCAGCAGTAGTTTCAGGAGCTCTCAGTTTAGAGATGGTAAGGGGAACCAGACAAGTACCAGGAAGAAATTATGGGTGACCCTTTTTTAGTTCTGGGCACAGCTCATGCTGATTGGTATCTCTATCGATCATATGCACTTCTGAATCATAGTTCTTGGGTGGAGAGTAGTACTTGTGTTAAGTCAGAAGGAAAGGGGATTTTATCATATTCCAGGGCCAAGACGAGAGCTAACATTTGTGGCTTTAGCAGAATAGTTGTCTTTCCTGGGTAAAAACCAAAGTGCAGACAACGAGAACCACTCCCTGGGTAGCACAAGGGTGAAGGCATTTAGAACTTGTAGAACCTTAGAACTAGCTTTGGAAAGAGCAGCACAAAACATATGAAGCTTGAAACAATACCTGGTCACTGCCAGGTAAGCAGAGCCCAACTTTAACATAAAAATCAAAGTCAAGAAATAAGCTAGAAAAGTGAACAAACAGAAAAAAATAATTTGGTCATAAAAAAATACACTGGCAGGGAAGATAAAGACACAAACTCAGAAGGCAACAATGGGAAAAACAGATACATACAAAGTCGCAAAGAAAAATGTTAATTAGAATAAAGCACAACAAGAATCCCTAGGAGAGTTAAAGAGATAGAAGAGGTAGAAGGAAAAATAGGAAAAGAAATGAAAGTGATGCAAGAAAATTATGAAAAGGGAAATAATAGTTTGGTTTAAAAACGAAAGACAAATCCTGAAGAAAATAGCAATTTAAAAAATGGAATTGGCCTAATGGTAAAAGAGGTACAAAAATTCACTGAAAAAGAACTCCTTAAAAAGAATTGGCCAAATTGAAAAGAAGGTACAAAAGCTCATTGAAAAGAATAATTTATTACAAATTAGAAGTGAAAATATAGAAGCTAATGATTCAATGAAACACCTAAAAGCAACAAAACAAAGTGAAAAGAATTTTTAAAAAGGTAAAGTGTGAAACATATTAACAGGAAAACAACTTATTGGGGGAAATGGACCACGAAGAGATAATTTGTGAATCATTGCACTACCTGAAATCCATGATGAAAAAAAAAAAAGAGTCCAGACATCATAATTCAAGAAATTATCATGGAAAACTTCCCTGATATATTAGATTCAGAAAGTAATTATAAATTGAAAGAATCTCTCAATTATCTCTTGAAAGAGACCCTGAAATGAACATTCCCAGGAATACTATAACCAAATTCCAAAGCTCCCAGGTCACGGAGAAAATATTGCAAGGAACCACAAAGAAACAATTCAAACATTGTGGAGCCACAGTGCCAATCACACAAGATTTAGCAGCTTTCATGTTATGTAAGGGGAGGGCTTGGAATATGGTATTCCAGAAGGCAAAGGAGTTAGAATTACAAGAATAACCTACCCTGCAAAACTGAATATAATCATCCAGGAAAAAACAAATAAAGGGTATATATTGAAATGGAAGCATTTCAAGTTTTTCTGATGAATAGACCAGAGATGAACAGGAAATTTAATATTCAAGCATAAGATTCAAGAGAAGCAGAAAAAGAAAGATGGAAGGGAAATCATGAGACTTCATATGTTTAAACTGTTTATATATATGAAGATGAAACTTTTAATTCCTAAGAACTTTATCATTATTAAGGTAGTTAAAAGGATTCTATCTAGACAGAGGGCATAAGCATGAACTGATTATGTTTGGATGATCTCTCCCCCCCCCAAAATAAATAAAAGATAGAAAAAGAAGGGTGCAATAGGAGAAGGGGGAAGGAAGAGGTAGAATGGGGAATATTTTCCCATAAAAGAGTCATACAAGTGGACAGGACAATGTGAGTTCAAAACACTTTCTGTCCCATGAGAATTCAGGAAATCTTGGGGCCTCTTAGTTCCAAGGCTGCTCTGTACTCATTGGACATAAGAAAGTCTTTAGGGCCACAATACAGTTGCCCACTCAAAAGAACATCTCCTACAAGACCGCTTGCTTGCTGAGCAGCAGCTGACATGACTGGTTCGGCCCCCCTCCATTGGTTCACTCTCCCCATGCACGAGGAAATCACGCTTGAATCATGCTCACTTTTAGGTATTTAGGAGCTAGTTTTCTTCCCTATGAAGTCATGCCATATTGGAATAAACTGCAAGTTAATGCTCTCTCTCATCTCTGGTCTCTTCATTCCCTCCTGAGAGCACAACCTAAGGCTGGTCCTTAGGTTAGAAAGGTTAGCAACCCCTTACATACAAGGAAGAACTTGAATAGAAGGGGAAATGCTTGAACCTCACTTTTTTTGGAATTGGTTCAAAAAGGGAATACACACATAAACATACATACATATGTATACACACATTCAATTGGGTATAGAAATCTGACTCAATAAGGAAATGGGTGTAGGAGATAAAAGATATGGAGGGTGATTAAAAAGTAGGGAGGATTAAATGAGGCAGTGGTCAGAAGCAAAATAGATTCTTGAGAAGAGACAGGATAAAGAGAAGAACAAATAGAAGAAAATAGGACAGAGGGAAATGTACAGCAATCATAACTGTGAAAGTGAATGGGATGAGCTGGAGTATAAAACAGAAGCAGATAACAGAATGGATTAGAAACAAGAATACAATAACATGTTTTTTATAAGAGACACACTTGAAACAGAAAGACACATACACAGATTTAAAATAAAGTGTTGGAGCAGAATCTATTATGCTTCACCTGAAGTGAAAATGCATGGGTTGTAATCATCTCCAACAAGGCAAAAGCAAAAATAGATGTAATAAAAAGAGATAATCAAGGAAATTACATTGCTCAAAGGTACCATAGACAATGAAGTAACATTAAAAAAATTAGAGCAAGTTTCTCTGATAAAGTCCTCATTTATCAAATACACAGAGCACTGAATTCAAATTTATATATAAAAAGAGTCATTCAATTTATAAATGGTCAAAGGATGTGAACAAATGAACATGCAGCTTTCAGAAGAAGATAGTTATCAATAGTAAAAAAATGCTCTAAATCACTATTGATTATATAAATGCAAATTAAAACAATTCAGGGGTACTACCTTGCACATATCAGAAATGACAAATGTTGGAGGGATTGAGGTAAAATAGGTACAGTATTAAGCTGTTGTTAAAGTTATGAACTACTTCAGTCATTCTGTAGAACAATTTGGAACTATGCTCAAAGGGCTATAAAATGTGCCAAACCTTTTGATCTAGCAATATTATTACTAAATCTGTACCCCAAAGAGATCAAAGAATAAGAAAAAGGCCTATCTGTATAAATGAAATTATAGCAGCTCTTTTTGTGGTGGTAAAGAATTGGAAATTAAGAGGAATCTCATCATTTGGGGACTGACTGAAGAAGCTGCAGCATATAATTGTAATGGAGCACTGTTGTGCTATAAGAAATTTCAAGGTGGGGCTCATTTCAGTAAAAACATGAAAAGACCTATGTGAAATGATGAAGCATAAAGTAAGAAGAACCTGTAGATCATTATGCAAGGTAGCAGCAATCTTGTAATGATGATCAACTCTGAAAGACTTCACTACTCTGATCAATACAATGATACAAAACAATTCCAAAGGAATCAAGATTTAAAAAGAAAAAAAAATGCTATCTACCTCCTGGGAGAGAACTTAGGAACTCTGAGTGCAAGTTGGAGTATAACTTTCCAGTTTTCTTGATGGTTATGGTGGTGGTGGTGATGGCGATGATGATTTTTTCATGATATGGCTAATATGGAAATATATTTTACATGATTTCTGATGTAAAATTGATATCATTTTGCCTTTTCAGTGGCTACAGGAAGGGTGGGAGGGAGGGAGAGAATTTGAAACCCAAAATTTAAAAAGAAAAAAATATTTTAAACAATTACTTTGAGAGTGACAGAGAGAGACAGAGAGTTGCCTGGGGCATTGGGAGATGAAATCAGTTACTCAACTAATACATACTGTCAGAGGTAGGACATGAACTCAAGTCTTCCTGACTCTGAAGAAGGTTTTCTATCCATCATGTTATGCTGCCTCTGTAATTAATCAATTCTGTCTGATATTTGTAATAAAGGTTTTGCAACAGGGAACATCTTTCTGCTGATTGTCCCCTGGTTTAGAAGCCAAATCACATCTTTCAATTGAATATATTTTCTCTACTTTATGTACAAATTGTTTCCTCCCATAGAATGTAAGAGCATGGATTGTCTTATTCTTCGTATTGTCATCCCCATTGCCTAGTGCAGTTCTCAGAAAAGAGTAGGTGCTTGATTAATATGTATGCCTTTATATGTAAATGCATAAACACATATACAAATGTGCAAGTGCTTCAGTTTTCTATAATTTCGTTACTGTGCATGCTCCCCCACCAATACAATTAGAAATCTTCTATGACTAATAAAATAGAGGGTTGTAATGAACAAGAACAAAAAAGCAGTGTCCCGTGGTTTTAAATCTCTGAAAATGTCATCAGAAAATTATTTAAGTATGCCAGACAATTTGGTGCTATTAATACTATTCTCAGTTCTCTAATATTCTATGTTCTATGGTTTCTAAAACACTTTTGTCAGAGCAGGTCTCATGTATTATTCTCTCCATTTCAGAGATGAGGAAACTGAGGCTCATAGTGGTGAAATACCTTGCTCAACATCAAGTGTTAGAACTAGAACATGAATCTTGATGCTCTATCTTGTAAGTTGCCTTAAAAACATCCCTGCTAAACCAAACTTTATCAATCATAGTTGTACATCAAGAATTTATTTTCTCTAGGAGACGTGATATTGCCATTTTGCATGTACAAGGTTCCTTGAATTATCAGTCCTGTTTGTTTTATGGGAATCTCTTATTGTTTAATGGAGACTAATATTGTGTAGTGTCTGGCTAACTAATGTAAGTTAATGATTCACAGCTGAGAAATGAACGCTCTATAAACCAAGTCCTATAAACACATCTACCCACATTACCCAATGAATCAACTGTCTGTACAGTTTGCTAATTGATTTACAAATCCTGCAAGATTTTGAACCTTGAATAGTCTTTGGCACTTCATGTCTCATTTAGATGCTTAGGATAGGATCACATGTACTGTTGGTCATCACTAGGCTACAGGCTTCTTTTAATTTCTCTTATTATTATTGCTACACATCTATGGCCATGACCTTTCAGCGTGGAGTGTTAATTAATGCTGGCACTGCAAATTAATGGCAAAACCTATTTTCTTACACATTTCTGCTATTGTAGGTCAGGGAAAGGGGTTATACTTTTAGAGCTAAAAGGGAACTTGGAAGATTAGGCAGTCCTTCATATTATAGTTGGGAAAACTGAAGCCTGACACAGTATAATGACTTGACTTAGGCTATGTTGGTGGTAACTCAAACAATTAGGGTTTCTTTTGCAATTCAAGAAGCACTTAGATCCCAGCTAAGGCAGTTAGGTGGTACAATGGTTAGGACACTGGTCCTGGAGTAAAGAAGACATGAATTAAAATCCAGTCTTACTATATGCATAACCCTGGACAAGTCACTTAACCTGTATCTGCCTCAGTTTCCTCAACTGTAAAATGAGGATAATAATAGCACCTACCTCCTATAGTTGTGATGAGGATCAAAAGAGTTAATATTTGTAAAGCTGTTAACACAACACCCAGCACATAATAGAAAATCTCTCTCTCTCTTTCTCTCTCTCTCTCTCTCTCTCTCTCTCTC
>NW_027185863.1:916562-943927 GCF_028583685.1 Petaurus breviceps papuanus | reverse complement strand
TCTGTCTCTCTCTCTGTCTCTCTGTCTCTCTCTCTGTCTCTCTCTCTCTGTCTCTCTCTCTCTCTCTCTCTCTCTCTCTCTCTCTCTCTCTCTCTCTCTCTCTCTCTCTCTGTCTCTGTCTTTCTCTCTCTCTCTCTGGGTTGCTGTCCGAATCACTTGGATTTAGAGAAGCATAAGGATAGTTCTCAATTGGACACTCATTTTCAAAGTAACCCATCAAGAATACCACAAAAGACCATTCCCATCCTCATCACCAACAAGGTTTGGGAAGATGTGGGGGAGGGGATAAAGACCAGTGGCATAAAACCGTTGTAACTAGCTCACTCCTCTTTTCCCACCACCACTCACAGCCCACAGACAATTTGCTACAAAGAAACCTGTGCGGTTGCACATGTCTAGGAAGGCGATCAGTTGTGAGCGATTATACTTCTGAGGGAAAAAAAGCAACAAATTTAAAGTACAATTCATTAATTTTGGTAATTATATTGATTCTAGCCCTTTCCTTAAAGAAGAACGTGAACACATTGTTCTGGTCCTGGTATGGGAAGAGACTTGGGTTTAACTCTACTATCATAGTTCCAGAAATATAAGGGGTCTTTATGAGTCTGAATCTACGATCTTTTGATTTGTACCCTATTTAACCCATTGTATGATTTGTAACTTCAATTCAGTTCAATGAAGTTAAAAATTCCTATGTGTCCTGTCCATCAACTTTGAACTGAGATGGGTGTTGTGTCTCTGCATACCATGGGAAAAAAATGATGGTTTTCCATTAATATTCTGCTCGTCTTTTCTGTTTGTGAGTTTCAGGGGGTAAACTGGGTAAAAGACCTAAGAAGGTAATTTAGGTAAAAGAAAAAACTTAGGTAAAAGACCTACGTAGGTAATTATCTCAGTAACTGCCTCTGATAATAGGTTGATATCCAGCCTGGATTAATAAGTATGTATCTGTATGGGCCCTCCAAAGTGGTAAGCAAAGGTTGATTTTATTGCTTCTTTGTAAATAGAATTATCTTTATTCATTTTGCTAGTGAATGAGCAGATGAATTATAGATTCAGCATAAATAGGAGTGTATAGGTATTTTGTCCTTTAATGTATGCAAGAAAGTACCTAGACTTTGGAAGTTTCATGAAAAAGTAAAATGGAGGTTGAAGTGGACTGTTGGAGGTTTGTATAGTCTGTGAAAATCTACTTAAAATTTCTTCAAAAATGAATCCAGAATTTGAGATAAATAATGTTCTTTCAGTTTAAAAAAAAGACACACATCTCTCCTTATATCGTATAGATATGCTTTGTGATTATAAGTAAGGCAAAAAGAATATATGAAATTTGCAGAAAAAATATAAATTTCTCACAGGAGTTAAAACACTGACCATAAATTTGGACAGTTTAAACATCTGATCTAATTTCTTTCTCCACTAAAAAATAATTTTGGATGGACTTAAAATGTTTTAAATTTAAGTGTTCATGATATAATACAGCTTATATTTAGTAGAAATGAAGGTCTGGTGTAGTATTCATAAAATTATATATTCATTTCATGTGGGAAAAGATTATATATTACATATGTATGTATATTCACACATATATCTGTATATGTATCACAACTCTTTTAGAAAACTATGATAAAATTAAAAGTGCATCTCATTAGTGAAATCTCTTTATTTAGAAGTCTTGTTTGTCCTCACAGCCCACATTCCCTTTTTAAAAAAAATAACTCCTCACCATGGTTCATAGGTCACTTAATTTCATCCTCCCCAAGGGGCAGTTGTCCAAAAACACTAAGAATAGAATAAGTAGTGGCTTTCTTTTATATCTTTGCTTGAAAAAAATATTTGGGAGGAAAATAATATACCTCTTACTTCAACCATCAAGCTGAAAGATGAACTAAAGCCAGATAAATATTTTCTCAACTCATTTTTGGTTTGATTGAAATTCCACTAATCATTCAAACAGTTTTTTTTTCTCACTGTGAAATGTCCAAGGTCCTAGGCACATAGACCATCAAAGGCTTATGCTATTCCTTTTGAGCCCTTCCATATATATATATATATATATATATATATATAAATTTTACATAGGGCTACAGAACTGAAACAATCAGAGATACGTCATGGTAGTGTCAGCTGGATTAGAGCATGGATAGTTAACTCACATACACTAAAATAATTAGAGTAACATTTTTTTTTTCTGTAGCAAAGAACTGAAAGTCAAGGAGATGCCCATCATTTTGGGAATGAGCAAGAAAGTTATGGTATTTGATTGTAATGGAATATTATTCTATGAGAAACAATGAATATGAAGCATAAAGGGAAGTATGAAAAGACATGTAAACTGATGGGAAATGAAATAGGCAAAACTAGAAATACAGTATACATAAATAATGAAAACAATGTAAATGTAAAGAAAAAAATAAAAACTGAACACTGTAAATATCATGCTTAGCCTTGAACAAAAAAAGGAATTGGCTCATCTTTTTTCTTTGCAAAAGTGAAAATTCTTTGTTTGGAACATGACATATAATTTTGGACTCAATGTATTTATAATTTTTTTCCTGAACTGCTTTTCCCCTCTTTTTTATTCCTTATATTATGGATGGAGAATTTCAGGAAAATTAAGGTAAAAAACAAAAGCTATCAGTCTTTAAAAAAAGAGAGAGATCAAAATATTTAAGGTTCTCAGATCAACTAGCAAATTATAAATAAATTTCAGGGAACTTCCTATTAAGATTACAAATACTTACAATAGATAATACACTTCCATAGGCACTTATCGTATATGAAGTACTTCTTGAGGCAGGCAGCAAAATAGTGGATAAATCAATGGTTCTGGAGTCGGGAAAACCTGAATTTAAATATGGTCTCAGACACTTATTATCTGTGTGACCCTCAGAAATTTGTTTCAGATTCCTCAATGTTAAAGTTGAGATAATAATAGCACCTACTTCTAAGGGTTTTTGTTGGGATGGAAGGAGGTAATATTTATAAAATCACTTAGTATAGTGTCTGGTACATAGTAGGTGCTATTAAATGCTTATTCCCTTGTCTTCCTCTTCATTGGGGGGTATTCAAAAATATTACCACTTTTTTATCATTTTAACAGCATATTAGACTTTGAATATTGATATGATTTTAATCCAATCACAAAATAATTTTTTTTTCACAGTTGTGATAGGAGTATATTTCACAAGGCAGACAGGTGCTCTCTCTCTTTCTCTCTCACACACACAAACAAACATGCATTTGCATGCACGTACGCACACACACACACCTACACATACACACATGACGGAAACACTTTCCAGTCACTGGGCTCTGCTTGTTCGTGTCAGGTACTGCACCACCAGAAACATGATCACACAGGTGAGTAGCATCCCACCTATCATGAACTACTTGTCTCGGAAAGCCTGCTTCTCAATAAGTCATAGATTGAGAGACATAAAGAACCTCAGGGGACATTTAGTCCAACTCTTTTCATTTTATGGTTGAAAAAACTGATACTAGACATATTAAGTAATTTTCCTAAAGTTACACAGATATCAAGCATTGGAAATGGGATCTGAACCACTCAATTTATCTGGAAAATAGCATCTTTATTTTTAAATATATAGGTTGGATTAGATGGCATAATGGGAATGGGGATTTGGAGATCTTCCCTGATCCTTGTAATGGCAAGCGAACAAGTACTTAGCACCTTGTTTCAGGTGAGCCTTGCCTTTGATTATATCGAGTCTTTGTTAAGAAACGGAACTGGTGAAAGCCACAATGGGAGGAACTTGCTGATGCAACAGGAAGGGGTGGAATAGAGAGGAGCTAATGACCAGACTAAAAAACCTGAGCACAAGCCGAGAGAGTCCGAACAGCAGGGAGCAAGCAGCACGGAGGCTGAGCAGCGAGTGTGAGTGAAAGAAGACCATTCTTGCTTAAGGGAGTCTGTTTTGTTTTGAAAGCCTCATGGAGGGAAGGTTTAGGAAGGCTTGGCATCATGGGTGCTTGCTGCATTGTGTGCCAACTGTGTGGTTACTATAACGAATTTGGCTTTCTGGTTTTGGGATTCGACTTTCTGGTATTTGAATAAATGCTTTGCTTCTGTCTTCCATGGGGAGAGCCTGTTACATTTTGTTATTCACAACTACACCAGCATATTCACAGCTGCCATGGGTGCTGTGAATATTGCACTGGGGTTATAGATGGTCACTAATGTCTCTTTCAGATCTAGATCTACATATCTTGCATAGATAGATAGATATTTGTTGGAGAGTTAACTATAATTCTAAATTTCTTTTGCCTTTGTGGTTAAAATTCCTGAGAATGCCATCTACAATAGGTAACTCTTTCCTCCAACTGTCTCCTTCACCCCTTATAATAGGGTTTCAACCCTCATCATTTCACTAAAGTTGCTCTTTCCAAAGTTAACAAAAAGCTCAATGTCCAACTGGAATGATAATTTTTTCAGCCCTCATTCTTGCTAATCTCTTCACATCCTTTGACACTGTTGATTGCATTCTCTTACACCATTTTCATGTGGTTCTCCTCCTACCCCACTGACAACTTCTCAGGCTCATTTGCTGGATCCTCATGAAAGTCATGCAGTCTAAATACAGGTACCTCATAAGGTTCTATTCTAGGACCTCTTCTCCTCTTTCTCTATGCTAATTTACTTCGTTAAGTTCATTAGCTCCAATGGATTTAATTACTATCTATATACTGATAATTCTCAAATCTATTCACCCTGCACTAACCTCTCTGCTGATCTCCAATCTCACATCTCTCATTACCTTTCAGACCTCTGAAAATGGAAGTCTAGTAGACTTCTTAAACTCAGCATATCCCAAACTGAATGAATTTTCTTTCTCTTCTTTGTTTTCCCACACTTCTACATTCCCTATTACTGTAGAGGACATCTTCATCCTCTCTTTCCCATCAGGTTTATAACTCAGGCATCATCTTCAACTTTTCATTATCTCTCACCCTCAAATTCAATCTGTTGCCAAGGACTGTAATTTCACCTTTGTAACATCTACCACATATTCCCCTTTCTCTCCTCTGACACTGCCACCACATGATTGCATCATACTTTGACTATTACAATGGTTACTAGTGAGTTTGTCTGCTTCAAATCTCTGTCACTACAAACTATTCTCCATTCAGTCACCAAAATCATTTTCCTACAACTCAGGTCAGAATAAATCACCTGACTACTGAATAAATACCAGTGTCTGACTATTCTCTCCAGGATCAAATACAAAACTTTCTGCTCAGTGTTCAAAGTCCTTTATAACCTAGTTCCCCTCCCAAACTTTTAAATCTTCTTACATTTTATTCCCTGCCATGTACTCCCTAATTTAGTGACACCTTGCTATTCCAAAACAAAACAAAAACAAAAATCCTTAATTTCCCAGTATTGGACATTTTCTCTGGCCATCTTCTTTGCCTTATTCTCTATCTCATTTTCAACTTTCAATTTGTCCCATCTAAAATTTTTCATATTCTCTAGGAAGCTTTTCCCAACCACTCTTAATTCTAAAACATCTTCACTCTTAATTATATTTTTTTTAATTTTTATTTTTAATTAACTTCTTTGTTTCCTTTTAGTTTACAAGATTCAATTACACAATTCCTTTAGTTTCACATTTTGTCCACATCCCTCCCCTCCCCTCCCTATGGCGACATATAGTCAAGTATAGGATATGTAAATACTTTTACATTGTACATTAGTCAGGTTATAAAGACAGATTGTATCAGCTGGAATGAAAAATGGTAAAGAAGACATAAAACCAAATAAGAGAAGGAAAAAGATCACATATTTTGCTTCCACGTCGATATAAACTTAGTTCTTTCTAGTTCTTTCTCTGGATGCACATATTTCTCTCCATCATGAGTCTTTTGGGATTGACTTATATCACCGCATTGCTGAGAGGAGTCCAGTCTATCAAAGTTGGTCATCACACATACGTTGTGTCTGTGATTGTGTATAAATTTCTACTGGTTCTACTCTTCTCCTTCAGCATCAGTTTGTATAAGCCTCTCCAGGTAAATATGAAGACCATCTGCTCCTTGTTTCTTATAGCACCATAGTATTCCATAACATGCATATACCACAACTTGTTCAGTTAATTATTATTTATATAGCTTGTTGGTACACATTTGTCTGCTTATTGTTGTTCAGTCTTTTTTCAATCTTTTCTGAATCTTCATGAACCCATTTGGAATTTTCTTGGCAAAGAACCTGGAGTAGTTTGCAATTTCCTTCTCCAGCTCATTTTACAGATGAAGAAACTGAGATAAACAGGATTAACTGGCTTTCCCAGGGTCCCACAATTAGTTAGTGTCTGAGGCCAGATTTGAACTCAGGAAGATGGGTCTGTCCTTCATGTGGAGAGCCTGTTACATTTTGTTATTCACAACTACACCAGCATATTCATAGCTGCCGTGTGTGTTGTGAATATTGCATTGGTGTTATAGATGGTCGCTAAAATCTCTTTCAGATCTAGATCTATATATCTTGCATAGATAGATATTTGTTGGAGAGTTAACTATAATTCTAAATTTCTTTTGCCTTTGTGGTTAAAATTCCTGAGAATACCATCTACAATAGGTAAGTCTTTCCTCCAACTGTCTTCTTTTCCCCTTACAATAAGGTTTAAACCCTCATCATTGTGCCACCTACTTGCTTAATCTCCCCATTAAATTCTCTTTTTTAGAAGTCAGGTTCCAGTTTTTCCCTCTTTTTCTTGTATCCCAAGCATTTTGCCTACTTCCTGGTACATATTAGATACTTAGATTTCTAAGAAATTGAGGGAATATCCATCAACTGGGGAATGGCTGAACAAGTTATGATATATGAATATAGTAGAATAATCTTTTGGTATAAGAAATAATGAACAGGCAGATTTCAGAAAAACCTGGACTTACTTGAACTGATGCTGAGTGAAGTGAGCAGAACCAGTAGAACACTGTACAAAGTAACAACAACATTGTGAGGATGAACTATGATACACAGCTTTTCTCAGCAATACAATGATCCAAGACAATTCCAAAAGACTCTTGATGGAAAATGCAATCCATATCAAGAGAAAAAACAAAGGAGTCTGAATATACGTTAAAGCATATGATTTTCTTTTGTATTTTTCCCTTTTCTTCTTTCATAACATGACTGATGGAAATATGTTTAACAGGATTGAACATATATGGCCTATATCAGATTGTTCAGCATGTGGGGAAGGGAAGGAGGAAGGAGGGATAAAGAAAAATTTGGAACTCAAAATCTTATAAAAATGAATGTTGACAACTATCTTTACATGAAATTGGAAAAAATAAAATGCTATTAAAAGAAAAAAAGATAATAGAAGGAATTAAACAGAGGTGAAATGAAATAGATTTGCCCACATTTCTAAAGTCATCTATTCTTATTATCAACAATAGTATCAACAATTATCAACAACAATCAACATGTGAATTTCCCACATTCAAATCCAATTCAATGTTTAAAGAAGTAACAATTGAACTTAGGAATAAAAATGCAAAACAAGTGTTTGAATCTGGCCAAAAAGATGCTGTAAATAACAAAATTTTAATGATATTTGAGTTCTGATTTTCAAGATGTGTTTTTGAACAGAATATTTTATAGAAATGAAAATATTACTTTAAAGAAGTGAATTAGAATAAATCAACAGATACAAAACTGCCTAGTTTCTCCTCTCTATAAAGTCTATCTATAAACAGTCAATGCTATTGTTATCAACATTTTTTTTCTACAACATACCATATCTTCAAAATGGGGGATAAAATCATATTCTCTTTCTATTGTTTGTGGACTACAAAAAACTTTTGACTCAGCAGATAAAAAGAAGAACTTTAAAACTCCCCTCAAGTCGGGTGCTTCCTACATATCTGTTAAAATCATGTAAGATTTTATGATAAATAAAAACATAGAAGTAATGGCCCAATAATGTAACAGATAACAATGACAAGCAAGGCATAAAGGAGAGGTGGAGGTGGAGCCAAGATGGCGGAGTGGAAGCAGGACCTCCCGCTGCTCTGGCTTCCACCCTCCCCAATCCATGTAGAAAGGGGGCTCTAAACAAACTTTGGAGCTGCAGAACCCTCAAAATGACACAGAGAAGCTAAGCTCCCGCTGAGGACAGCCCGGCGGGCCGGCAGGAATCGGCCAGCGCAGCGCTCTGGGAGCCAAGCCCAGCTCCACACAGAGACTTTAGCCCAAGGGCGGGCCTGACCAGCCACCGGCCAGAGGGACTCCAGATCAGCAGCAGCTGGGGCCGTTTCCAGATTTATCAACACATAGATGGGAAGGAAAAAGTGAGAGGTCAGAGCAGTCAGGACTTTGGGACCCATTAAGTGGGAATGCATGGCTTTTGCCCACCAGGACAAGAAGCCTCTGAGATGGCAGCACAGCCAGCACCACCTGGCAGCTTCAGCTCCTGTCCTGCAGAGTGTAGGGGGACCAAGCACCAATCTGATGGGGTACCACTCTTGCTTTAACCTGCTTGGATCTGGATTGCAGTCTACGGTGGAGGTCCTGGGATGTGTGTCCAGCTTGCCAGAGCATGTGGAGACCTCAGAGAGGGAACCCATCTAATACATCCAGCAGCTGAGAAAACCCCAGCATTTGGGTCAAAAGCTCTCCTGTCTGGTGGCAGAGTCCTACTGTGGAAAAAAGCCCAGGGGTCAAGTGACTGAGGGGTGACATGACCAGGCAAAGGAAACAAAGTAGACAGAAGATTCCAACATTACACTCGTATTTTGGGGACAAAAAAAGAGCAAAGCATGGAACAGGAGGAAGACAGTGAAGTCAGAAATCCTGCACCAAAAGCTTCAAAGGAAAATACAAGCTGGTTACAGGCCACAGAGGACCTTAAGAAGCAGATAAGAGAAGTGGAGGAAAAATTGGGAAGAGAAATCAGAACAATGCAAGAAAATTATGAAATGAGAGTCAACAGCCTGACTGAGGAAAATAATACCTTAAAAAACAGACTTAGTCAAATGGCAAAAGAGGCTCAAAAAGGCAATGAGGAAAAGAATGCCTTAAAAAGCCGAATTTGCCAGATGGAAAAAGAATTTTAAAAGTTCAATGAGGAGAATTATTGCTTCAGAATTAGATTGGAGCAAATGGAAGCTAATGACTTTATGAGAAATCAAGATGCTGTTAAACAGATCCAAACAAATGAAAGAATAGAAGGCAATGTGAAATTATCATGGGAAAAACCAATGACCTAGAAAATAGATCCTGGAGAGATAATTAAAAAATTATTGGACTACCTAAAAGCCATGATCAAAGTAAGAACCTAGAAATCATCCTCCAGGAAATTCTCAAATAAAACTGCCCTGATGTTTTAGAACCAGAGAGCAAAATAGAGGTTGAAAGAATCCACTGATCACATTCTGAAAAAGATCTCAAAAAGAAAACTTCTAGGAATATTATTGCCAGGTTCCAGAATTCCCAGATTAAAGAGAGAATATTACAAGCAGCCAGGAAGAAACAATTAGAATATTTTGTAAACACAATCAGGATAACCCAGGATCTGGCAGCTTCTACACTGAGGGATCGAAGGACTTGGAATACAATATTCCAGAGGTCCAAGGAGCTAGGATTAAAACCAAGAGGCACCTACCGAGCAAAACTGAGTATCATGTTTCAGGGAAAAATATTATCATTCAAAGGAATAGAGGACTTTCAAGCATTCTTGCTGAAAAAACCAGAGTTGAATAGAAAATTTGACATTCAGAAGCAAGAGAAGCATGAGAAAGTAAACAGGGAAAAGGAATCATAAGGAACTTATCAAAGTTGAACTATTAACATTCCTACATGGAAAAACAATAATTGTAACTTATGAAACTTTTCTCAGTAGTTGAAGGGAATATATATATATGAGGGTATATAGGCATATGAATACATATGTGAATGTGTGAATATGTTTACAGACATACATAAATAGAAGGCACAGGACCAATTTAACAGGAAGGGATGATACTTAAAAGGTGAAATTAAGAGGTTAGAGAGGAATATAATGAGAGGAGATTGGAAGAGCCAGAATGGGGTAAACTATCTCATATAGAAGAGGCAAGGGAAAATGGTTACAATGGAGGGAAAGAATAGGAAGGCAAAAGGGAATGGATCAACCTTATTTCCATTGAATTTGGCTTGAGGAGGGAAGGAAATACACACTAAATAGGGTATCTGACCCTCTAGGAGAATAGGGGGGAAGGGGATGAGAGGGGAGATGATGGAAGGGAGGGCAGGCTGAGGGGGAGAGAAGCTGGAAGCACCCACTTTTGACAAGGGACTGGATCAAAGTAGAGAATAGAACAAGTGAAAGGTGGGATAGGAGGGAGGGAAATATAGTCAGTCTTTTACAATATATCTACTATGTTATTGTTTTGCATTAGCCACACATGTACAGCCTATACTGAACTGCTTATCTTCCCAGTAAGGGTGGGTGACAAGGAAGGAAGGGAATGAATCTGGAATTGAAAGTTTTAAAATCAAATATTCAAATATATATATTTATATACATACACTATTTTTAATACTGTTTTACATGTAATTGGGAAATAAGATATACTGGGGCATAGAGATCCACTGGAAAAATCTAAATGGGTATGGAAGAAAATATGGGTGAGAGCAGATTGGAGGAGGGGATATCCTGTGGGACTGCTATTTTGGAGAGGTGGGTAGGGGAAGAACGGGGAGAAAATTTGTAACCTAAAATCTGGTGGAAAAGAATAATGAAAACCAGAAGTTAATAAAGCATTTGAAAAAAAAGACATAAAGGAGAAATATATAAGACCATCTGATTATTATTTCAGCAAGATACATTCTGTGCAGTATACTAACAAAAGAAACCTCCCTTGTCACTGATCCTTTTATCCAAATATTTATTTTCAGAGATGACATATAATACTTAAATGCAGTTGCAATTGACATCTATTTGAAATATCTTCTCATTTGAAAATGTTTCATGGTAGCCATCCACATTGGGAAAACAAAATGTATTAAAAATATATTTCCCTAATTACTACATCCACTTTAATAGACAACCCACTGAATAAGTCTGTCAGTGTGTGTAACTTGGAAAGCAGCAACAGATGTACAATAACTGGGTCAGAACTGGATAGGACAAACAAAGCAATTTGGGTTCCATTTTGGGACTATGAAGTGCCTTACAAGTCGCTAACCTAGTATAGTATTGCAAAAACCCATCTGACTAACACTGATTTTGCTAGTTATAACTTATGAAATGCTACTACCTTAGAAGTATGAAATTTTCAGACTGATCCAGTGGAAGATCACAACATACATGGTGGGTATAAGTAGATTTTATTTCATCAATGACTTATCTGCAAGAAAAAGGGAGTTAATAAAGAGATCACCAAGTGAAATAGTACAGAGGGAGAAGATAAGAAGTGGCCTAAAAGACATTGTCGAGTAGATGTATGTCTAGAAAAGGAGATAATGGGTATTCCCTCAATTTCCATTTCTTCACCACCACAAAAAGAGCAGCTAGAAATATTTTTGTATATGTAGGTCCTTTTCCATTATTCATGATTTTCGGTGGGGTTTGATACAGACCTAGTAGTGGTATCGCTGGATCAAATGGTATGCACAGATTTATAGTCCTTTGGGCATAGTTCTGAACTATTCTCCAAAATGGTATCTTCAGTTCACAACTCCACCAATAATGCAGTAGTGTGCCAATTTTCTCACATCTTCTACAACACTTATCATTTTCTTTTTCTGTCATATTAGTCAATCTGATAGGTATAAGGTAGTACCCCAGAGTTCTTTTAATTTGCATTTCTTTAATCAATAGTTATTTAGAAAAATTTTATATAACTGTACATAGCTTTAATTTCTTCCTCTGAAATCTGTCTTCATATCCTTTGAGCATTTATCAGTTGGGGAATGACTTATATTCTTTTGAATTTGACTGAGTTCTCTATATATTTTATAAATGAGGTTTTATCAGAGACACTGGATATAAAAATTATTTGCAAGTTTTTTGCTTTCCTTCTAATATTGGTTGTGTTGATTTTGATTGTGTGAACCCTCTTTAACTTAATGTAATCAATATTATCTGTTTTGCATTTCATAATATTCTCTATCCCTTGTTTGGTCATAAATCTTTCCCTTCTCCATAGATCTGACAGGTAAAATATTCCTTGTTGTCTTAATTTTCTCATCTTCCGTTATCTTCTATAAATACTTTAAGAATGATTTGGCTTAATTCATCTTGTGCCAGGGTCTTGTAAGTAGTTTTCTCCTCAACCCTTATGATTTTGCAAGATATTCCCACTTAAAAACTTCTGACTTTAGAATAAGTGGCACATCTATTATCAGGCTAAAATATAGTCATCAATGGTGAGTACTTTGTATATTTTTTTAGACTAAACAAATGTGTGAGCAAATGTTACAACAATGCTATTATATATACAAATAAAGCTATTAAAGCTTAAAATGCCACTAAACCTTTTGGGACTGTGTGTGTGTGTGTGTTTCTATGTGTCTATGTGCTTAAGCACATGGTATACACATTTTATTCCTTCATTATTACCATGTCTCTGTTGGGAATGTGATGAAAAGAATCATCATAAGTTTGCATAAATTTTGTCTGTTTTAACATTTAAAAATTATTCAATTTATTGATTTTGAAAATGTGTAACCATTATTCATCAAATTTTTACTTTGCTCTAACAATGCAATGCACTATTCTAGGTGCAAGGTAGAAATAAAGACAAATAATACATAATAGCTACCTTCAAAATGAGCTTTGTATACTGTAGGGAAGATATTTCTCCAATTAGCTGTATACAAATGCAGGATCTTTTGCATCAGACTGTTATAGCCAGATAGGCATTTAAAGGAAGAGTGAAGCCAGGTTTTATTTGCTTTGTTGGATAGGCCGCAATGGAAGTTGTAACAATTAACCTGAAGTTGAAAGAATGAGTAATGTTTGGTTGTTGAAGACTGAAGAAAATGGCATTGCAAGCAAGGGATTAAAATGATCAGAGGGGCTTGATTAGAAAACTAATGGGTATATTAAAAGTAGGACTGTTTGTCTTATTTGGGTAGAATATTTTGTAGCAGAGTGGAAAAAGAAAGGTTAATAGCATAAAATATCTAGGGAGACATGAAACTTGAGAAATAATGATAATAGCTCATATGCAATAGTGCTTTAAAGTGTGAAAAGTATTTTCCATGTGTATTATATCCTTTGATTCTTGCCATAACCTTTTGAGGTAGGTGCTATTATTATTCTCATCGTCAGAAAAGGTGAAACTGACAAAGGGTGACTGACTATAATGTTAAGTGAATTTGAAGATCTTTCCTGCCCCTTAATAGGACCATGTGACTTGCTTTGAGCTTTGGCCCAGCCCACAGCTTGAGTTGCATGGAGACCATGGTGGGAGGAAGAAAAGAGAGTGAAGCAGAGCTGAGGAGAGTGAGGCAGAGCTGAGGCAGAGCAGCTAGCATGAGTGACAGAGGGAGAAATTTTGTCTAGGGGAGTTTGTGGCTAGTTCTAACAGAGGGAAGGCTTGGAGATGATGGTGCTTCCTGTATTGGTGATGTGTATAAACTTCTTTGTCACCATGGTGGAATTGGCTTTCTGGTATCTGAATAAATATCCTGGTTTCATCTTTGAGGAAGAGAGTTTGTTATATCTTGCACTTCAACCTTGGAAATACGTCTGCATATTCAAAGCAGCTGCTAAGGTGATATACTTACTTGAGGTCACAGAACTAGAAAGTATCTGAGTCAGTATTTTAATTCAAATCTTCTTGTCTCCCAGTCAACCGCCTCTTCTTGAAAGAACTATGAATACATTCTTGTGAAGTGTTCAGAAGGCAGTGCTATTTGAAACTCTAGGAATTACTTATAGGAATGAATGGGTTACCCCAAAGATAACAATTTGTTAGATAATTTCACCTCAATACCCAGGGAAATTAAGTGTCTATGTCTGTGTGTGTATGTGTGTAGATATTGACATATAAATATATCAATATCTATTTATCTATACCTTTTCATGTCTAATGGAGCCATCTCTAGGGTAGAGGAGGGAGAAAAAAGGTTAAAAGAAAACATAAATTTGCATGATTATTATATATTTGAAATGAATAACAAGTTGTACATTATGGTTTTACAGTTTCATGTGTAACTAACTTTTTATTTTACTATGTTATGGACATGATTATTTTATTCCATAAATTAAAAATAAAATAAAATTAAAAAAAAAAGAAAAAATATTCTATCTTTCTATGGATTCTCTTATTAAATAAGCTTTTTGGGGAGGGATGAAGAGAATGGTCAAGACCTGTGATTTAATTGGTTTGGGAAATATTCATGGAAATTCCCTCTACCACTACAAATTAACTCACCTCTAACTCACAGTTTTAGAGAATAACTAAGGACCCTGAAGAATTCAGAAACTTTCACATTTGATATATATTTGATATATCAACTGCTATATGTCTGAAACAGGATTTGAACCCAAGTATTATTGTCTGCAAGTCTAGTCTTTTTCATGCTACACTATACTGCCTCTTGTGCAAGTATTAATTGAAATTTTAAGTTATTAAATTGTAGTCATGAAATGAAAGCAAAGTTATTCTAGTTTTGAAAGAATTTCAACCTTTCCCTTATTTATTAAAGGAAAATGAGAACAAAAAAATGTCTACAGAATATATTATTCCATGGTCCAGGCATGATGGAATGCTGTCTTCAGTTCAAGGTATATATTTCAGTCAGAAAAAGGGCAAGTATAATGGTGAAGAGCTTTGAATCAAACATATATGAGATTTGCATTGAAGGCCCTCAGGATATGTACACTATATAAGAAAAGACTTAGAAAGAACCTTTAAAGAATTATATTTAAGTATTTGTGAACATGTCATAGGGGAGAAGTAATAGCTTTCTTTTGCCAGGCTCTAGAGGGTAGAATCAGCAACAAGATGTATGGAAGTTGAAAAGAGGTAAATTTTGGCTTGTTATCAGCAAACAAAACAATACAAGTCTTTAACAATTAGAGCCACCCCAAAGTATAATAGATATATCAGGAAATGGTGGGTTCACCTTTTTTAAAGGTCTTAGATCAGAAGTTGGTTGACCTGTTAGTGGATATGTTGTAGGGTAGATTCTTATGAGTTGAACTAGGTGGTCTCTGAAATCTCTTCCAAGTCTAAAAATCTGCAATTCCATGATTCTTTCAGGCTCATAATTTATCCTTTTAACATATTCTATGAAAATTAACAGGCAAAATAGAGGTTTCTTTTCTAAAGCTGGTTATTTGGGATTACTAGACGACAGAGGTCACTAATGGGTAGTATTTGCATAGTTGTGGAGCCTATAAGTAACCTTTACAAAAGACCTCTCTCTACTGATTTCTCTAAAATTTGGAATTTTTTGAGCTTAGGAAATTGTAGTAAGAAACATGAGTGAGCAAAACCTGTCCTAGAGAAAAGAAATATCCCTGACTTTTTTCCAGATCACTGTTCCTAACTGAGGATATAATGAATCTTTCTTTCTCCTATTTATACTAACTGCTGTTGTTTAATAATAAGACCAGAAGCAAAGATACTTCTAAAAGTAGAATGTGGTTATATTCGCAATGTGTTCACTGCAGGTTCCAAAGTGAAAGTGCTATTTATTCTTGGGTTTGAAATATTTATTTTGTTTCCCACTTCTACTCCCTACCTTCCCATTGGACCTGCCTGGTGTAAGCACTGCCACCTCACTTCACTTCTGTCAGGACATCTGGCAGTGGCAGGAGGACTCTAATGGAAAAATAGAGCTTCCAACATGAACTGAGAAGAATGTATTTGTCCTCAAACCACCCTCTCCCATTTTCTAACAGAAAGTTTTTATATGTTGGGAAAAGAAAAATGGGAAAAAAATGAAAATTAAGAAGAAAAATAAGATTATGTTCCTTTGATGAAGACAGTCTCTCTTGGGCTGACTTTACCTAAAAGTCAAGTCGTGATTGGTTTTCCATGATTATATTCTAATTTCATGGCTAATTTTGGGAATTATCCTGGAGAAGAATTATTCTAAGCACTTCTTCATCTCTAATTTTTATAATTTCTTTCCTGCCTATGTTCTCTGAATCTTCAAATTGTGATTGAATCTTGGATCCAAGGACATTTAATAATGACTTTCCAATCTCTGACCCCCCCCCCTCACCCCATCCTGCAAAACACAAAACATCCTTGACTTCTGCTCTCCAGCAAAACTTCCTTATCCTATTCTCTCAGAGGCTTAAACAGCTAACATAAGAGCTAACACTTTTATTTTAACAGATACTTTTCATCTATAAACAACAGCAGGGGTAGGGAACCTGCAGCCTCAAGAATACATGTGGTCCTTTGGGTCCTCAAATGGGACCCTTTGATTGAATCCAAATTTCACAGAATACCCTTAATAAAACAATTTGTTCTGTAAAACTGGGACTTAGTCAAAAGGCCACACCTAAAGACCTAAATGGGCATGTGTAGCTACAAGACCTCAGGTTCCCCACCCCTGGCCTATCGGAATGATTTGGGGTAGGAATTTCTGACCCACTAGTTGGCCTGTTCTTCCTACCGTTACCCATGTTTATATTATTTCGTAGATGTTATATTGGGATAAAGCTGAGTACCTAGAGTATTGATTAAAGGGGTCAACCTTTAATCACTTCTTAAAGAGGCTTATTCACTGAAAATACATTGCCTCACTCAAAGTGAGAGCTTGAAAAGACCTTAGTTTAAAAGGACCAAGGTCTCTCACCACATCCTGGGCCATCCACAGTTGTCCTGATTGATATTTGGCCACTAGTCACAGATGACTCTAGAGGAGAAAGAGAGGCTGGCGACTTTGCACAGCCCTCACTTATTCAAATCAGAGTCAATTACATGCAATGTTATCATCTCCTTGATATCATGGTCCTCTTTGAGAATGAAGCGCAAACTGCACAACCACACAACATTCATTTTATGTTGTGTAAGTTTGGTAGCTCCTTGACATTTCCAACCATTGGATTTGGACTATAGCAAGGCTAATCTGGCTGTTTTCTGGTGAGTAGTGATATTTGGGGGATACATTCCATTAGTCTTTATCTATCTGAATATAACAGGAATGAGTTAGTAACATGACCTTAGCTATGTGAGAACAGTAGAAGAATCTTATGGTAACTGATCCCAGGCCATGCGCCCTCTTTTCAACAATGGAGCAGAGGACCAGAAGGGCAGACAGTAGCTGACAGGATGTGCCAAAGACAAACACAGACCTCTGTATTGTATGTAACCCCCTCAATCATCTGGTGACCTGGTTAGACCTATATCATCATCATTGTGACAGTAAGCTTGAAAATTTATATTCACTTAAGTAATCCTAATGGGAAATTGATGCTCCTTAAGCTGCATTTAAATCTGTAATATCTGAATTTGTAATGAAATTATTTAAGAATAACAATGTGTTGACTTAGCAGAGTGAGCTGATAGTGAGGGAGAATTCTAGTCCTATTGTATGTGTTCATCAGAGAGATAATGATATGCTTCTTTGGTCAATCTGATTACAGTGTTTCCTTCAGCTATTTTACAAAATCTATTAGGATGTTGCCTTTTAGGTTAATTTTTCAGGTGAGAAGGACAACTTATTGATTTGATTAAAAATGGAGGCTCTAATTGGGCAGGTTAGAAAAAAAATGATAGCTTTGACAATGACAATATCACATAGCCTTTCCACATTTCAGAAATGCAAAAATAGAGATTTTTATTACAGTAATAAACAATTGATTTGTGTTTTTATTTTTTTTTACTTTTGTCCCAATATATCGGTGGCAGGTTTGCATTACCCATTGAAGTGAGTTCCAATGATGCTTTGCTAGAGGTCTGATAAAATCATCACAATCTCCTACCCACAGTTTGCTTTAAATTAACTGCGTTATTTCTTGCAACTCCAATGAGAAATATTTCCTGTTTTTATGGCTACTTTACAGGAACATACAAAACAAGAGGTGAAGAAAGAAGGCAGGATTCTAATAATACACAGATTTCAAGGAATTTGTTATTACCAGAACTTCACTAGTTACTGAACATTTTTGCCTACTTCATCCTATTTTATCTACATGCACATGCATGCAACATATCTAATATTGTGACATGTAAGCTCTGAAGAACTGGATGAGTTAAGGATATCATTGTTCACTCTGGAATAGATTTATTCTCAGAACTTTACATAAGTACACAAAGATATGATAGAATATAGTAGGTCATATTAAAAAAAATTAAAGAAAATAAGAAAAACATCTTAGAATAAATATATGTTAAATAACTGATATTCAAAGTCACTGTCTTATGAATCACAAGGAATAGAAAAATATAATCCCTGACCTCAAGGGGTACAATGTAAATCAAATAATAGGATACTATCCACAGGGTTGGTCATAAATCTGAATTTAACATTACCTGACCTCTTCAGCTCCCAAGACTCTGTTTTCTGTAACTGTTTTTTGATTACAACCTTCTATTCTATCTCTTTGAGTACACATACATATTTTTTGTACCTGCTGTTTGTCTTCATGAGAATCTCATGCCCCTCAATCACAATTCATCACCTTCTATAAAGTTATTGAATCTCATATTTAAAAGAGACTACAGAGGTCATATCATTGAACTCCTGAAAAGGAATACATCCTGAAATGTATAGGATAAGTGATCATCCAGTCTTTCCTTGAAGACCTCAGTGAGGGAGAACCCACTATTTCCCAAGGCAGTTCACCTCACTTTTAGATATTTTTAAACATAGGGAACTTTTCCCCTTGTAATGAATATTTTTTTGTTTCCCTACAACTTCAACTGATTGCACCTGATTTGCTCTTGAACAAAACAAAATGAATTACTTTTCTATATAATAATCTTTCAAATGCTTAGAGAGAGCTATCATGTACCTCACCCTCCAAGTCTTATCTTTTACAGACTGAACACCTCCAATTCCTTTAACTGATCCATATGTGGTATGAACTCCAAGCTCCGCACCATCTTGGTTGTCATTGTTCGGATAATCCCTAACTAATCAAATACTTACTAAAATGCAGTGACCAGAACTAACCACAATAGCCCAAATGTGTTCAGACTCTGTCAGAGTACAGCAGGAGCATACCACTTTCTTAATTCTGGACATTACGACTCATAATGCTGCTGTTCTAATAGACTAATAAATTATACTGAGCTTCTCATTCACTAGAACTTCCAGAATTTTTTCATACAAATTGAGGCCTAGCCATCTTGAACCCATCCCATATTATAGTTGTGAAGTTGATTTGTAGAATCTAAATAAAGACTATGCTCTTCATAATTAAATGCTGTATTCAATTTGTTCCTGCATTCTATTCTGATCTTTTGGATCCTCACTCACTAAAACAAGAAGTTAAATATTTCTCCTAGCTTTGTATTTTGTGCAGCTTTCATAGGCCTGTAATCTACAATTCTTCCAAGTTTTGATAAAAGAATTAAGTAGGAAGGAAATATGCATTTATTAAGTGTATGTTACATGTCAGACATTAAATATCATTTCATTTGATGCCCATTACAGCCCTATGAGGTAGAGGTTTTGCAGTTGAGGAAACTGAGGCAGAAAGAAGTTAAGGGACTTTCCCAGGGTCACACAGCTAGTATATATGAAGCAGAATTTGAAATCAGGTTGCCAATTGGCTGCCTTTTTATAGCACAGGAATAAGCACAAATCCTTGCTGCATAGCATTGTATTCCTCATTTGAAGTTAATATTGAAGTGTTAACAACTGCCTAATATTTTACCAAAAATCTAAGTAAATTACATGTCAAAGGCCTTGGTTACATATATAGTGACAAGAGTTACCTCTCTGATATCTGGTAACTGAGAGTGGGGACAGATTCTTCCCAGAAAGGCTTCCTACATCCTCTCAGCTACTTTCCATCATTTGTAAAGGGAATATGAGGTACTAACTTAGCTTTTTTCTGTGATTTTTGGGGAACTTTTAGACCAAAAGAAAATAAGGCCACAAATTATACAGATTTCTCTTTCCCAAAAACAGAAAATGGTGACTAGCAAGAATAACAAATCATAAGCAGCCTAGCTAGAGTGAGAGAGAGTTTCTTGAACTGACCTTGGAATCTTTTGACTTTCCTAAGCAAACAAGTTAGACTCTAGAGTTACTAAGAATGGTCTTTCCTTGAATATTCTAGAGATATGAAGAAATAAATTTTTAAAATTCCTGTCTGATCATTTGGACATATGACTCCTAAAAGAAGTAAATAATCAACAGAGGATTGTCCTGTAGCTAATGTACTAAATCCAAACTAGTGAGAGGGAAGTTAGGTAGTATATGAGATCTAGATAATGCCAACATTGATGTTGCCATGAGTTGCTTAGATACTTCAAGACTGAGGTGAATGGATAGTTGTTCAGCAGATCACCAAGATGTCTTCACCTTCCAGGATAAACCTAATAGATTTTCTAAATTCTTTGAATTTCTATGTTTGTTTATGGACTTATGTGTGTGTGTGTTTGCCTCATGCATTTTTGGGGGGAGGATAAAATAAATTTTGCCCTATACTATGTATTTACATTATACAATGAATGCCCATGTTGAAGGCAGGAACCCTATTAACAGTTAGACACAAGCCATATCTAAATTTCATTTTGAAGATCATCCCAGAGACAAAATTTTGTGGTAGGGTAATGAACCAAAGAAAGAATTGGTAATTTGGATAAAGTCAAAGTCCATGTGAACTAAGAGCCTTGGGGAAATTCTGGACCATAGGGTACAAATATTTATACCATTCTCTTAATTATCCAGTCTAGAAAGACTTTCTAAAAAGAAACATGGTTATTCTAGGAGATTTTAGGTTTTGTAACCACTATTTTCTGTACAAGAGGTTCTCTATCAATTTGATAGGTTATTCTAGAGTCCTACTAGGACATATTCAGAATCAATAAGCATTTTTTGAGTGCCAGTCACTAAACTAAGTATTAGGGACACAAGGAGAGGTGAAAAAAATAGTCCCTACCTTCAAGGAGCTCACAATCTAATAATGTGCAGATTCCATTGTCTTCTCTTTTTAATAAAAAAGTCTGTCTTTCTACAATTGAGAAACATCTTTTCCTTATGACCTTATTTTTAATTAGCTTTTATTTTGAAATATTTTATTGATATGTACTGCTTTTATATAAATATATTTCAATAGATCTTTCCCTTATGCCTTCTATGAAAGAAAAAAGAAAACAGTTCAGCAAAACAACGGATAAAAAACCCCTATTTGACAACAGTTTCAATATCATATATTCATAGGCCCCCATTTCCCTCCTCTGCTCCAACTTTTGCAAAGAAAGGAGGATAGAGTATTTTCATATTTCTTCTTCAGGGTCAAGTTTGGTAATTATTTGGTAACTGAAAGGCCAGTATCAATTTCAATGTTTTTGTTTTTTCTATATATTTTCATGTGATCCTTTTTCATGTTATTTTGTTCTGCTTCTTTTCACATAATAGGTCTTGTACCTCCTCCTGTTCCTTTGTGTTATTTATCTGTATAGGTGAATCATAATCCATTACGTTATGAATGGCAGTTTTTTAATCATTCCACAACGGAATGACTTTTACTTTGTTTCCTATTATTTCATACTTCGGAAAAGTCTGCTATAAATATTTTTTTATAGAACATCTTCCCTTCTTTCTTTGACCTCCTTCAGGTGTATACCTCGCAGTGAGTTCTCTGGATCGAAAGAGGAGGGATATTCAAAATTATTTTCCAGAATGGTTAGATCAGTTCAAGGCCTCAACCTGCCTGACTTTCTTCAACCATTCCTACATCAACTATTACTATCTTTTGTCATCATTGCCAATTTCCTGCATATACCAGCTTGCAAACAAGCAAGTTATACTAAACCAAGATAATGAAACCCAGATACTCTGATTCCAGAGTCACTGTCCTAATATATATATATACATACATACATATGTGTGTGTGTGTGTGTGTGTACACAAATGGATGAAACAAATTGGCATCAAAATTTTTATTCATCACTGCAGGACCAAAGAGTCTTGGCTGAAGAACCCATGAGAAAATGTAAGGTGCCATTGAAAGAAACTCTTTTTTCTTTACAGGGAAGCCCAAGTGTATGCCAGATTTAAAAATCCTGTTTAAAAAAAATATTCTTCTTTTTAGTGGTAGAGTGGTTCAATAATCATCTGTGTCAGTTCATTGGAAACTAAGTGGCATTATTCTTCTGAGACTAGTGATTTGAAATTATTGAGGACATGCAGGAACTCTTCTCTCTCACTCCTTATATTTGTCATCAAATCTGCATAAGTTGTTTTGTTTCATCACTTCCAATATACAAAGATAGGTCTCATTGTCAAAGAATATAAAAGTTAATGAAGAATTGAGCAACTATGATTTTTCTGTCATTCCCATGTTTCTAGTCACACTGAACAGGGTGAATATCACTCTTTAGATCCTTCTGTTTCTTCCAAAATATTTTTTGTTATTGTCCTTAGCTTTCCTAAGCAATCTCAGTTGATATTAGAAGTTAGTACTCATGGCAGTGCTCATATAGGACTGTATATGATATAATTACTATATGTAAGACTCTTGTACTGTTGTCTTTTCTTTTTTTTTTAAAGCAGTAGGGGTTAAGTAACTTGCTCAAGATAACATGGCCAGTTATTTCTGGGTGTGGTGCTGAGTATCTGAGCCTGGATTTGATTCAGGTCATCCCGACACTGGAGCCGGTGCTCTTACTCGCTGAGACACCTGGCCGCCCCAAACTGTTGTCTTTTCTTGCTGAATTTTCTGCAGATACATTTAAAATATAACTTGATTGATTAGTTTGCTGTGTGTCTATTTCAAACTATTTCTCCCATCAGAATTGTTTCTTTTTATATCTTTAGAATTTCATTCTTTAAACTCCTCGTACCTCCCATTAATTTTTCTTGTAAAATTTTAGGCCATGGGATTTCACCCATTTTTCTTTTAATACTTTGAAAACTGCCTTTGAAAACAATCTGGAGTGTACATCAGAATATGACAAACTTTTCTTTTTTTAACTAGGTCTATGACAAACTCATTCCTCCACCTTCCAGGGTTTGCATTATTTCCACCCTAGAAAGGAAATTAGAATATTTTTTTGTTTCTTCCATTTTTATAGTGCTTTTTGGGGAGGATATCTATAACTATATGTATGTATACATACATTTACACACATATGTACATATATATATATATATATATTTTTTTTTTTTTAAACATTTATTTCAAGGGTATTGCAAAAACCAACATGCAAGCACCCCCCCCCCCCCGGCACTTAAGGGATATCATTCCCTTTAAAAATTCTTAATATCTTGGGCATGGAAGGAGGATTAGGTTCACAGCTCGATTCAGTTCCTATATAGCATTTTCCCACCGAATTTCAAATACAAAGCACTTTTGATATTGTGTCCTCGGTATCTGGGTTCTCAGGGCTCCCCTGATGGACTGGTTCGGATCTCTGACCTGTAAAAACAGTGTTCAAAGTTGTCGTGGCTCAAGCAAGAAGTTTATATTCCAGTATGCTTAAAGGAGAGATGGTGAATGGCACTTTGGTCCAGAAAATAAGAAGTTAGGGAGTAAGGTCACAAAAGTAGATTATCACAATTATTCCAAGAGGAATGGGAGCAAAGTATTTAATCAGGATTCCACAACTAGCATATTTTGGATGGCAAAGTAGTTAGTAAGTAGGCTGGAGAGTAGAGAAGTACCACATCTGGGGCCTGACTGAAACAGTGGATCACATGAGGTACTATTCTTTTAGCATAGCAGATTCCCAGGGTAGAAGCTCCAGACTAAAAATTTAAAACATCTAGGGTAAAATTTCTGGTCTGCATGGCAAGGTGTCTTATAAGTAGATTTATTTCTTATATACTGTGTTTTTAATTAATTTATCTGTAGTTTTCAATATTCAATTCCTTAAGTTTTAAATTTTATCTACCTTCCTCTGATTTCCTTTTCCCAAGATGGCATGCAATTTAATATAGGTTTTATGCATACATTCTTGTTGAACATATTTTCACATTAGTCAGTCATGTTGTATAGAAGAATTAGAACAAATGGGAGGAATCATGAGAAAGAAAAAACAAAATGAAACAAAAAAGAGCAAATAGTATGCTTCAATCTACATTCAGACTCCATAGTTCTTCCTCTGGACGTGGTTGACATTTTCCATCATGAGTCTTTTGGAGCTGTCTTACGTCCTTGAATTGCTGAGAAGAGCTAAGTCTATCAAAGTCAGTAATTGCACACTGTAGCTATTATAGTGTGCAAAGTTCTTCTGGTTCTGCTCCCCTCCCTCAGCATCAGTTCATATAAGTCTTTCCAGGTTATTCTGAAATCTACCTGTTCCTCATTTCTTATAGCATAGTAGTATTCCATTACATTCATATGGAATGACTTGTTCAGCCATTCCCCGATTGATGCACATCCCTTCAATTTTCAGTTCTTGGCCACCACACAAAGAGCTGCTATACATATTTTTGTGCATGTGGGTCCTTTTCCTGTTTTTATGCTCTCTTTGTCATAGAGCCCTAGAAGTGGAATTACTGAATCAAAGAGTATGCACATTTTTAAAATTATTTATTCATTCCTTCATTCATTCATTTTTAAAGCAATCGGGGTTAAGTAACTTGCTCAAGGTTACATGGCCAGTTATTTCTGGGTGTGGTGCTAAGTATCTGAGCCCGGATTTGATCCCCAGGTCATCCCAACACTGGAGCCGGTGCTCTTACTGGCTGTGCTACCTGGCCGCCCTGAATATGCACATTTTTTATGGTCCTTTGGGATAGTTCCAAATTGCTTTCCAGAATGGTCGGGTCAGTTTACAACTCTACCAACAATGCTTTAGTGTTCCAATTTTCCCACATCTTCTCCAGCATTTATAATTTCCCTGTTTTTTTTTTTCATGTTAGACAACCTGATAGATGTGATGTGGTACCTCAGAGTTATTGTGATTTCTATTTCTCTAATCAATAGAGATTTAGAGCATTTTTTTCATATGATTGGGGATAACTTTAATTTCTTCTTCTGAAAACTGCTTGTTCATATCCTTTGACCCTATATCGATTGGGGAATAACTTGTATTCTTATACATTTGACTCAGTTCTCTCTATATTTTTGGAAATGAGGACTTCATTAGAGACACTGGTTGCAAAAATTCTTTCCCAATATTCTGCTTCCCTCCTAATATTGATTGCATTGACTTTGTTCCTGCAAGAACTTTTCAATTTAATGTAATCAAAATTATCCATTTTACATTTCTTAGTGTTCTCTTTCTCTTATTTGTACATTAAATCTTCTGTTCTCCATAAATATGACAGACAAACTATTCCTTGCTCCCCTAGTTTTCTTATAATATCAGTATTTATATCTAAATCATAAATCCATTTTTAATTTATTTTGGCATATGGTGTAATATGATGGTCTATACCCAGTTTCTGCCATTTCATTTTCCAGTTTTCCCAGTAGTTTTTTTCAAATGGTGACTTCTTATACAGAAACTGGGGTCACACACTATATATTTTTAATCAGGTCTTCATGCTTTCTAGGTGTTTTTTTTCTGGTTGTTGTTCTTTTGGGAGTGGAGAAAATTCAGGAGTTACTGAGTTTGAGGGTTCCCGTCTGTAGATCTATTAGAGAGAAAATATATCTTGGGTACATCCTGATCCTTGGAGAAGAAATAAACTTGACAGTCCACATGATTCCTAGGTATTATTCTACTTGGAGCATAAGGTCACTTAGAACTTGCAAAGGTGTTCATTTGAGCCAGGAGATGGAAGTAGTAGTGACTACAGTCAAGCAGTGTTCAATAATGTCTGGAAGAGACCAGAAGGTCAAGGTTAGGGGGAGAACTGTAAGAATGTTAAGGGTCCTGCCACCATTCAGTATAGATGGGTCACATTACTTCTCCTTACACCAATTCTTGCAGCTATTACTCCAGATTTTGACTATTTCTCCTCAGTTGACAATGAAACTTTTCCAGACTTCAGATGTGGGATATATACACTTCTTTGCTTCCATTTTTTAAGTTAAAAGAATGGTAGTAGAAACTGTTAAGGCTTATTGATTCTGGCAAGGACTTTAAAAATCATAGTACTCTGCACACAACTACAAGTGACTAGCAATTCTTGGGCAGTGGTGAATGGAGTTTGCAAGTCAACTATGCTGTACAGGAATTTGGGTGCAGTAAAACCAATGCATAGATAATATAAATATATAGCCCCTCATATAAAGAAATAAAGTTTCCTAAGTCCATGCAAGATTTTGCTATCCAACTGAATGGTTTAGAACTAATGGTTTCAATTAAATTGTTGACTATATCTAAATGCTTGAACCTCTGAAATAAGAAAATCTGGGTTAATAGTGCAATGATCTTTAATTAATATTCTTTCCTGATTACTAGAGTCAACAAATATGGCATCCACTTCTCTGGGGGACACTTCAGTAAGAAGAGCTGCTCAGTATCACTTGCTATCTTTCACATACCTGGCAACCCAAGCAATGTGCCCTACCTGCTAAGAGGCCCTATGGGTCACACAAAGGTTCCTTGTTGTCATATGTTCTTTCAGTACATACCACTCACCTACAGTTTGCACCCTGACCAATATGTATCCTTTTAGAATGTGTCCATTTATAATCTTTATGTGTATATGCTACCCTTACCAATAGTGATCATATTTGTAGGAAGGTGCTCCACAGGTTTATAGGAAAAATGTTTGGTTGTTTCCTTTCTTACTGTGACAATTAATTAAATGGCATTGTCTTGACCTATTTAAATCTATTCTCTGAAGATTTAAATGTAAACATATCAGTAAGGACTCATAAACTATAGTTTTATGAATATAGGCCAATAGAAATCCTAGCCTGGATCTGTGAGCTGTGAAACTCTTCTCTGAGTGATGCCTTTCAACTGATCTGTATGTGTCTCCCCAATAGGAATAATCTTTCCACAAATAATATGGATGTGATTGGCAATTGATCTGTAAATTAGTATTCTTGTAAATGTGCCAGGACACTGAAAGGTTAAATGACTTGCCCATGGGCATAGCTAATAGTAGATTAGACATTATTTATTATGTGCTACTCTGGGCCAGGCACTAAACACTAGGGATACAAATAGAGGAAAAAGACAATCCCCTCCTTTAAGGAGCTCACAACCTAATGATAATTATAATATATATTATGGGCAGGAATTGCACCCTTTTTCCTCACTCCAGTGTCAACATTCAACCTGCTATACCTTGCTCCTTCTTATTGATAGGTGGATAGATAGATAGATAGATAGATAGATAGATAGATAGATAGATAGAT
>NW_027185863.1:915129-916552 GCF_028583685.1 Petaurus breviceps papuanus | reverse complement strand
GATAGATAGATAGATAGATAGATAGATAGATAGATAGATAGATAGATGTAAATCAATTGACAGGCATACATATAATAGACATATACATTTATAAATATACATGTGATAGATGCATTATTTATGTATGTGAATATGTGTGAATATATTCATATATGTATTATGGCTTCCTGTATTTACCACTCTCTCCATTTCCCAGCTAATTCTTAGAAACTGAATCATTTAGGTAGATAAAATCCATGTATTTCTTTTCTTTCTTCTTTTTTTTAATTAATGGAAGTTTAATCAATAATATTTTTCCCCCAAATCACAGTCTTACATGTCTGCAAAACTCAGAAATACACATATACACATACATATGCATTCAGATGAGCCTATGTGTGAACGGTGCCTGCGGGACTCAGGATTGCCTGAAGTAAAAGCAAACATCATGCCTGAAGCAATATTTCTTGATTAGTGAGAATAGTTCTTTAAAATGATCACATGAACTCTAATCTGAAAGATTGCTTTGAACACTAAGAATGGAATCTGTTGCTACGAGAATTGTCAAATAACTGAAGTAAATTTAATGCATGATAGATAATAACCTTTGTCTGTTTTAATATTGAATTCCCTGTTAGTGATTCTTGTAAATAATCCCTACCTTCCTCTAGTGAATCCCCGCTACATTCCAAAGCCCAGAAACCACAGGCAAAGATATTTCTGTGAAGAGTTTTCCTATAAAGTGTATAGATCTGACATCATTGCTGATTGCCTTGGGCTATACACCTTCTGTTTTCCAGATTTCCTCTTGAGATTGACATTATCTAACATTTGTAAATATTTCAGAAATTTGAACCATACATAATCAGTTGCAAGGACCATGGAGTTAGTAAGTGTATCACTAGCAATTCTTGGGCATTCTCTTTTCTAAAGTTGAAGAGGTTGAAGCATGGCCATTTAAATCATAATCTATTTTGATTCTTCTAGATAACAAACCCTATATAATCACATGTTTTGATACTACCCCTACATCATCACAAAATGGCAAATGATGAGATTAGGTAGAAATCTGGGAACTGCTCTGGAATAAAAGAGGGACCCACTGCTTCACTTCTATTAATTTTTCACCATTATGATCCACCAAAAGCTGCATGGGAAAGCATTTCCTAAAGTGTTGTGTAACAGCCTATTGATTTCCATCTGCTCCCTTGCCACTCACACCTCTTGACACTAAATAGTCTGTGTTGGATGGGGGCCAAGTTGAGAGTTTACGTTCTACCCTGGAGGAGAGGTACTTTTTCTTTCTTTTTTTGAGTGAAGGATTGTGGGGATAATGTCCATTATCTGTCTGTCTGCCTGTCTGTCTGCCCGTCTGTCTATCTATCTATCTATCTATCTATCTATCTATCTATCTATCTATCTATCTATCTATCTATCTATCTAT
>NW_027185863.1:898696-915119 GCF_028583685.1 Petaurus breviceps papuanus | reverse complement strand
TATCTATCTATCTATCTATCTATCTATCTATCTATCTATCTATCTATATTCCTAGCAATAACAATCTAACCACATGAACAAAGAAAACTCAACATCTAACTATACACTAAAACCTCTTTTAAAAAAAAAGATACTGGGGCGGATAGGTGGCACAGTGAGTACAGCTTTGGCCCCAGAATCAGGAGGACCTGAGTTCGGTTCCGGCCTCAGACACTTAACACCCACACAAAAAATACTAGCCATGTAACCTTGGGCAAGTTACTTAACCCCAATTGCCCTCCAAAAAGCAAAAAAAAAAAAAGATACTGTGATGTATTTATTTCCCCCTTTAAACTGAATCTGATTTTTTATGTATAGGGAAATCCCTTCTCACATACATATTAACATTAGCTTTGCAAGGAATAGTCTTAGAGAGTTGTTTATAGTACTGAAACAATAAATATTATAATCAAAGGTCACTCAGCCATTAGGTATCAGAGCAGGGACTTGAACCTAGGTCTTACTGATTTTGAAGCCTTTTTTAATGCACTTTTTTTTTTTACCGAGTTGCTTCTGGCTAGGTCGAGTGTTCTCTTCAATTAATTTAGGTAATGGAAGCTAAGAAGACCTGGGTTCCATTTTTACCTCTTTCAAGCTGTGTGAATCACATCAAATCACAGCTTCTTGGTATACTATGCAACTTTCTAATAATATAAGTTATAGGGGGCAGCTAGGTGGCACAGTGAATAGAGCACTGGCTCTGGAGTCAGGAGGACTTGAGTTCAAATCTGACCTCAGACACTTAACACAAAAACTAGCTGGGTGACCTCCAAAAAGCAAAAAAAAAAAAAAAGAATATGTTATAGAGGACCTCTCAGTCTGCATCAGGGATGGAGTTTCTGTAAGAAATTTCTTTCAGTGATGAAATTACAGGTTTGGAATGAAGAAGAAGAAGAAGAAGAAGAAGAAGAAGAAGAAGAAGAAGAAGAAGAAGAAGAAGAAGAAGAAGAAGAAGAAGAAGAAGAAGAAGAAGAAGAAGAAGAAGAAGAAGAAAGAGGAGGAGGAGGAGGAAGAGGAAGAGGAGGAGGAGGAGGAAGAAAAAGAGAAAGGGGGAGGAGTCCAGTTTTACATTTTTGGTAAGCATTAAAGAGTGAATCAAAAGACCAAAATAATCAGTTTTGCCATTCCTGCATAAGGAGAAAGCCTCAGATTTAGGTCTAGATAATTTTTGATTATGGAGCTTTATAGGGTACTTAGTAAAAAAAAAAGAATATTTCTGCTGTTTTCATTTTCTCACAAAAACAGCATACCTTTCTGGTAGTGAAAATTATTTCTCATCCAATTAATGAAATCAGAATATCCAGTGGAGACAAATTTTTTAACATTTAAAATCTTTCAGAATGATTTAATAACAATACAGTTTGGTATAGTGGGAGATAATAAGGGGTATGATATTAAAAGCTCTTTATTTGGTGTTCTTTAGAATGTGCATCACCCTAAGTAATAGAAATAACTATAATATCTTATTTATACAACAACATAGTTGTCAGGAAAGTGATATCATCACCTTGATTTTAAAGATCAACCTCACTTTAAAGCTTAAATGAATTGGCCCCAGTAAGTTTCAGGACCAGGATTTTGAACTCAGGTCTTCTGAATCCAAATGGTGTTCTTTTTTAACTGGAAAATCATTTAACCACTCTAAGACTCAATTTTCTTCTTTGTAAAATGGGAATAATGATAAGTGTACTATTTGTATCATAAGGTTGTTATGGGAAAATTTATGAACATAAGGAACTCTGTAAATGTAAAGTGTTACTAGTGTATTCAATATAAAAAATCTAAGAAAATGCATATAATAAGCAATTCCAGAAGTTTGTTTTTTTTTTAAACTCAAACTTTACTTTGAACTGATAATTTTAAATTAATATAATCAAACACCACAATTTAGTAGGTACTGGATTCACAGTCTTCTGCTTGAAACAAGTTTGTGGTTTTCATTCAGCCCTTGTTGACTAAGGACCATGTAATAAAACCAATGGTAATTAGCCCTAATTACCACACATGATGCCTATTGCAGAAGAATTGCTAAGATGGTAAAAGCCAGAGGGGACCATTCTGTTGGTGCTTTTAGATTTGATCCCTCCAGAAAAATAAATAAATGAATGAATGAATGAATGAATGAACGAACGAATAAATGAATGAATGAATGAATGAATGAATGAATGAATGAATAGATAGATAGATAGATAGATAAATAAATAAATGAGTAAGTAAGTAAATAAATAAATAAATAAATAATGGAGCCAGGAATCTGTGGGGATGGTTTCATGGTCACTATTCTATTTGCAGCTCATGTTCTGTTTTTGCTATATCACTTCAGTTGTGTCCAAATCTTTATGATCCTTTTGTGGTTTTCTTGGCAAAGAATAAAGAAGGAGCATTTTCCTTCTTCAACTCATTTTACGGATATAGACGTTTTCTAAGTCTTGATTCTTCGACTGAAAATTTTTGAGAGTATTATATTCAGTTCAAAGATGTAAAGGAGGAAATAGAAAGATAAACAATATTTACATTCTACATTTGAAACTCTCTCAAGTCTCCAGAGCAAATTTGACATTTTCATCTAAATGAAGATGTATGTACACACACATATGTACATATGTGTGTACATATGTATTTGTGTAAACATATATATATATGCACATTTTTCATAGTTCCATAGCTGATAATGCATGGAAGAATATAGATCGTTGTCCAGTTAGCACCTCCACTAATTTAACAGGTTCCAATAATCACTTTAACTTTTTTTTTGTTAGTTTTGATGTTGTTGTTTTCATCATTGTTCCCATGTAACTGAACCACTGCTAATAGATCAAAACAATCAGGCGTGAGACCATGAAGATGGGCTCTAAATCTGGTCCTGATTCAGAAAGCGCAATGAGATTAGTTTGGAAAGGGACTCAAATAATGAATTGATCTAAAAATTTAGCAAATTAACAAGGCGCTATACCTGTACAAAGTTCAGCAACTGTTCTGCCTAATTACTTGATCTTATTCACTGCTTATTTTGGTTTCATATCAATAAATTACAAAAGATTTCTCAGAAAGTTCTTAAAGACTCCCTCCTCATTATTCTAAACTCCAAAGGATATTATAAGAAGTCATCTAGTACAGTGGAATTAGTTACTATTATACTTGCATAAGAAAAATAATTGTTAATATCTAAGGAGTGATACAAATTAAATTGTAAGAGTTCTTAACTATTTTTCAGTATATTTTCCTTTTTAGTGACATGATTTATAACATATATATGAAACATTCTAAAGTAGAGGCAATAACCTGCAAATGACAAGAAAAAAGAAATCATAGGTTTTTTTTCCCTCTTCTTTTGAAAATATTTAGTGTCTACAATTCATCAGTGAACCAAGTAAATCATGGCTTCTTCAAGTACAAGGATCGAAACCAATTACCATTAGTGACCATCGGGTGCAGCCGATCCTTTCTGTCCTGTTGCCTGAATCTCAATGATCTCCCAAGTGTGCCCATGCAATTTAACAGAAAGATCAATACGCCACAGCAGTTAGCAGCAGCCCTCTTCAAGTGCTTCACAAAACATGCTACATTTCTCTACCGAATAAATGTCAAAACATTCCAACAGCTACAATTCTTAGGAGAAATCGTTCTTCTGAAACATTATTGACATACTTTAACCCACATTTCCCGCTGCTTTCCAGCTTCCTACAGGCCAGTCAATTCTGATTTGGCAAGAGCCACATCGACATGTGTCCCCTGCTGACTTACTCAGTAGGCATGAAAGATGTCACAATCTGGTAGAAGGTTCCTTAGGGTCAGAGGTCACTGGTCTAGCACTGAACCAAGGTCAAGGTGACAGTAACCTCTCTCCAGAGACTTGTCTTCATCTCTAATATGTCCTTGGAGCCAATCAATATCATAACAGAGCTTGCCTTTCCAGCAGAGAGCACTTATCTAAATACTCCATGGTTACTTTCTACATTCTCTACTGAAAAGAGAGGCATTCATAAAAAGGAAGCATTTATCATTTTCCAAATGTGCAAAGAAACTATTGTTAATCCTGGTGTAGACTTTATTTTATTTCTCCTAAAAATAAATTAAAATTAAAAAAAAATTCATATGAATAATGTTAAATTTTCCCACCAGGCATCCCACATTGATTCTCGTCATGTTCCTTATTTTCAAAAGTCACTAGGTATAATGATACAGCTTTCATTGACTGTTACTGTGAGAATATAGTCTAAGAATAGGCATTTTCTTCTAATTTGGTCATTGGTTTTTCTCCTCTACAATCCCTTCCCCAATCCTGTTTATTTCAAAACTCCCTTGGAACCAAGTATTGCCCTTTTAAAATGTGGCACTCTTCTCAATTTTGTCATGTCTGGGAAGGTGACAGTGTCATGTGAAGTAATCATACACATGAACAAGTTGATAACTATGAAGATTGCCAAAAATTTTATCAGGTGTTTACAAGGACATGTATCATTTTCAGGAAAATATATGGTTGACTTTTTTAGATAGGAAATATAAACTATCCATATAGCAGTATTCCAATGTGCATTTCTTAAATGGGATGATATTCTTATAAAAAAAATCAAGGTGAGTACAATATGGAAGGACCTCAATATCTTTGATATGCACATGTATTTCACATAAATATATGAAATAAAGTGTAGCAGCCTAGGTTAACCTATGTGTGCCTAATCCATTAATAGCATCTTAATTAATTAGTGCAACAATTATTGGTACCATTGTAGCTTTGTAGAGAGGAAGGGCCTTGTTGCCAAGAAAATCTGTGTTCAAATTCTGCCTTTGACCAATATTTACTGGATAGCCATGGTCAAGTCATTTAACCTCTTGGAACCCTTTGGAAACTCTCAAAGAGTTTAAGATTAAAAGTTTGAATGGGTGAGGTGAAGGAAATTTACACACTGGAATCTTCCCAAACTTTCACAAATAGGTTGTCAAAAATGAAACAATAACATCCAGGAATTGGAAGTCAAAAAAATTCTAATGTCTGATCTCACCTTTACAATAGATAATCTTGTACCCATGGAGAATACATTGGATCCAACATTTTACTTCATAATCTGTACACTGGCAGCAATAACTCCATCAAAGAAATTATCCATTGAGAAATCAGGAATGGATTTTAGGGGCTACTCCTAGTCTATTTGCTAACCTTCAGTAAGGACTTCAACTTCAACTATTACAGACTACCGACAAGCTTTATTTAATTTTTAAAAATCTGGAAAGATAATTCCACCATCTCCCTCAGAATGGCAAAAACACATTTCATGGCATCCTATTCAGATATTTATTGAGAGTTTGTTTTGTTTGATGCATTTTGATGCTGAATTCTTCCTAATAGATTTCAAACTTTTACATATGACTAAATTTTGAAATTTTCTTTGTTCCATACTAAATGAATAGAAAGAATCCTTTCATAATATTGACTGTACAAGACTCTTGTTAATATTTTTATTGTAAATCAATTTTCCTTATTTCTCTTCTCTCAAGCTGAAAATATTGCTTAAGAAAAGAAATAATTTTCTTCACTAATTATTTAATATCACAAGCAAGCTTTTTCTCATAGATTTTTTTAGGAATTTGTTTAGGAATACCATATTTTCTCTATTTGTCAAACTTGAGGAATTTTACTGAAAATGGTATATAGTTATTTTTTTTAAACTAAGTTCAAAAGAACATTGTTCCCCTTAAGGAAAAAAACAAGATGCAAAACTAAAGGCTATTTCCTACATTGATCTTATGGCATTTGCAATAGAACCAGTTGTTGTTGCTGCTGTTGTGTGTGTGTATGGGTGGGTGGGTGGGTGTGTTGAACAGTTTAGTCAATCTTGGGCTTACAGGTGAAAAACAAACTCTCTAAAGGTAACAGTTGTGAACTGAAAGAGTATTACCTTTGCTTAAAATTCTTTATTACATGGAGCACATTATTTTCTCCCTCTATCAAAATACTAAGTAGACCATATTTATGAGCATAGTTGATTTACCTCAGTGTTTCATAATTTAGAGCTTGAATATGTGTCATGGCTTAGGACTAAATACTTATAAATGTCAAAAAAATTGAAGAAGAACTGGTAAATTCACATATTTTACTTCCTTCAGATTTTGTTTTCAAGGTTAATAATTTAAGTAGGGAGTTTTGAAGAGAAAAAAATAAAAGAAGATTTGACTAAGATTGTTAGAAGCAATATTATATGATGCATACTGAGTTGACCTTGGAGTCATAAAGATCTGGATTCTAGTGACTGCTTCCTTCTAGCTTTGTGACTCTGGACAAATCATTTATACTTTCAGACTTAGTGTCCATCATCTGTAAAATAATAGAGTTATATGATTATTAATCTCCCTTGAAAGCTCTATAATTAAACCATAGTGATTAATATGGGACAAATCCAGTAAAGTAGAGATCATAAAGTGCCTAACTCCTTTAAAGTGATTCATTTCTGGACTTCTGGGGGCAGAGGGAGGATGACAGAATACAGTAAACACTCATCTGGGCTCTTCCAACATTCCCCTACAAACAATTTTAAAATAACACCTCAAATCAAATTCTAGAGTCAACACAAGGTCAAAGTAAGAAATTTGTCAAGCATGAGACAATAGAGGAGGTTGTAAGGAGAGATCTGAGACATGGGGGAGTATGCCAGCCTAGATCCAGTGTAGATGAAAACTAGTGTGGATGATGTGGTAAAGACAGGAGCAGCAACAGCGTCAGGAACTTTCAAGACAGAGATGGCAAAATGTACTAGCACTAGATGCAGGGCTATAAACCTGTGCATACCCTTTGATCCAGCAATACCACTACTGGGTTTGTATCCCAAAGAGATCATAAAAAATGGAAAAGGAACCACATGCACAAAAATATTTATAACAACTCTTTTTGTGGTAGAAAAGAAATGGAAATTGAGATGATGTCCATCAATTGGGAAATGGTTGAACACATTGTGGTGTGTGAATAAAGTGGGATACTATAAGAAATGATGAGCAGGTGGATTTCAGAAAAATCTGGAAAGAGTTACATAAACTAATGTTAAGTGAAATTAACAGAACCAGGAGAATATTATATACAGCAACAGTAACATCATATAATGATCAACTTTGATAAACTTAGCTCTTCACAGAAAGAGATGATCTTAGATAATTCCAAAGGACTCATGATGGAAAATGCTATCAAAATCCAGAGAAGAAAACTACGGAATCTGAATGCTCATCAAAGCATACTATTTTTAATATTTTAATTTTTTTCTTTCTTGTAGTTTTTTCCCTTTTGGTTGGATTCTTTTCTCACACCATGACTAATGTGGAAATTAGTTTCATGTGATTGTACATGTATAGCCTATATCAGATGTCTTGCTATCTTGGGGATGGGAGAAAGGAGAGAGGTAGAAAAACATTTAGAATGCAAAATTTTATAAAAGTAAATGTTGAAAACTAAAACAAATAGAAATGTTCCTTAAAAATTAGAATTGGGGGGGGTGGCCAGGTAGCACAGTGAGTAAGAGCACCGGCTCCAGTGTCAGAACGACCTGGAGATCGAATCCCGGGCTCAGACACTTAGCACCCACCCAGAAACACCTGGCCATGTAACCTTGAGCAAGTTACTTAACCCCAATTGCTTAGGGGCGGCCAGGTGGCTCAGCGAGTAAGAGCACCAGCTCCAGTGTCAGGATGACCTGGATTAAATCCGGGCTCAGATACTCAGCACTACACCCAGAAATAACTGGCTGTGTAACCTTGAGCAACTTACTTAACCCCGATTGCTTTTAAAAAAAAATTAGAATTGGAAAATTCAAATGGAAATTGTCAAAGACAAAGCCAAAACTCACTCAAACTCTCCCAAAGTCTCCTCCAAATGAAGTTAAAATCATACCTCAAAACAAATTCTGGAGGAGCAGAACCACAGAACCAGCAAAAGCATAAATTGAAACAATCTTCTAGTCTGACAAAATGTAGATAGTTTGCAGGAAATATCTATCACAAATGAATGACAGTGAAACACTGTCCATATCAGACAATGCCCAAGTAACAAAGCAACAGGCTTCTCCTCAGCAAGGCAAGAGCAGACCTTGGGGGCAACTGAATTGGCAGCAACTTCTGGAGCTCTCAGCTGACAGATAATAAGGTGATCAGACAATTGGACAGAAGAAGATTATGGGGGTCACTTTGATAGCATTTAGTGAAGGACTCTGCTGTGTTGCCAACACATTACAGTTCTTGGCTTCAGTCAAATGGTGAAGATAATCACTAGCATACCAGAGCTTGTGATTTCAAGAGAGCAGGAGTGTTTCAAGGCAAAAAAGTGTGATTGTGTCACTTACAGACCAGAGAACAGACCAGGAGAGTAGTAAAAACACTTCTCCTTAGATCATACCACCTCAGAAGAAATGAAAACTTACAATTCTTACAACTGCACAAAAATCTCTAGAGCAAATCCCATCTCCACATAAACTTTAAAGTCAAGACATAGGGTGGAAAATGAGCAAATGATAACAGCAATGAAAAAAGAACCTGACCATAGAAAGTTACTAAGGTGACAGGGAAAATCAAAACACAAACTCAGAAGAAGACAACAAAGTCAAAACTGTTATATCCAAACCTTCAAAAAAATGGTGTTAATGAATTGGTGTCAGACACCAAAAGAATTCCTGGAAGAATACAAAAGGATATTATTTTGTTTTGCTCTGAAATGTATTTACTTTTTTCCCATAGTTGCATATCAAGAAACAATTTAGCATTCATTTTCATAAGATTTTGAGCTCCAAATTTTTCTCCCTCCTTCTCCTCCCTTCCCCTCTTCTGAAAATGGTAGGCAATTTGACATAGGTTATGCATATGCTATTATGTAAAACCTATTTCCATATTCATCACACTTGTGGAAGAAGAAACAAATCAAAAGAAAACAATGAGAAAGAATAATGTAAGTGAAGAAAAATGTTTTGATATGCATCCAGATACCCAATTCTTTATCTGGATATGACCTCACTTTTTTTAACTGGATATGGATAACATTTTCCTTTGTGAGTCTTTTGTACTTGTCTTTCTTTGATCATTGTTGCTGAGCAAAGCTGAGTCATTCATGAATGATCATCACACAATGTTACTAATACTATGTACAGTGTTCTCCTGGTTCTCCTCATTTCACTTTGCATCAGTTAATGCAAGTTTTTCTAGGTTTTTCTGAAATGTGTCTGTTCATCATTTCTTATTGTGCAATAACATTTCATTATAATCACATAATAGAGCTTGTTCAGTCATTCCTCAATTGATGGACATCCTCTTAATTTAAAATATTTTACCATTATGAAAAGGACTGCTATAAATATTTTTGCATGTGTAGGCCCCTTTCCCTTTTTAAATGATCTCTTTGGGATATAGAACTAGAATAGTATTGCTAGATCACAGAGTATTTTTGTTTTCATAGCCCTTTGGGCATAGTTCCAAATTGCTCTCCAGAATGGTTGGATCAGTTCTCAACTCTATCAACAATGCATTGGTTTCCCAATTTTCCCACAACCTCTTCAAGATTTATGATTTTCCTCTTTTGTCATATTAGCCAATCTGATTGGTGGGAAATTGTATTTCAGAGTTGTTTTAATTTCCACTTTTCTAATCAAGTGATTTAGAGAAGGGATTCTCAAACTTTTTTTTCACTCATGACCCATTCAGCTGTTTCTCTGGAAAAATCTTCATTTCTCAAATATATAGGGAACTTAGCTAAATCTAAAAAAAAAGTGGATAAATAGATAGATAGATAGATAGATAGATAGATAGATAGATAGATAGATAGATAGATAGATGATTTTTTGAGCATAAGACATTAATCCTACAAGGCAGGTAGTTAATTAAAATGTTATTTTCCCAATTTTACAGGTGAGGTAATTGAGTTTTAGAAAAATAAAGTAGCTTTCCCACAATCATACAACTTCTAAGTTGTATAGATAGAACTCAAATATGAGTGATAATTTTCTGAAGCAATTGTTTTTTTCCACTACAACATGCTTACTTCATGACTGTTTTAGTTGTCATACCAAAATATTGTTAAATAAGGAATCTATTTCAGTATTTTGCTCTTTGGCACATTAAAGAGTAAATTGGATAGATGCAAAAGGCATAATTATAAAATACTTCATATTTAGTTAGGTAGACTAAGAATAAGATTAAAACTTGAGCATGGATCACTTAGAAGTAGGAAGTACAAATTCTCAATGTCTTAGTGGATTTTTGATGTATCATCAGGAAACTGGAAGGATATATCTCTATCTCTATAAAGAGCGACAGAGAGAGATGGAGATAAGAGAGACACAGAAACAAAGAGAGACAGAGACAGAGAGAGACAGAGACAGAGATATATAGACAAAGAGAGAGACAGAGAGACAGAGAAAGATTTGGATTCACATGTCCATTACATGTCAGAGGTGGTTTTTATCCTTAGACCTTCCAGGACTTGGGGAGGAAAAGGGAACACATACTTATTAATTGCCTTCTATATTCCAAGTACTCTGGTCAGTATTTGATCTTTACAAATAGTATTTGATCTTGATAACAACACAAAGAAGTAGGTGCTATTATTATTGACTTTTTACAATTGAGGAAACTGAGGTTGACTTGTAACTTGTCCAAGGTCAAACAGGCCTGAGGCTTGATTTGGACTCAGGTCTTCCTAACTCCAGGCCCAGTGCTGTATTCACTGTATCATCTAGCTATACAGAGGCCTCTTAGGTCAGTTCTCTACCATGTAGTGCTTCGACTTGTAAAAGTACTAAAATATTTGAATGGATAAATGATCAGATTATTTGGACATTTCCTTCCAATATGCAGATCAAAAGTTCTCCCTATCTACGTATTCTGTATAACTTTTGTCCATATGCTTCCCAAAATCTTCTAGACAGGGTTTGCCAACCATAATATGTACCAATAGAGTGCTCCAATTAGTTGATAAAATTAAAATTATCATCTTTAAAGCAAATATAAGGAAAGAGTTATGAAAATTAATGTGACCTCTGCCATACTTGGATGTAAGAAGGAAAAGAAGCAACAAGCAACTTTGAAAATTCTGGCATTTCTTTCCTCATTTTTAATCTTATTGCTTCAACTTTCTTTACCAATTACATATCACTGTTCTTATATCTGACCAAATCAACACCAATACCTTGAAAGTCCATTCCATAGCACTGTTCCAAGGACTTGAAATAAGAAGAGAAACTGTGTGACAACACCACTAATATACTTTGATACCACAAAATAAGTATTGTGAGCATTTATACATTAGTACTACTAGTAGTAGTAGCAGTAATAACTAACATTTATATAAAACTAACTATGTGCCAAATAGAAAAAATCATTTCTCTTTTGATCCTCACAACAACTCTGGTAGGTGGGGCTATTATTATCCACATTCTAAAGTTAAGGCAATGAAGACAGAAAGAGGTTAAGTGACTTGTCTAGAGTCACAAAGCTAACAATTGTCTGAGGCCCTATTTGACCTGAGGTCTCCCTGATTCTAGTCCCAGTGCTCTATCCACTGCACCATCTGGCTGTCACTTCCAAAAACTTAGGAGTTGGCATATTACCTTAACCAGTCACTTACTCTCAACTTGACTCCATGATCATTGTAAACAATTACACAACGTAAAAATTGTAAATTAAACATAGTGAGGGAGTATTTGAGTGGGAAGATCAGACATCTGTCTTATCCTCTCAGTTTACTAATAAGGAAATGGTAGCCAGACAAGAGATAAAAATGACTTATATAAAATTAGTGGAAAAAGTAGGAAAAGCAACCAGGTCTCCTGACTCCTCATTCTTTCTTTTTTTTTTTTTTTTTAAAGCAATCGGGGTTAAGTAACTTGCTCAAGGTTACACAGCCAGTTATTTCTGGGTGTGGTGCTAAGTATCTGAGCCCGGATTCAATCCCAGGTCATCCCAACACTGGGGCCGGTGCTCTTACTTGCTGAGCCACCTGGCCACCCTGTGACTCCTCATTCTTGCATGATATTTCTACTCTGTGATGTCATTGGTCCTCTTTGAGGATGAAGGACAAACAACCATAACCCAATAGCAGACCCTCGAGTTAAAGCTTCCCTGGAATTTGGCAAACCCAGAATCATAGGATCTAGAGATAGAAGGAACCTGAGAGATCATACAGTCGAGCTTCCTCATTGTGTCCTAGTTGAAATTGAGGCCCAGAGAAAGTGAAATACCTTGCCTGAGGACACACAAGTAGAAAGTAACATAGCCAGGATGTTATCCTCAGTCTCCTTATCTCCAAGTTCCACGATCTTTCTCCTGCACTAAACCAGGCAATAGAAGCTCAAAAGAAATGAGAATGAATGCAATAAGCTTATTCCATGTGACAACAAGAGAGACATCAATATCAATCTTAAATGATAAGCCTGGTCAATAAAATAGGTAAGTGGTTCTTTTGTATTTCACTTCAGCAATGTGGTAACATAATAAAGTATAAAAGTCCAACCAAAGAACATTAAAGATAGCTTCTTAACACAGAGATTTCTTCACATTTGAACTAGTAAAGTATTGCAATTTCAATTTTTATTACCACTTCACATGACCAATTTGTCTTTAAAAAAAAAGATACATATTCACAAGGAAGGAAAAAAAGTAGCTAAACTACCACATAAGGAGTATCTGGTGCATGAAAAAGACATCTGCCTAGCTTCCCACATCCCTTAAATATTTCTTATTTGACTCTTACCAAGCCTCTAGTCTGCAAAGAATGAGCCTGAGAAGGACTAGAGCTCATAACAGTCTGGATATTGGAGGGAGAACAGCACTCACTGAGCCATTCACCTTAGTTCCTAAGTAATGCATCAAATACATAAAGGAGGATGCAGTCAAATCTTACAAGGGTTTATATCAAAGCAACAAGCAACACACTAAAAAGCTTGCCCCTGGCATTAAACTTTTTTTTATCAGCTTATTAAATATAAATTTTGCCAAGTAAATACATTAAGTTTTAACTGGATAACTGATCTCTAAGGACCTTTCCAGCTCTAAAATTCCTTAACTCTATCAAAAGATGCATTTAAAAATATGTATGACCTAATTTAAGAGAGAAAGAGACAGAGAGATAAAGACAAAGAGACAGATATGGAAAGAAACAGAGATTGATAGAAAGACAGAGACAGAGAGAAATTCAAAGACAAAGAAAGAGTAAGGCAGAAAGAAAGCACGAAAAAGATAAGTCATTTAAAATATGCATATCACACAAATTTCTAATATTTTGTCATACTAACAATATTCTGTTAACATTTCATTCATATGTGCAACATGGTGTGTTATATGATTATTAATAATAAATCTAGATCTAGAAAGGACCACAGAGGTCATCTGAGTTCAACTTCATTTTAAAGAGGTATAACCTGAGGTCTGGTGAGGTAATATGATTTAAGATCATAGGATTATAGATCACATAGGTAGTATCAGAGATGAGATTTGATTTTGGATTCTCTTACTCCAGAGTCAGTGACCTTTGGCATTATGCAAGTAGCCAATTGATAAGGAGGCTCACAATCCACAATTTTCCCATCAGTAGGAGGCAGATGATGCTCACATGGATTTTAGAATGGATAATACAAAAGTATATTGTGTTAAGTCATTTCTGATGTGTTTCTGGTCCTGGAATGATAGTAAGCACTTAATAAATGTTTGTTTGTTCTCCAATTTAATGACATATTAAGCTCTTGATGATGAAGGAATGATGACTTAGTCAAAATCTACCTATATTTTCTAAGAAATATTCACATCTTAACTTCGCTTTGCTTGACTATACCTATTTGTTACAAATATGTTGGGGCTTTTTTTAGGGGGGGGTGGAGAAAGTGGTTGGTTTGGAATGGGTGATTAGTGAATGCGATAAAGAAAAAGCAAGAAGACAAAAAAAAGAAAAGGCAGTGCACACAATATTTAAAAGAGGAGCAGAGAGAAGGAGAGCTTTCAAGAAGGGATACAGGCAAAGAAATTTTATTACTGTCATACCTGGAAGAGATTTATGATTAGGATGCTGATGAAACTGCAGCCAAGAAATGTAAAGCCACTTGCTCAATGACATGCAACAAGTTGCCCTACCTTAAAGTACACTGGTTCCTGGACTCCTCGGACTTTAATGTGGACAAAAGATTTTGAACAAGAAAATCTAAATTTAAAAATTGCTAAAGGTATGTAGGAAGAGATCAAAGTTTTATAAAGCCTTCAAATTAACCCATTAATTTAGAAACAATGTCAGTTTCATTTTTTTAATTTGTTTTGCTTATTTTTAGTTTACAGCATCCATTTCCACAAGATTTTGAGTAACAAATTTTCTCCCCATCTGTCTCCTACCCACCACTGCAAAGCAGTGATCCCACTGAATACCCCTTCCCCCAATCTGCTCTAACCTATATCCTCCCCCTCCAACTTTCTAGGAGGGCAAGATGGATCTCCATACTCCAGTGCTTCTGTATCTTATTTCCCAGGTGCATGTAATAATAATAATAATGTTTTTTTAAACATTTGATTTTAAAATTTTCAATTCCAGATTATTTTTCCTTTGTCCCTTATCACCCACCCTTACTGAGAAGATAAGCAATTCAATATAGATTGTACATGTGTAGTTACCCAAAACATTTCCATAGTGGATATATTGTGAGAGACTGACTATATTTCCCTCCATCCTATCCTGCCCCCAACTTCTTCTATTTTCTACTTTGACCCTGTCCCTTTTCAAAAGTGTGTGCTTCTAACTGCCCTCCCTTCTGTCAACCCCCCGAATATCCTTTCCCCCCCTACTTTCCTGTAGGGTAAGATGCCCAATTTAGAGTGTATGCTATAACCTCTATAAGCCAAATTCAATTAGAAGGTTGACCCATGCCCATTTGCCTTCCTGTTCTTCCCCTCCATTATAAGAGTACTTTTTCCTTGCCTCTTTTTTTTTAGATAATTTACCCTATTCTGTCTCTCCCTCTCTCCTCTCATTATATTACTCTCTCACCTCTCAATTTCACCTTTTAAGTATCATCCCTTCCTATTCAATTGATCCTGTGCCCTCTGTCTATGTATACCTGTACACATATATGCATGCACTCACATATGTTTTCATATGCACATATACACTCTATATAGACATATAAATGTATGTACACACACACACACACATATATATATACATATACATTTATATTCCCTTCAACTATCCTCATACTGAGAAAAGTTTCACAAGTTATAATTATGGTTTTTCCATGTAAGAATGTAAATAATTCAACTTAAGTTTCTTATGATTTCTTTTTCATGTTTACCTTCTCATGCTTCTCTTGCTTCTTTTATTTGAATGTCAGATTTTCTATTCAACTCTGGATTTTTCATCAAAAATGCTTTAAAGTCCTCTACTTCATTGAATGACCATATTTTCCCCTGAAACATTATGCTCAGTTTTGCTGGGTAGATGATTTTTGGCTTTAATCCTATCTCCTTTGACCTCCAGAATATCATATTCCCAGCCCTTTGATCCCTTAATGTAGAAGCTGATAGATCTTGTGTTATCCTGATTGCATTACCAATATATTAAAACTGTTTCTTCTTGGCTGCTTGTAATATTTTCTCCTTGATCTGGGAACTCAGGAATCTGGCTATAACATTACTAGGAATTTTTTGGGGGGGATCTTTTTCAAGAGGTGATCAGTGAATTCTTTCAATATCTTCTTTGCCCTCGGGTTCTAAAATGTCAGGGCAATTTTCCTTGAGAATTTCTTGAATGATGATTTCTAGGGTTTTTTTTATCATGGCTTTCAGGTAGTCCAATAATTTTTAAATTATCTCTCCTGGAGCTATTTTCTACATCAGCGGTTTTTCCAATGAGACATTTCACATTGCCTTTGGGTTTTTTTTTTCATTTGTTTGCATCTGTTTAATAGTATCTTGATTTCTCATAAAGTCATTAGCTTCCATTTTCTCCAATCTAATTTTAAAAGAATTATTCTCTTCAGAGAGCTTTTGAAATTTTTTTACCATCTGGCAAATTCAGCTTTTTTAGGCATTTTTCTCCTCATTGGCTTTTTAGGCCTCTTTTGTCATTCGAGTTAGTTTATTTTTTAAGGTGTTATTTTCTTCAGTCAGGTTGTTCACTCTCTTTTCATGATTTTCTTGCATCATTTTTCTTCCCAATTGTTTCTCCACTTCTTTTATATGGTTTTCAAAATCCTTCTTGAGCTCCTCCACAGCCTATAATTAGTACATGTTTTTCAAGGTTTTGGTACAGAAGTTCTGACTTCATTGTCTTCCTCCCATTCCATGCTTTGATCCTTTTATCCCCAAAAAAGGAATCTAAGGTTTGATTGCTGTGCTTGCTTTGCTTCCTTTGCTTGCTCATGTTGCCATTCAATTACTTGAC
>NW_027185863.1:861340-893696 GCF_028583685.1 Petaurus breviceps papuanus | reverse complement strand
AGCTCTCCTCCCTGGAAGCAGAGTTGTACTGCGGCAAAAAGCTCAAATGTCAAGTAATTGAATGGCAACATGAGCAGGCAAATGAAGCAAAGCAAGCACAAAAATCAAATCTTCGATTCCTTTTTTGGGGACAAAAAGCATAAAAGCATGGAATTTGGTCCACCTGCACCAAAACCTTGAAAAATATGAATTGGTTACAGGCCATGGAGGAGCACAAGAAGGATTTTGAAAACCAAGTAAGAGAAGTGGAGGAAAAATTGGGAAGAGAAATGAGAATGATGCAAGAAAATCATGAAAAGAGAGTAAAGAAAATAACACCGTAAAAAAAAGACTAATTCAAATGGCAAAAGAGGCTCAAAAAGCCAATGAGGAGAAAAATGCCTTAAAAAGCTGGATTTGCCAAATGCTAAAAGAATTTCAAAAGCTCACTTAAGAGAATAATCCTTTCAAAATTAGATTGGAGAAAATGTAAGGTAATGACTTTATGAGAAATCAAGATACTATTAAACAAATCCAAAGAAATGAAAAAACAGAAGGCAATGTAAATGTCTCATTGAAAAAACCACTGACATGGAAAATAGCTCCAGGAGAGAAAATTTAAAAATTATTGGACTACCTGAAAGCCATGATAAAAAAAAAAAACCTAGAAATCATCCTTCAAGGTATTCTCAAGGAAAATTGCCTTGACATTTTAGAACCAGAGGGCAAAGTAGAAAATGAAAGAATTCACTGATCACCTCTTGAAAAAGATCTCTCAAAAGAAAACTTTTAGGAATATTATAGCCAGGTTCATGAGTTCCCAGATCAAGGAGAAAATATTACAAGCAGCCAAGTAGAAATAGTTTGAATATTTTGGAAATGCAATCAGGATAACGCAAGATCTATTAGCTTCTACATTAAGGGATCAAAGGGCTGGGAATATGATATTCTGGAGGTCAAAGGAGATAGGATTAAAGCCAAAAATCATCTACCCAGCAAAACTGAGCATAATGTTTCAGGGGAAAATATGGTCATTCAATGAAGTAGAAGACTTTCAAGCATTCTTGATGAAAAAACCAGAGTTGAGTAGAAAATCTGACATTCAAATATAAGAAGCAAAAGAAGTATGAGAAGGTAAACAGGGAAAAGAAATCATAAGGAACTTATCAAAGTTGAACTATTTACATTCCTTCATGGAAAAAATGATAATTTTAACATATGAAGCTTTTCTCAGTATGTACATATATATGTATGTGTATACCTTAATATATATGTCTATATAAGAGGGTATATGTGCATGTGAACACATATATAAGTGTGTGTGTATATATGTGTGTACAGGTATACATAGACAGAGGGCACAGGATCAATTGAATAGGAAGGGATGATACTTAAAAGGTGAAATTAAAAGGTGAGAGAGGAATGTAATGAGAGGAGATAGGGAGAGACAGAATGGGGTAAATTATCTCTTATAGAAGAGGCAAGGGAAAATTGTTACAATGGAGGGCAAGAACAGGAAGGAAAAAGTCAAACTTACTCTCATTGAATTTGGCTTAGGGAAGGAATGGCATACATACTAAATAGGCTATCTTGTCCAATAGGAGAGTAGGGGGGAAGGGAATTAAAGGGGGAACGATAGAGGGGATGGCAGGTTTGGGGAGCATACTTGGAAGCACACACCTTTGAAAAGGGACAGAGTCAAAGTAGAGAATAGAATAAAGGAGTTAGGTATTGTAGGGAGGGAAATATATTCAGTCTTTCACAATATATCCACTGTGGAAATGTTTTGGGTAATCTATATTGAATAGTTTATCTTCCCAGTAAGGGTGGTTGATGAGGGAAGAAGGGAAAGAATCTGGAATTCAAAGTTTTAAAATCAAATGTTTTTTTAAAATGTATTATTATTATAATTGTCATTTTTATATGCACTGGGAAATAAGATATACAGGAACTGGGGTATGGAAATCCATGTTGCCCTACTGGAAAGTTGGAGGGGGAATGGAGGAGGATATAAGAGAAAGCAGATTCGGGAAGGCAGTATTCAGTGGGATCACAATTCCAGGGTGGTGGGTAGGGGAAAGACTGGGACAAAATCTATAACTCAAAATCTTGTGGAAATGAATGTTGTAAACTAAAATTCAATATAAATTTTAAAAAAGTGAATGTGGAAAACTAAAACTAAATAAATAAACATGTTTTTAATTTTTTTAATTACAAAAAATTACCTATCACAAAATAAATTGACTTCTGATACTAAAAAGAAGAAAGTAAAAATATAGATAACTTAAGAATTATTGAACTACCTGAAATCCATAACTATAAAATAATTAGCAATCATTTTTCAAGAAAATTTTTTTTAAACAGCTGTGTAGATCTCTTAGAACCTGTTGATAAGGTAGAAAAAAGAAGATTCCACCAATCTCTTGAACAAGAAAAAAAAACTGCAAATGAAAATTCCCAAGCATATTATAGCCAAGATTCAGAATTTCATTATAAAAGATACATTTCATTCAATCAATCTTTTCATTTCAGAATAAATGCTTACAATATATGGCTATTGCATTTTTTCCCTATTTGCAAGATAAGTGGTTATTATTACAAACTTTCCTTGGTAATTACAAGCCTCATTTTTTGCCCCAGTGGAATAGGGTTAGATTAATGTGTCACTTTTTTTAAAATGAAATATATTTTAATTTATGATATTTTAAAAAATAATTAGTATTTAGAAAAGTCTTGGTAAAATAGGGTTTTGAATGGAAAGTTATAATCAGTGTTCCATAAAATATGGATTTGTAGATCCGATCACTCTCATGAAGTACCTTGCCAGCATCTACTTAGCATACCATTAACTTGCAAGTTTAATATCCTTAGTAGGTGAATAAAAAACTTAAAGGAAAAAATCTACAGGGTGGAGTCAAGATGAGGGAGTAGAAACAGGACTTCCTCGGGGCTCTGGCTCTCACCTCCTCCAATTAATGTAAAAGGTGACTCTGGAGAACTTTGGAGCTTCAGAACCCACAAAATGACACAAAGAAGCTAACCTTCCACTGAGGATAGCCCTGCATGCCGGCAGTAAGCAGCCAGCACAGTGCTCTGGGAGCCAACCCCCGGCCAAGCACCAACTTAAGGTTTTAGACCCAGGGCATAGGGAATTCAGGCCTCAGGCTGGAGGTACTTCAGATCACCAGCAGTTGTGGCAGTTTCCAGAATTATCAACACATAGATGCTAAGGACGCAGTGAGAAGTCAGTGAAATGTAGACTTTGGGATCCAGTAGTTGGGAGTGCGATCAGTCTCTGCCACCTGGGGCCAGAAGCTGCTAGGAGGCATGGTTGTGCAGCCACTGCCACGTGGAAGCTTTAGGTCCTGTCCTGTAGATTGTAGGAGGACCAAGCAACCAGACTGAGGGTTAATTGCTCTTCCTTTAATGTGCTTGGATCTGGATTGTTGGCTAGGGTGGAGGTCTTGGGGTGTGCAAGCAGCTTGCCAGAGTGTGTGGAGGCTTCACAGAAGGCATCCAACTAATACCTTTGGAAGCTGAAAAAACCCAGCATTTGGTATGAAGCTCCCTTGTCTGGTAGCAGAATCCTACTATAGCAAAAAGCCCAAAAGTCAAATAATTGAATGGCAACATGAGCAAAGAAGGGAAGCAAAGTAAACAGAGCAACCTAACTTTACACTCCTATTTTGGGGACAAAAAGGATCAAAGCATGGAACAGGAGGAAGACAGTGAAGTCAGAACTCCTGCTCCAAAAGCTTCCAAGAAAAATACAAGCTGTTTACAGGGCATAGAGGACCTTAAGAAGGATTTTGAAAATAAAATAAGAGAAGTGGAGGAAAAATTGTGAAGAGAAAGGAGAATGATGCAAGAAAATTATGAAATGAGTGTCAACAACCTGACTGAAGAAAATAACACCTTAAAAATAGACTAACCCAAATGGCAAAAGAGGCTCAAAAAGCCAATGAGGAGAAGAATGAATTAAAAAGCCAAATTTGCCAGATGGAAAAAGAATCCCAGAAGCTCACTGAAGAGAATTGTTCCTTCAGAATTAGATTGGAGCAAATGGAAGCTAGTGACTTTATGATAAATCAAGACACTATTAAACAGATCCAAACAAATGAAAAAATAGAAGGCAATGTGAAATATCTCATTGGGAAAACCACTGATCTGGAAAATAGCTCCAGGAGAGATAATTTAAAAATTATTGGACTACCTGAAAGCCATGATCAAAAAAAAGAACCTAGAAATCCTCCTTCAAGAAATTCTCAAGGAAATTGCCCTGGTGATTTAGAAGGAAAGGGGAAAATATAGGTTGAAAGAATCCACCAATCACCTCCTAAAAAAGATCCCAAAAAGAAAACTCCTAGGAATATTATACCAGGTTCCAGAATTCCCAGATCAAGGAGAAAATATTACAAGCAGCCAGGAAGAAATAATTTAAATATTGTGGAAACACCATCAGGATAACACAGGATCTGACAGCTTCTACACTGAGGGATTGAAAGCCTTGGAATGTAATATTCTGGAAGTCAAAGGAGCTAGGATTAAAACCAGGAATCATCTACCCAGAAAAACTGAGTATCATGTTTCAGGGGAAAATATGGTCATTCAGTGGAATAGAGGACTTTCAAGCATTCTTGATGAAAAAAACATATTTGAATAAAAAAATTGACATTCAGATAGAAGAAGCAAGCAAAGTATGAGAAGGTAAACAGGGAAAAGAAATCATAAGGAATTTATCAAAGTTATCAAATTTTACATCCTTACATGGAAAAATGATAATTGTAAGTTATGAAACTTTTCTCAGTACAAGAATTTCAGGCCTGCCCTGGGCCTAAAACCTCAGGCTTGCACAGGGCTGGGGGTCAGCTCCCAGAGTATATCCATACATATATATGTCTATATAGGAGGGTATATGGGCATATGAATACATATATGAATGTGTGTATATATGTGTACAGGTATACATAGAAAGAGGGCACAGGAGCAATTTAATAGGAAGAGATAATACTTAAAAGGTGAAATTAAGAGTCAAGAGAGGAATATAATGAGAGGAGATGGGGAGAGACAGAATGGGGTCAATTATCTCATATAGAAGAGGCAAGGGAAAATGGTTACAATGGTGGGCAAGAACAGGAAGGAAAAAGGGAATAGGTCAACCTTATTCTCATTGAATTTGGCTTAGGGAGGGAATGACATACACACAAAATAAGGTATCTCACCCTACAGGAGAGTAGCAGGGAAGGGGATAAGAGAGGGGATGATAGAAGGTAAGGCTGGCTTGGGGGGGGGAGGGAAATTGGAAGCAACCACTTTTGAAAAGGGACATGATCAAAATAGAGAATAGAACAAGTGGAAGGTGGGATAGGAGGGAGGGAAATATAGTCAGTCTTTAGCAATATATCCACTATGGAAATGTTTTGCACAGCTACCCATGTACAACCTATACTGAATTGCTTATCTTCCCAGTAAGGGTGGGTGACAAGGGAGGAAGGGAATGAATCTAGAATTCAAAGTTTTAAAACAAAATGTTATGTGTGTGTGTATACACATATATACATATATACCATTATTAATATTATTTTACATGTAATTGGGAAATAAGACATACAGGAATTGGGACATAGAGATCCACCATTTCCTCCTGGAAAGTCAGAGGGGGTGAGGGAGAAGATATAGGAGAGATCAGATTAGAGGAGAGGATATTTTGGGATGGTAGGTAGGGGAAAACTGGGGAGAAAAATGTGTAACTCAAAATCTTGCAGAAATGCATGATGTAAACTAGAAGTTAATAAAGCATTTGATTCAAAAGAAAAAGAAATAAACTATCGAACCCAAATTGCAAAAGAAGTGCAAAAAGACAAAGAGGAGGAGAATACCTTTTAAAGCAGAATTGGCCAGATGAAAAAGGAGATCCAAAAGCTCACTAAAGAAAATAATTCCTTCAAAATTAGAATGGAGTAAATGGAAGTTAAGGACTCTATGAGAAATCAAGAAGTTATAAAACAAAAGCAAAAGAATGAAAAAAAAATACAAGACAATGTTAAATATATCACTGGGGAAAAAACTGACCTGGAGAACTGTTCCAGGAGAGATAATTTTAAAATTATTGGATTACCTGAAAGCTATGATAAAAAAAAGCCTAGACATCATCTTTCAAGAAATTATCAAGGAAAACTATCCTGACATTCTAGAATTAGAAGGAAAAATATATATTGAAATAATCCACTTTCACATCCAGAGAGAGATCACAAAAGGAAAAGAATATTCTATTGTATCAAAGAGAAAATATTGCAAGCATCAAGAAAGGAATGATTCTAGTATTACAGAAACACAATCAAGATAACAAAAGATTTAGCACCTTCTACACTGAAGGATCAGAGGGCTTGGCATATGATGTTCTAGAGTTCAAAGTTTTAAAGGTGAGAGGGAAAATGGTATTCCATGAAATAGAGGACTTTCAAGCATTCTTGATGAAAAGATCAGAGCTGAACAGAAAACTTGACTTTCAAATATAAGGATCCAGAGAAACATGAAAAGGTAAACAGAAAAGAGAATTCATGAGGGACTTATTAAAGTTGAACTGTTTGTCTTCCTACAGGGAAAGATGATATTTGTAACTTATGAACCTTTTCTCAGTATTATGGTAATTGGAAGGAATATATGCATATATAGACAGAGGGCACAGGGTAAGTTGAATATGAAGGGATGATATTTTTAAAATAAAATTAAGGTGTGAGAGAATAACATACTGGGAGGAGGAGAAAGGGAGAGGTAGAATGGGATAAATTATCTCACATAAAAGAGACAAAGAAAAAAAACTTTTATAGGGAGAGGAAGAGGGGGAGGTGAGACGGAATGAGTCAACCTTACTCTCATCATATTTGGCTTAAGGAGGGAATAGCATACACACACAACTGGTTTGGGGGAGTCCATCCTACCCTGCAAGAAAGTTATGGGAAAGGGGATAAGAGAGAAGGGGATCATGGAAGGGGTTATCAGAATGGGTGAAGGGGTAATTAGAAATGAACATTTTTTGGGAGGGACAGAGTCAAAGCAGAGAACAGAATTAATGGTGGCTGAGATAGGATGGAGGGAAATATAGTTAGCCTTTCCCAGCATGACAGTTATGGAAGTGATTTGCATGACCGCACATGTATAACACATTTCAAATTTCTTGACTTCTCAATGAGGGCAGGTGAGGAGGGAGGAAGAGAGAGGATGTGGAACTCAAAGCTTTAAAAACAAATTTTAAAAATCATTTCTACATCCTGTAAAGCCAAGCATAAAGCAGCTTTTCTGAGGATGTCTTCTGTGAATAACTTTAAGTTTCTGATCACATAGTATAGTGAACTCTCTATTCAACAGTAAACTGAAGCAAAACATTCTCAGAAACTGAAGTGCAGAATTCACAGCAATATAACATAACATATTACTGAAGTGGTTACAAAGTCTTAAACAAAATATATCATTCAGTAAGTCACAATATGAATCAGTCAATATGAAGTACCCATCTAAAGGCTTCTTTCATCTTGATTGGAGACTGGATTCCAATGGTACTTAACTCAATCATTCTTAAGGAGAAATTTAAGGAGTACACATGCAAAGTACAAATTCTCCCATCCCTAGGTCACAGTAAATCATAATCTTGTCAATCAGCACTAAGTACCCAAGTGAAAATCCTTTCATATTGACTTGAGGCTGACTTCCAACCTCCATGGCTTTTCTTCCAACTCTTGCCTGTATTCACCCAACTGTTACCTGTATTCACAGGCAACTCCTAGCTCCTGGTCTAATTTCCAGTCCAGCTCCTGGTCCAGCTACACACATCATACTTAACAGAGCTGCAACAATACTCACACACATTGGCTGCACCATCATTTCAATTCACTTTCTGCCTGTGAAATCCACATAAGTCAAAAGACAGGGTGCTTTTGTCTGACAGAGTAACACTATTCAACAGATAGAATACTTCTATCTTACAAAGTAAAACAATCACAAATCAACAGAGTGCTTCTGTCTGACAAAGTAACACAAATCAACAGACAGAAGACAGAGTGTTGGACACCACAAGTGATCTCCCTCTAAGTTCTGCTTGCTCCCAGCTTGTGCTCCTGCTTTTATATGGTCTTTTGGCAAGTTTTTTTTCCCATTGTGGGTTTCACAGGTTCTGTTTCTAACAAAGACTTGATATAGTCATAGGCAAAAACTCAGACACTTGAATAACTGAAACAAAGAGCTAAGTACTTCTTTGCTTGCCATTATACATGCAAGTGGGAAATAAGATATACAGGCAATGGGGTATAGAAATCTACCTTGTCCAACAGGAAAATAGAAGAGAGGGGGATAACAAAAAAAGGGGGAGGGTGTTGGAATACAGTGAAGGTTTGGGAAAGGTGTAATCAGAATGCACAATATCTTGGGGTGGGGGGTGGTGAGAGACAGTGAAAAAATTTGGAACTGAGAATCTTATGGAAGTGAATGTTGAAAACTAAAAATAAATAAATAAAAATAAAACTTTTTGAAAGTTGAAACTTTAAAGTCAAAATTAGAATGTAACAGTAAACATCATAAACAATTTCATTTTCAACATTCAGGAATGTATAATTGGACTTTTACATTTGAACAAAACAAAATGGTTTATAAATTCATTATAATTAGGACATATTTCATCCATTATGTGCTGACTATGATATGTCGTTATATTAATCATAATACATCCATGATATACTGAATATGTTATTCATCATATTTCATCATACAATATATTTAGAGAATTGATTCTCAGGCTCTAAAAGGAGCCAGGGAGCAGGGAGAAGAGAAATTGGATCATACTAAAGGGAATACATTGTTTTATAAAAAAAATATGAATTTCATGAAAGAGTATGATTTTGAAATTGCCATGTAATCATAAATTTAAAAAATAACAAGATGAAGAGGAATGCTTAAAGGACAAACTGTCAGATAACTATTCCAATGAATATGGATGGTTTTTCGCTTGATGCAATCCTTAATGTTGAAGAAATTAGCATTATGGCACAAAATTGCACAAAAATGTCTGGAAAGATAAGAAAGCATGTGTTCTCATAATAATTTCTGTTATGGGGAACATTTGATGACTAGTACATTGAATGTCTCAAAGTTGTGTCTTTCTTCTCTATTTGTACGCTCCGATTGTTGCTATTTATTTTAGTTTAACTTTCTGAGAAAAGAAATGATATGTTTTAATTTATTCTCCATGCTAGCATTGAAAGCAAGACGATTTATAGGGTATTTAAAATAGACTCTGATAATTATCATGACATATGCATGTACATATATACATATATGTACACATAATGTCTATTGCATGTGTATATGTATGTGTGCGCATGTAAGCACACAGTTGCCAACCTGTCTACGTATATGTATACTCATATTTACAATATGTTAAACTCTTTCAGTCATATCTTACTCTTCATGAAGCCATTTGTGGTTTTTCTGGCAAAGATACTAGAGTGGTTTGCTATTTCCTTATCCAGCACATTTTACATATGAGGATATTGGGGCACACAGGGTTAAGTGACTTGCCCAGGATCACATAGCTACTAGATATCTAAGGTTGGAACTCAGTTTTTCCTGACTCCAGACCTAGCACTCTCCACTGTACTAACTAGCTGCCTTCCTGTATATATATACACACATACACACACACATATATATGCATGTATATATTCTCAATGCAATAATAAAAGTACACATGCATTTATGCACAGAAGTGTACATATACACATGCATATATATATGCACATATTTATCTCTATTTGTATTCATTTGTACTACACAAACATAGACATGACTATAAGACTATAAATACATTCTCTCTCTCGGTGCGTGTGTGTGTGTGTGTGTGTGTGCATGTGTGTATGTGAATATACTCTGACCCTGGTCAAGTCACTTACTCTCTGTCCACTTTGCCTTTTTCATCTGTAAAATATGAATAATAGCAGATGTTGTTCATTCTTCTTTTTTAAAGAGGACCAGTGACATCATGAATAATTTCTTGATTTTGCATGAACTGAATTTAAGTGAGGCAGAGGTGATAGCACCTACATTGAAAGACTGTTCTGCAGATCAAATGAAGTGATACTTCTTAAGATGTTTATTACAGCACATGGCATTTAGTTGGCCCTACATAAATACTTGCTCCACAAACAGAAATAGAAGTATGCACATACACATAGATACATAAATGCATACATATACACATAGATGCATGAATACACACACAAACATATATGTATACCCACATGTGTATGTATATTTGTGGTGTGTATGTTCATACATGTGCAAACATATGTATGCAAATATGGTATATACAATGTATACAAGTATGTGCATATATGTATGTATGTATATGATGCAGTACACTCTCATACAAGTCATCTGGTATACAAGCCTAAGGCAATAATTCATTATTTTTTTTTGATGGAATAACCCTGACTTCCTTAGGATGGAAAAGATTAAACTTGTTTAAATTGCATGCATAGTTTTATGTTTTAGCATTTAGGAAACATTTTCTAGCAAGGACGGGTGTTTATTTCTGACATGTTACAGGAGAGAATGATGAAATCTCCTTTGTAGGGTCTTAATAAGATAGATTGTTTTTCCCTCTCAGAAATTGTTGAGGTATGATGCTACAGGCATATGTAAAGAAGGAGGTGTATGAAAATTGAAGAACATCCCTCCTCTTCTGTTTCTGAAAGCCAGACCTAATGGTGCTGAAAATATGTGATCTCTGGTTGTGGCTTTGGGTGAGGAGAAGAGAGCATATGTCAGGTGAGTGTGGTATCACAGAGAGCAAGAACATTTTGGAGGAAGCTTGAGTGGGGTACCTAACCATGATTTGGGGAACAAGAGAAATCCCTGAGGTTGAGCCCCTGAACAAAATTCAGAAAATAACAGTGAGAAGAGCCTGAATCATAAAACAACATTACTTACGACTCAGGGTTAAAACATGATTATAAAAATAAACTGATAAACATAAAATGAAATAAAATAAAAGTACAAATGAGTATGCAAAGGAAAAAGAACCTGCCTATAGATAACTACTTCGTAGTAAAATAAGGAATGAGCTCATATTCAGAGGTAGATAGTGAGGTAAAAAAAAAAAAACACTCCCACCCATTACAGTAACATCAAATGATCACAAACCCCCAAAAGTTCTTAGAATTACTTAAAAAGAAATTTGATATCAACTAAGAAAGGTCAAGGAAAAAAATAAGAAAAAAATAAAAGCAATCCAAGAAAATCATAAAAAGAAAGTAAACCAATTCCAAAAAAAAAAAAAGGCTCAAAATCTTAAGGAAGAAAATAACTCCTTGAAAAGTAGAAGTGGACAAGAGGAATCAAATGGTGTAACACACCAAGAAATAACAAAACTAGAAGAAGAAAAAAGAGAATCTGAAACATCTTGTTAGAGAAACAACTAATCTGGAAAACAGATCAAGGATAGGCAATATGAAAATTGCTGGACTACCTGAAAGTTATGATTAATAAAGGATATGGATACAACATTATAAGGAATTGTTACAGAAAATTGCCCTGAACTTCTGGAGCAAGAGGTTAAAGCAAAAATGGTAAAAAAAAAAAAAATAAAATAAAATCTACCATTCACCACCTAAAAGGGAATTCAGGAGGAAAATTTGCAAGAATGTCATAACCAATTTTTGAAACTTCCAGGTTAAGGAGAAAATATTACAAGCAACAAGAAAGAAAAAAAATAATTTAAAGATATAAATTTAAATTTATTTATTATTAATTTTAAATTTGAATAAGTTTAAATACCATTATGATTTCATAAGCCCTAGCAACTTCTACTCTAAAAGACTGTAGATATTGGAATATTGTATTTTTGAAGAACAAAAGAACTGGGGAATACCTGGAGAATATCTAAGAATATCTTACCCAGCAAAGTTGAGTAAAATCCTAAATTTAAAAAAATGAACATTTGATCAACTGAAAGACTTTTCAGATATTTGTAACAAATAGATCAGAACCCAGTTGAAAATTTGATACAAAAGATCCAGAAGAAAAATAAAGAAAGATAATCATAAGGCACTTATTTATGTCAAACTGTTTACTTATAAACACATGGAGATACTGTATTCTTAAAAAAGTTATCATTACTAAAGTACTTTGAAGAAAAGGTTGGGGCTGAGTTGTGTATGATGGGATGATTCTAAAAACAAAAGTAGGTAATAAAAGATAAAAGGGAGAAGTTATATTGTGAAAATATTATGAAAATGTGGCATGAAAGGAAGAACTAATATAGAGAAAACAGGTGAGACTGGAGGGCTGGTAAATTTGGAAACTTACTCCCATCTGGGTTGAAGATGAAACATGTATATCTGGAAGGGTGTAACACCTTGTTCCACAATATTCACAGTGCCAATGGCCACTGTAAATATGCCAACATAATGCTCAATTGCAAAATATAACTGACTCTCCATATATAGGACAAAAGCAAAATATTTATTCAGACACCAGAAAACTGAATCTCAAAACCAGTAAGCTGATTCCATCATATTAGCAAAGAAGTTAATAAGCCATAATGGCACAGAGAACCACACCATCCTTTAGCCTTCCCACAAACCAACACTTACTCACAAGTCTAACTGTCTCCCGCTTTGCATCCTCTCTTCCCTCTAGTCTCTAACAACTCTGACTCCAAGTTTCTTGTGTTCTCTGCTCCATCCTTCAGCAAACTCCTCCCACCACAGGCTCCATGTGATTACTTTCAGTCTATTAGGGGGCAGGTAATATCTTCAAAGCAGGGAAAGCCTTCAAATTCCCTTAGGCTTATTAAGGAGTAGGGAAGATCTTCAAATTACCATTACCATTACAAAGGGCATAGAAGTCTTTTGAACTTATAGAGAGGTGAAAAATCTGAGGGACAATTCTGGGGACAGACTTTTGGAGGAGTGTGCCAATTGAGAATTGGGAGGTAGAGGCAAGAGATGGGGGAAACTCTTGAAGAAGTGGGTGAAAGGTGTACTGACTTCATGTTGCCCCAGGTTTTCCTCTTTGTAGCATGCCTAAGGCTTGGTGGGCTGTGGTGAGTAAGGGAAAAGGAAAGAATGGTAATCTATTCTAACTTGGTGGTAAGGTAGACTAGAAGGGGACTGAAAGACCTAATACCCTAGGGAGTAATGGTTCAAGGTGAGACAAAGAAGTAAATCTGGTAAATTTGTGGTGGTGGTGATATGAGAAGTATGCACTTTAAGAATAAGAATCATTACCAAATGTTGACTTCTAAGGTGGAGTCCCTGTTGGTTGTTTTAATTCTAGCTCTGCCAAGACTATTTGTTTCCCTGAGACCTTCCTCTTTGCCTCTACCCTTTAATATGCTAAACAGGGACTAAGGGTCTTTTATGGAGAAGTAAATGGCTTTATGATTCATAATATAAATCAAGAAACAATCACAGTAAAGTTAAGTGACTTTCCCAAAGCTACACGTCTAATGGTTGGGGTAACCTTGATTGAAATCCATCTTCTGATTCTAAAGCCTGGGCTCTTTCTTCTTCCCTCTAGCACACCTATCTCCCTCAAATGTTGAAAAGATTTTCATGATACTGAAGTGTACTTGAGAATGAATCTCTCAATTAGAGCTATCATCATTTGTATTTAAAGCTCAGATGGCTTAGTTTGAAAATCGAAGTTACTGAGACATCCATAGTTCAGCTCCATTAAGCTCTTTGACCTAAACTCAATGAATAGCCATTAGTTCAGCAGGGAGAACATTAGTGCAGATGCACAGAGATATAGTATGGGTACGGATCTTTTCTCTTCTCTTTCCCTCTCTCTACCATCACCACAAGTTTTATGTGAAAAAACAGTGACTATGGGAGGCCCTAATGAATTATTGCATGAAATATGGTCATCAATCATTGCATATCATTGTTAGTGTTTTATTGATTGTCATAAGCTGGACCAGGAAGGTTGCCAGAGGTTGCTGTTTCCTGACCTTCTCTAGTCATTCTATTTTATTGCTCTTCTGGTTTTCAAATGGAAGGTTTAATTATTTTTTTTTCTTCCTTGTTAGTATTGAATTAGTTTTTCTTCCCCCATTCTCAGATATTTTCACTGGAAGATTGTCTATGAGAGTGAAGGGGTAGAAGACAGGGAATTAGAATCTTAGAATTTGAATCCACTAGATCTGTTTTAGGATGAATTCCAAGAAGGCATAAGTATCAATTTGATGCCTGCTAAGAAAACACATTAGCAAAGCAGTGCAGTATAGTAGAAAAAAGCCTGGATTTTAGACTTGGCCCTTTCACTAGATACCTGTACAATTTTGGGAAAATCATTAGCCTTCTCTAGGTGTTATATTCCTTGTCTATAAAGTGAGAACAGAGGACTAAATTTGTCTTTTAAAATTTCCCTCTCAACCCTAGGGATCAATAAAATCTGAAATGTGTGTGTGTGTGTGTGTGAGTATGTGTGTTTGCCCTACATCTTTCTCTACTTTCCAAGATTTAGATCATGCGATATAGCTTATAGTTTGAGGGAATCTTAAAAGTCACTCTGAAGACCCCTTTCATTCTATAGATGTCAAAAAAAGTTATATGACTTTGTTTGTGGTCACATAAAAAGCAGAACTAGCATTTGAACCTAGGACCAAAACCACTGTATGATACTGAGAATCAGCAAACTGTTTAGGTCAGGCTTTCTGGGAAGATTATTTCCCCTTTATGGACTCAGAGATGTTTCACAATAAAATCTTCAGTCTTGAGATGCAAATCTCTATTTTACCTCTTTATTTTGGAATAATTAAGATCTATAAGATTGAGTCACTTCAACCAAACTGAGAGGAAAGGGTTAAACTCAGATGTAATTTTAATAATTTACAGGAAATAAATATGGCCAAAAAAGTCATTGGCAATTTATGAAACACACCAATTCTTTCTGGTAAGTCTATTTTTCAGGACTAGTCATTGTACTGTTTTGTGAGTATAGCATTAAAACAAAGGCATGTGGATGTTATAACACACACATACACACACACATGCACACACCTATACAGGCCCATCTCAATCAATAAACTCCAATGGCTCCCCGTTGCCTCCAGTATCCAATATAAAATCCTCTGTTTAGCTTTTAAAACCCTTCCTTACCTGGCCTTTTGTGACATTTCCAGTATTCTTACATTTTACTCCCCTCCATGTATTCTGTGATTCAATGGCTCTGGCCTTTTTGATGTTCCTCATGCAAGACACTATATTTCTCGACTCTAGTCATTTTTACTTGGCTGCCTGTCATGCCTGGAGTATTCTCCTTTCTCATCTCTGCCTGTGGCTTCCTTGGAGACCTTCAAGCCACAATGAAAGTTCCACTTCCTGAAAGAAGCCTTTTCCTGTATCTAATCTCCATGCTTTTGCGTGACGAATTTATCATGTGACATCTTGTGTGTCTGTAGTTGTTTCCATTTTGTTTCCCCCATTGGATTGTGAGCTTCTGGAGAGAAGGGATTTTCTTTCTGTTTTTCTTTGTATTCTCATCATTTAGTGCAGTGCTTGGCACATAGTAGGTAAATGCTGGTTGACTAAGTGAAATAAGGGACATTTCCATCAGGCTATGGGAGTTTGATGAATTGTCCTCCTCGACTGTAGTGATATGTCTATTTAGAGAACTAGTATCAGTCATCAGAATTATCCATCACTGTCTAGACATAGCTGTTTTCCATTCAGGAGGCAGTTGTGGGAAGCAGGAGCAACCACAGCTGCAGATTATCCAGGAAATTTGGGGTGTAAGGAGAGAGAATGCTCTCACACACTCTGGCTTTCTTGAAGGTGGGGATTTTTCATTGTTTATATATTTATTCCTAGTGCCTAATACAGTGCCTGGAGCACAGTAGACTCATTAAATTATTATTGATCGATAGTTTAGTTAACTCACTGAGAGTGCCAAATTGGGAGAATGCTTATCATAAGTCCAAACCTTCTTTCTGACTTACTCATTATTTGATTTTGAACCCATTTTCTTTGGATTTTTAGGGCTGTATAATGGAAAGAACATTTGTTTTGAAGTCAAAGGATCTAGATTAAAATCCTACCTCTACCACACATTATTTGACCTTATGCAAATGTTGAACAAATCTGTTTCTCTATTTCCTGTTCTATAAAATAAAAAAGTGGGACTAGATCTTGGGTTCTTAATTTTTTTTCCTATTAGGAACTTCTTGAGCATTATGGTGAAGTGTAAAGATCCCTTCTAAGAAAAAAAAATAGCACATTATTATATAAAATATACATAATAAAAAATTAAATATATAGGATTATAAAGTCATAAAATAGACCAATGATAATTGGAATTATCAAAATATAAACAAAGAAGTTTACAAACTTCAGATTGAGAAACCTGAGAAAAGATGAATCTAACCCTAAGTGAAAATCCCTTGCAACCTCAAAATTAATAAATGTAGATAGTGTTATTGACAGATCTCCTTGCCTTTGGTTCTTTTGGCACTCTTTGAATGGCAGTCTGGTCTTTGATTTTTACTCATATTTTAGCCAATCTAGCTACGTATAAAACCTGTCTCTTTCCTCTTGCCCCTTTAAAGATTTCTGGCTATCTCACAGCTGCCCTTTTCCATCCCAGATCTACGATGTCTTAGTCTGTGCTATGAAAAACTTCCAGTTGCACCACACTTTTGTTTCTTCTTCATCAGTGGTCAAGGTTAATGAAATGGTGGTGAGACAATACATTCCTACTCCTTGCATATCCTTTTTCTAGAGTGCCAGACCAGAAGGTTTATTTGGGGTCAAGACCTGATTATAATACTTAATAGCAATGCAATCATGGGTAAATCATTGAATGTTCACTAGCATCAGTTTCCTCAACTGAAAATAAAAACATTAATAGAACTTTATAGTGTTCTTTAAAAGGGGGAACTTTATAAAAAGCAATATAGGAATGTATTTTTTTTTCAATTATAGAATATTCCTAAGGATTCTCCTTCCTTCTCTCACCCATGAAAGAGTGTTGATGGTTGGTGAGGAGATATACTATCAAGTAGTGGTGGAAGTGTAGAGGGGGAAGTTTTTTTTCCACTATATACTTTATTTCATTTTTTATTCGTTTACTGTGGACCAGTGAATTTCTGACTATAAGGCATTTTTGATGAAATATGGATTATGTACAACAGGTTCCCCTACTTTGCCAAATGAGTTACAGAAGGGTATGATAAGATGTAGACACACCACAAAAGTTGTTTTTCTTCATATCTCATTTCTTTATTTCAAGTGTGTCTTCATAAATTTACTGTATACAACTTTTAAATTGTACTACATGGCCAAATAGAGTTATTGAACTTGAACAAATCCAAGTGACAAAGTTGGAAATTGTGGACTGTCCAAGGCTTTATTCCATGGTATGAATGGTGTAGTGGCTAAACTTCCTTTTTTTAAATTTATTTTTAGTTTTCAACACTCACTTTTATAATATTTTGAGCTCCAAATTTCCCCCCTCTCTCTTCCACCTCCCTCCCTTTTCTCCTCCTCTCCAAGATAATATGCAATCTGATACAGGCTATATATGTACAATCATTTTAAACATATTTCCACATTAGTCATGTTGTAAAAGAAGAATCACAACAAAAGAGAAAAGTGATGAGAAAGAAAAAAACAAAACAAAATTAAAAAAAAAAACAGAGAAAATACTATGTTTCGATCTGCATTCAGACTCCATAATTCTTTCTCTGAATGTGGATAGCATTTTCCATCATGAGTCTTTTGGGATTGTCTTAGATCACTGTAATTCTGAAAAGATCAAAGTTGTTTTTTTTTTTTCCTGATATCCACCTGCTTACCATTTCTTATAGAACAATAGCATTCCATTATATTTATATACAATAACTTGTTCAACCAGTAGAGCTAATTGATGGGCATGAAGGGGAAGTTTTGATTTGATCAGTGACTTTCACTTGTCTTTCCTTTAGTTGTGTAGCAAGACCCAATCTTATTCTGGATGCCTGAACATTTGAAGAACTGTAATATGAACAAATGTTATTAAACAGGGAAGAACCCATTTTGAATGCCATATTTATACTTCTTCATGAAAGTTGTTTGTTAAATTTATTAAGACCGTATCAGAGCTGTAAGTGGCATTTTCCTTCTAGGCAAGCTTTACAAAATGTATACCTGGTAACTAGTATGAAAATAAAACTTAAGTTGGGTGAATGGTGATGGAGACTCCAAGTCACTAATTCTTATTGGTCGATACAATAGGTGGAATGGAATTCACCTGGATTACAGCATCAGAGGGGTTTCTCTTCTTTAAACTCACTATTTATAGTAAATAGGTGCCAGGGGCAGTTGTTTTTATGTTGATGAATAGAAGGACTTTCAATGCTCTCTAAATTTTGGTAACCTAGGTTAAGTGCTGGTCACCCTACCCTGGCTTGGTTCTACCCTTCCATCTTATTCTATGACTTGTCAAAGGAAGTCGTTTTTCATTGAATGTGTTAAAAGAGAGTTCTGTGTTAGGAAAGATGAAATTTAAACATGTAAAATCAACATAATCATATCATTAAAAGACAGAGGAGACATTGTTTGCATGGAAAAATAATTAAAGTTAAAAATATAAATGTAAACATGCATCTAATTTTACAGTTTGCTATTATTTCTTATTTGTTATTTGTTATTTCCCTTTCATGAACAGTAACCCATGTCTTACTTATAGAGAATTTACTCATGTGTCCATGAAGAAAGACTATTCATATAAAATGATAATAATAGGGGTGGCCAGGTAGCACAGCGAGTAAGAGCACCGGCTCCAGTGTTGAGAAGACCTGGAGATCGAATCCCGGGCTCAGACACTTAGCACCCACCCAGAAACACCTGGCCGTGTAACCTTGAGCAAGTTACTTAACCCCAATTGCTTTAAAAAAAATTAAAAAATGATAATAATAACTATTTTATATATTGAATTATACTTTTCCCTTTTCAAATAACTTTCACTGAAATATAATGGGTTTTGATTCTTACAACACTGTTGATGAAGCAAAGATATTATGGAGTACCATATTGAGTCCTGGACTCAGTCTCTTTAGGACAGATATTCAAATCCTGTTGCCAGTATAATTGATAGCTGTATGACAATGGGTGGATGAGACTCTAAACCTAGGTAAGCCTCAGTTTCCTCATCTCTAAAATGAGGATAATAATGTCTGTGAGGTTTAGATCATAGGACTACAAAATAGTGTATATGAAATGTTTTGAGAAACCTTTTTGTGCTGTAAGAAATCAATCATTATTAAAATAATCATTAATATTCTCTTTACAAATGAGGAAGCTGAGATGCAGAGTTTTGCAGAGAAAATGACTTCTCCAATATCACATAGTTTATGATAAATCCAACACTAAAAACCAGCCTCCTAGTTTTCATCTTAGGACTTTTTTTCATAAAATTTTATTACCCAATGTTTCTAAAGACATTAGTTTTTTGGTAATTAAGGAAATAGCATGTTGGAAAATTTTAAGTTGATTTTAATTGGGAATGTACTATGTTTAAAATTTTAGTTCCATATTTAGTTAAGCATGAGCTAAGATATTTATTCTTTTTAATTTAAGTAATTTTAATCTATATTAACAATTATAGGGATCATAGTAAAGCCAGCAATTAAAAGGTAGAGAGAAATTCAATTATTAAATGCATGCTGGTTCTCATAGGAAACATACCATTCTGCCTTGTGGAGAATCATGAGAAAATGATGATATTCTTGGAAAAGTAAGGGAAGATAAAAGAAATCTGATGTTATTATAGCTTGAACGATTGACTCCCTAAGGTGGTTCAAAATGTTTATATTGCCCAAAGGCACTGAAATATGGGCTTTTACCTGGTCACTACCTTAAGGCAGAACAATCCTGAGAAGCTGTGAAGAGCACTGCTGGAAAAAAAGCCAAAGGGCCATGACATCTTAACCCTGGATGAACTGTGAAGGGATAGGGAGCGGAAAGGAAGATAACAGAGAATAAGGAATTAGTACCATTCACAATGTGGCAGTAAAGCTGAAGTCCCCAGGGATGGTAAGATTGGAAGGGGAAAGGTCAATAGTACTGATAAAATCTGAGAAATCCTGAAAGGAAGAGTTATTAGGCCAAGATGGCCCATAAATTATAGACCCTTTCTGGTTGGATGATAGTGAAAGAGCCAGTGACAAGATATCATTATGTTTTATTTAAGTGCTTGGTATTGTGCTCTGGACTATGTTAAACAGAGTGGATGAGATGGTACTTGTCCAATGGGCTAATAGATTAATAACAAAGACCAAGCATGTAAAATGTTAAAGAATGCTATTAGAAATTATAATGAGATAAAACCTTTTTCACCTCTGTCTATCTCTGTCTCTTTTTTTCTTATTCCTTACTTGCCCTACTTCTTTCCTTTCTTCCTAACTTCCTTTTCCTTCATTTCTTTCTTCTGTTTTCCTTCCATCCTTTCTTGTTTCCTTTTTCCTTGCTTCCTTCCTTCCAATACAAATTAGTAAGAATAGTGTTCAGCAACAGTGAACCCTGGACAGGATGGGCTGGGTTTGCAGGAAAAAAAGAAAAAGATCCTGAGTATAAGAAAGACAAAAACAAGAAGAGATATACCTACTATTTAGAGCAGATGGCACCATATTAACAGATGACAGTGAGAACAGAGAACTCTGCAGTTTTGTTCCTTTCATTTTCTCCATCAAGTGAAAGTCTTCTAAATGCAAGTAGTGGAATATTCATATTCAATCAAAGGTTAGTGAACTACAGTATAAGTGAAGGATAATGATTACCTCTTGTTTTATAGAAGTTTACAACTCCAGATTCTAGTGAGTTCATTCCTATGGCATTTAAAAAATGGTATGAGATTAAATAAGCTCTGGTAGCTGTTTTAGAAAAAATTATGAAGTAGTAAGAAGAGTATAAACAATTAAATTCAGTTTCTATTTAATTCAAAACACTTTTGGGTATCAGAAATTTTAAATCAATGGGCTTGATATAATTTCCTCCTTCCTCTCCTCCCTAGCAAAATTCTAGAATGCATATATAAATGAAAGTTTGGGGAAATTTAGAGAGGGAAAGGGTGATTCCTAGGAGCTATAGTGATTTCACACACACACACACACACACACACACACACACACACATGTGCACCCCAAACATCTAGCACATGGTGCCAGAGCACTTACTGAAAGTATTTGAAGTATTTTCAAGTCGCAGAGAAATTAATCTTAGTTATATTTGTCTCCAGAAGACAAAATCAAGAGAATATTTAGAAGTTCAAAAGACAAATATATAGGTATATAGATAGATAGATAGATTAGATAGATAGATAGATAGATAGATAGATGATAGATAGATAACTGGATAGATAGAGATATAGTTATATATGTGTGTGTGATTTCAGGAAAAATATTCTAGCTATGAAAGCAAAGGTTCTAACCTTGGGTTCTATAGACTCCTAAGGAATCTATGAATAGATGTTGTGGTTTCATAAACTTTGAAAGGAAAAAACAACATTTTTAAACTAATCTCTTTCTGAAACATAGCATCTCCTTCCATTATTAAAAACATTCTAAAAAGAGGTGCATAGGGTTTAGTAGACTACCAAAAGGGTCCAAAAACAAACAAATAAAGGATTAAGATTTCCTATATTGGAACTATCCAAATGTAAAATATGCTATTTCGGGAGATATTTTTTTCCATTTATCTTTTATTTTCAAGCTGAGGATGAATGAAAACTTGTCAGGTAGGTTATAATGAAAATTCTTTATTAAATATGAGTTGGATTAGATTCCTGCTCTTCCATTTCTCATATTTTGTAAACCTAATTCTGAGCATATAACTCAAAATTGTTATATTACTATATAGATCCTGAAGAGTAGCATTAAAAAAAAAACCCATACACACAAACATACTGTTAGCAGCATTATTTCTTTATTTATAGTAGGAAAGAAATGATAATGAAGTTGATTGGAGAATGGTTAAAAAACTTACGGTTCATCAAGTTAAGGGAATAGTATTTCAGTTTAAAACATGATCAATGTGAAGGGTAAAGACTATATCAACTGTTGAATATATGCAGCATTTATCAAGAACCCAGGAAAATGGTATGCACTATACAACTATTGAAATAAACAGCAAAAGAACAATAAAAAATAAATGCTCTTTAAGTATAGTGACCCATGTTGTCATGTGGGAAAAATGTGGAAAAAAATGTAATATGTATTTATATATAATGCACAAATATATTATATATACTTATATAGCCATTCTTTGAAGAGATAGGTAACTATGGAAGAGAAGGAAGGAAACAAATATTTGTTAATCACCGATTATGTGTCAGGTACTGTGCTAAGCACTTTACAATCATCACATTTTAATTTTGCCATGACAGTAGTGTCATCGCCATGACAGTAGGAGGTAGGTGTTATAATTAAGCGCATTTTATTTTTGAGGAAACTGCAAGAGACAGGGGTTAAGTGGTTTGTCCAGGGTTCTATAAAGTCCAGAGCCAATAAAGTGGCTGAGGTCATAATTAAACTCAGGGCTTCCTGATTCAGGAATTCCTGATATTCCTGATCAGGGTCAGTGCCCCATTATTCCATCTTGGATTAGTTTTCTTTAGCTGCTTTCTCCCCACTCCAATCCCAAACCGCTTCTTTTTTTTTTCTTTTTTCATTATTATGAGGAATTGTTTTCTAGCTAAAGGAAAATGTATATTTGGAGATAAAAATTATGAAATGACTGCCAAAAAGCTGATATGAATTTGAGTTGTATTAATGAAAGATACAAGAGAATTTATAGCCATGCTGTTCTATGCACTGGTCAGATAGCATCTGGAGTATTGTGCTCAGTTCTTGTGCTATATGGATGAATACAAATCCATCCAGGAGAAAGCAACCAAGAGACTGAAAGTATCTATCATTTATATTTTTTGTTGTTGTGATACAACAAATCTCAACAATCTCCAGGTCAATCCCTAAAGGGGAACAGTTTTTAAAAATCATCAAAAAGATTGGTTGCTGTGAATAGTACATGTTACTTTCTACTTGTGCCATTTCTTATGTATTAAAAAGAACAAATACATGAACTTAAATAATACTTACTGGCATCTATATAAAACTGAAAGTATTTCAAAATGCTTTACAAATATCTTGTGATTTGGTATCAAAATTGTACAAATTATACCTAGAATTCACTGCTTCTTGGTATAATTTTCAACTATAATTTGAAGTAATTTGGTATGTTGTTCTTTAGACTTTTCCTTTAATCTTTACTTTGTCAACAGCATCTCCTGGATTTCTCTGAATTTTGTGTATTTTTTCATTCTTTATGGGGTATCTCTTATATGAAATTAATGTATTAGAATTTGTTCAGCCATTCTCCAACCACAAGACATATAACTTTTTTCTGTCTTTTGTTATTACAAATAGTGCTGTCACTTTTTTTTCTGCCCAGGTTTCTTTTCTTCTAAGTTATTTTCTTGCAGTATAACTTTGGGGTGGACATCAATGGCTATAAACAATTTGATAACTACAATTCATAGCTCCACCAGAAATGAATTATCCTGTAAAAACTTCTATAAGATGTAATGTTTCATATTGCATTACATAATTGTCAATTGAATAGGTGTGAGCTAATATTTCAGAATTTTTGTAATTTGTATTTCTCAAAATATTAGTGATTTTGAACAAGTTTTTTTTTTAATCTTTATTGATTTTTACATGTTTTCTTTATAAAATTTTGTTCATATCTTTAAACCACTTATATATTGAGGAATTTCTCATTCATAAAAATGTGTCACTTCCCATAGGGGTGGCTACGTAGCACAATGAATAGAGCACCGGCCTTGGAGTCAGGAGAACCTGTGTTCAAATCTGGCCTCAGACACTTAACACAAAAACTATCTCTGTGAACTTGGGCAAGTCACTTAACCCCAATTGCCCTCCAAAAAAATAGCAAAAAAAAATTTGTCACTTTCCAAAAAATTTTGGATTTCATGCTTTTATTACAAATATGATAACATTTTCCACATGTAGGGAAATTATTGCTCTTTCTATTTGTCTTTTGGAAAATTTTTACAGACAATTTTCTAAATAAGGTGTACCTATTCCTTCAGTGACATTAGACAATCATGGTGAAATATACCTGTGATACCTGTTACTGGGGATGCTGAAGCTGGTGGATTTCTTCAGTTGATCACTTGGGCAGAGTTGACCAGTGATCTCAACAAACTCTCACATCAATATTGTGAGCTCATGAGAACAAGGTCCACTAGATTTTTGGTAAAAAAACAATCTGAACTTATTAGACAATTTGACATACAAGAACCAATATAAATATGAGGTACATGACAAAGACTGATTATAAGGCATCCATAAGGACAGACTGTTTACTTTTTATGTATGTAAAATGTAAAGTTTATGTCTAAGTAGTTCATAAAAAAGGTTGGGGAGAACCTGAGCATGATATGAATTTAAAAAGTAAAACAATTTAGGAACAGGTAAAAAGAGCAATTATTTTATACAAATGAGGTATAAAAGGAAGAGTTGATACATAGGAATTAGATCGGGGACGAGGGTTGACAGTTCTGTTAACCTACTTTCATTATGAATGAGTCTAAGAGGAAACAATACATTATATTTAGAAGAGTATAGAAATCTTCTAAATTCAGAAGAAATAAAATGGTAGGGGTATAGGGAGGCGGGAGGGGACACAGGAGGGATCTTTAGAGGGGAGGATGAGAGAATAGGTAAATAAGGGTATAGAACGGTGTTTAGATTTATGGGAATGGGAGGATAGGGAAGAGATCCTTGGAGGGGGATAGGCAAGTCATAGGAGGGCAAGGTAGTGGGTAAAAAAAAGTAAAGGAGACAAGAGGGATAGGAAATAAGAGATATGCATACACATAAAAACAAAGATCAGGAGTAGAATAGGTTTGGGAATGAATATGTCTGTACGTCTATGTTTATATGAATATGTGTATGTATATATCTATAGCTATGGAGAAACATATTTAAACTTTATTGTGGCCTTCTGGTGAGAGTTGGGGGAGGGGGAACAAAGAACAAAGTAAAAAAGTGCATAGCAGAGAAAAGAAACCTCACAAGGTAACAGAGAAAAGGAGGACAATTCTCAACACAGGTATTATTTAGTATTATTTATATAGGCTTCATTTTAGTATTATTTATATAGATTTTCTTGAAATGAAAATTTATTGTTACATATTTTGAATCCTCTCATGTTCTGCTATGAACATGACATGCTTTTATTTCTTTCTAACTTTGTATTTAAGGTACAATATTTAAGTTTGTGATATGTTTTTGTTTCTTTTTTTATTCTCTATTGTGTTCTGGCATTTGAGTCTAAAAGAAAAAAGAAGAAAAAAAGGTAAACAAGTCCAGAAACAGAGTAGTTCAAGGATTGATGTTTCTTTTTTTTTTTTAGTGGTGTGACTAATCTAATGAGTAGCCACTATACTTAGAGATTGAAGGAATCAATCCAAAACCAAACCAAACACAAATGTCACATGATAAAATCTTCAAAATCACTAACTAGATAATCGCAAATCAAAGCAAATTTGTTTCCCCATGATGCATTTCATTTTAGATTTCAAAGATACTAAGGAAGGAAAATGAAAAAAAAAATGTTAGAGGAGATAGGGGGGGGGGGGGGGAACTACCCAACTGCACTATTGGTAGAGCTGGGAATTAGTGTGACCATTCTGAAAACCAATTTTGAATTCTGACTTAAAAATTCCTACATACATATGTGTGTATATAGGAAGATAATATGGTATTTCTTGCATAGATTTTGCACTTATTTATTTTATAGATTAGATGTATGGATTGATAGATACATAGATAGATACACTGAAGATAACTACACTGATATGTGATATAACTGTCAGGAGAGAAATGTTCTACAAAACATAAAGTTTTGTGTGTGTTTTTTTTTCTTTGACAGAAGAGATTATGTTTTGTTTTCTTTGTGTCTGTATCCCAAGATCTTAGCATGGTGCCTTGCTCATAAACTCTTAATAAATACTGTTAGTTAAGTGAAGGGGCAAATGAATGCATTCTTTATTCAGGAGATCTAGGTACAGCTATTTTCATTTTTTTTTTCTCCTAGATATTCTTTCTTGTACCTTATAGCATGTGTTTAATGTATTAGGACTATGGTTTGGTTTGGTTTTCTTTCTTTGTTTTGCTTACTTACTTTTTTCTCTCTCTACAGGTTTCTCTCTTTTTGTCTCTCTACAGGTTTCTCCATGAAGTTTTCCTCATAAGGGATTCTTTGTATTTTTGTTCTTACTGTTGAGTTTTAAGTGATCACATTATACCTCAGTTTAAAAAGTTAACTGTTTGAAACTCACTTTTTGAAATCTTGGTTAAGAAATTCATTATCTACTGATAAAAGTGAAAACTTTGTAGCTTGACCTCCTAAAATTGGACGCAATACTTCATATACAATAATAGAAATCTGGTGTTGGAAGAGACTTTAGGGATCATCTAGCACAAATGTATCGCTTTATAGAAGAAAGTCAGGACCAGACTCAACCAAGGACTGATTAGTGGCAGGGATAGACTAGAAGTTATGTCTCCTGATTCTCAGTCTATGAGCCATTCCATAATATCACCATGACATTTATTATTAATCTTAATATTTCTAGAATTGGAAGAAGAAGAAAAAAAGCTTTCAAAAGTTTATGATTCCAGAGGCAGCTAGGTGGGGCAGTTAGAGATAGAGCACTGGTCCTGGAGTCAAGAGGACCTGAATTCAACTGCACCCACTGACACTTACTAGCCTTGTGATGCTTGGCAAGTCACTTAATCTTAATTCTCTCAAAAAAAAAGTTTATGGCTCCAAACTTTCAAGTAAAAAAAATTCTTTTATTTTTCTCCCACTGATGTAGAGACTTCCTCTCCTAATGCAAGGGGCATGCATTTTACAAATTATAATCTTAGATTTTTGTCAGTAGGTACTGAGAAATTAATTAATTTATCCATGATCACAAAGAAAATATATGTCAATGGTCATCATTGAATTGAGATCGTCTTGAATCTGAAGCTGGCTTTCTATACTCACATTAACTCTTTGATTCAATAGTGCCATTCACAAGTTATTGAGATATAAACTTATATCTATAAGATATAAAAATTAACAATCAAAACTGAGGACAGATTTCTAATGTAATGGCAAATAGAGTTCTCGATATATAAAATTCAGAGAAACAATTTTATAATTTTACCATATATAGACATAATTGATCAATGAGGTAAGGATGGGCAGAGTGCAAATTTAAACATGCATGAATTGGGAAGATAGCCAGGTTTAAGAAAAAGGGGCATTTGGAAATAAAATGCTCTCTTTTGGTTGCAAGGGAAGTTATGACTCACAATTGGTACTCTGTATCTTGCCCCCTAGGATGTTATGTATACAGAGAATATTTATGAAGTTCATAATCTAGACACCAAGTTTCAAAAGAGTGACCATTAAGACATGTTCATGTAACTTTATGTCAGAGGGTCAAATTCCTTTTGGATCTGCATGGTACTAGCAGACACTAATTTCTAAAAAGTGAAAATTTTCTCCACTTTATAGTTCTAGTTACATATTACTAGTGAATGACATGTCTGTGTATTTTGAAATGTGAAAAAAAAAACTATAAGCACTTATTAAGATTCTAGAATTGCGGATCCTATTGTAGTATGATGATACTGGAAACAGTTTTGTTCTTGAAGGAAATAATGAATGCATTAAGCATTTATTGAGTATTCACTATGGGCAAAACACTGTTCTAAGTGCCAAGGATATACAAATAAAAGTGAGAAAGCCCCTGAAATTAAGGAACTCACATTCTAATGGGGAAGACAACACATATGAAAGGTTTCAGCTTAAAGTCACATGAAAAGGTTCCAGAACAGTAGAAAAAACAAATGTTAATGTCTCTTCTTTAATGTCATTTCTATTAATGAAATCATAAAACTCAGGTAAGAAGTCCATTCTTTTCTGGGTCCTCAATAGAAATATCTATAGCATGCTTTTCATTAGTACTTTTGGGTTTTCTAGAAACTTCTAAAGTCAGCAGTGGTATTTTCAAATAAAATGAAGTATTTGAAACAACATACTGAAACACTGTTAATAGTCTGCCCTTTGAAATATCACCCTGTTCTAGACACCAGCACTTAATACTTTACTTCAATAAGAAGGGACATTGGCCTATGATGTTGTCAGGGCCCATGATATAAGAAATGCAAAAAAGTTGACAACAGAATAGCACATTGCTTGTAAAATCAATCCAAATACTTTTCTATTTAGAAGGTGAAAAAAACACTGAGGTAGCATGGCTTTGGGGACCATTTATAAAACATTCTTAACTTGTCTATTTACCAACAAAATAATGGAAAATAGCAACAATGGACAAAATGTGATTTTCAAAGCTTGCATTGACAGTTTAGAAGCATATTATTGCTTTCAGTGTTTTGATCCAAATATTCAATATTACAAAAATCTATGTAGCCTCAGCTTTTGTCATAATTAAACACTAGAGCAGATTTTTAAAAGCATAGTCAACCATAACTTTTTAAATATATATATATAATATAGTTTTGCTACAAAATAGTTCAGAGACTTTATGTTGAACAATTCAAGTCAGTAAATATATATTAAATTCAATTATGATCAGTGCATAGATATAGTACTTGTTGTAAGGAAGATTACAGTATGTAACCATAAATAACCAATAATGAAGAAATAGATGATAATTGCAGAAGAGAGACATAAAGTGCTACAAGAATTTAAGGTAGTGAGAGCATCATCAACAGAGCCTTAGAAGATATAACATGAGGTGGAAAGGTAAGTAATTCTCTTCTTTCAATTATGTTTGCTAGAAGTTTTATATATGGGTTAAAGTGGCCTTCTCCGTGTCATGTTATAAGAAAACTGAAACATAAACATATGCATTTAGATCTGAAAGTGACTTTAGAGGTCATTTAGTCCAATCTCATTTTATAATGAGGAAACCAAGACTTAAGTCACATAGGGAGTGGTAGAGGCAGAGAAGCAAGAAATGACTCCATATGACAAATGTTCTGGTTCCAAATCCAACCTTCTTTCAACTGTAATGGTGTCACTTAAAAATGTTACATGCTTTTTTCAATAAATAAGAATTTATGGTCTGGCCCCCACCCCACACGCTTCTCTGCCTCAAAGGGAAAAGAAAAAGAAACACTTGTAACAGTACATAGTGAAGGGAGAAAAAAAAAAAACATTGGCCACGTCCAAAAATATATATGCATCATTCTGTATCTTCAGACCATGTCCACAGTTCTAAGGGGTGAGTAGCATGCTCCATTCTCTTGAATTGAACTTGTTTGCATTGAATAGATTGCTTAAGTTTTTAAGGTTGTTTTTCTTTATGATTTTGTAGTTAACATATAAATTTTTTTTTTTCTGGTTCTACTTGTTTCACTCTGAATGAGTTCATGCCAGTCTTCCCAGGTTTCTTTGAAAGTATCACTTTTGGGGTGGGCTAGGCGGTGCAGTGAATAGAGCACCAGTCCTGGAGTCAGAAGGACCTGAGTTCAAACTCGGCCTCAGACACTTAACACTTACTAGCATTGTGACCTTGGGCAGGTCATTTAACTCCAACTGTCCCTCGAAAAAAAGCAAAAAAAAAAAGAAAGTATCACTTTCATAATTTCTTATTTTACAATAGCATTCCTCTTAAAATATTTATTTTTATACTGATAAGATATTTTTAGTTGTATTCCTACAGTTCATGTGGGTGCCTTTATAGGAAGACTCCCAAGTATTTCATACAATTGGTAATTATTTTAAATGGGATCTCTCTCTCTCTCTCTCTCTGTATATACAAACATATTACATTATATTGTAATGTATTGTATTATATTATATTACATTGTATCATGTCATGTCGTGTTGTGTTCTGTCATATTATGTTAGGTTGTATTGTATTACATTATGCTATGCTATGTTGCATATATTATAATATATAAAATATAGTATGTTTGTATTAGTAATATATAAAAATGCTAAAGATTTTTGTGGGTTTATTTTATATCCTGCTACTTCGCTGAAATTTTTGTTTCAATGAAACATTTTGTTGATTTTCAATGGTTTTCTATTATAAAATCTAAAAAAATTAATGATTTTATTTCTTTCTTTGTATATTCTTAGTTCCTCATTAATTTTTTGATCTTACTGCTATAACTAGAAGCTCTAGAAGTGTACCAAATAGGAGTGATGATAATATATACCTTTGTCATATTCTGATTTCATTATTCACACACACATAAAAATTATGTCTCTTGGTTTCTAATAGATAAGATTTACCATATTAAGGAAAGTTTGAATTAATCCTCTCCTTTCTAAGGATTTTTTCTTTGAACAGAAATTTGTTTTATTTTTAAGAACATTCTGTTCAATTTGATGTAATAAAGTTATTTTTTTCTCTTCTCATAAATCATTTTGTCTATTACACTTATAATTTTTCTAATATTGAACCAACTTGGGATTCTTGGCATAAATACAACCTGATCATAGTTTGTAATGTTTTGGATATGTTGCACTAACCACTTTGCTGTTATTTTGTTTATTATTTTTAATGAAAGTTAATAACGGATATTGGTATATAACTTTTATACTATTTTTAACTGTCCCTATTTCAGGCAAAAAATATAATTTTCGCATTATAAGAAAACTTCGGTAGATTGTATTCTTTTCCTAATTTTTCCTGAAATGTTTATTGTATTTGAATTCATTTGATTAATAAAATTACTTTTGAAGTTAATTGCCAGATTTGTTTTTTCCTTTAGGATATTATTTGTATCTTCATTTTTTTTCCTGCATTCCATTTATTCAAATTTACTGTTTGGTATTTTTTTTATTCTGAGCATTTAAATGTTCATTTATTTAAGTTATTGGTTTTATTGTCACATAACTAGATCAAATATGTTCTTATTTCCTTTATTTCTTTTATTTTTGTTACTTGAATTTTTTTTATTCCTTTTAAAAAATAGGAATTGATCGTTTTTTCTCTTTACTTTTTAAGTAGTTCCTGTGTTATTTATTAAAACGTTTTTTTTGGGGGGGGTTCATTTTATGAATCTCCATTATTTTTGGTCCTTTTTTTTTTTTTTTTTGCTTTTTGGAGGAAGGGAAGGCAGGGCAATTGGGGTTAAGTGACGTCTCCAAGGTCACACAGTTAGTAAGTGTCTGAGTCCAGGTTTGAACTCAGGTCTTACTGACTCCAGTGCCAGTGCTTTATTCATTGCACCACCTAGCTGCCCCGCCCCTTTTTGGATACTTTTTTTGTATTTATTTCGGTGTTTTAAATTTGTTGACCAACAAAGTTCCCCACCCTCTGATTGGTATCTGCAATTTTTTAAATCTCTTTTTCTCTTTTGTTGATGAAAGTGTTTAGAGATTTAATATTTCCTCTAAACACTGCTTTAACTGTATCCTCAAAATCTTGGATTACTGTCTCATTGTTGTCATTAGTTTTAATGAAATTTTCTATAATTCCTTTGATATGTTCTTTAATCTACCAATTCTCAGGATTAGCTATTAAGTATTAAATTAATTTTAATCCTTTCTTCAATAGCCCTTTATGGATTTTCATGAATTTTTCATGACTCAAAATGACTTTTTTTGTAATAATGTCTTCTATTAATTATAGATAGATTCACATACATGTATGTTTATATAAATAAAACCACATAAATGTATTTACCTTGATAATATGCATATATTGTAGTTACCTCTACAAATAAATTTTGAGAAAAAGAGCACTCACATATATGTATACATTCATGCAAACACAAATACAAATATGTGAATGTACTCAATTTTCTCAAATTCTTCTGTAGAAGTGACTGTTTTGACATAATAAAGTATTGGCAAATTAAGATTTGTAGAAAGCATGGCTGTCAAATTAAAGCAGTGACATTGAACTGTTTTTTTAAGTTACTTTATGATCTGTATTCCCTAATATCTGATATTTATAGCCAAGCTTTGCTATAGATAACTGAAAATTTAATCAATAACATTCACTAATTTAGGCATCATCCAAAACAGAAAAGAGATCTAACACATTTTAAAATTATAAATCAATATCCTCTAAATCAATATAAGTATCTAAGATTTTTGTGCACAGTAGTTATCCCTTTTTCTTCCCCCCAAATCCTATTCAAATGTCTTATCACATTATGGTGATTACACCAGTCTTCAAGGTCATTTTAGTGAAGAAGAATGTCTGAAATATCTTACAATACTGTCCTACAACATTGTAAATTTTCAGCTGACAAATGTCTGCTGGCTGACGAACAACTTAG
>NW_027185863.1:860761-861240 GCF_028583685.1 Petaurus breviceps papuanus | reverse complement strand
TGTAAATTTTCAGCTGACAAATGTCTGCTGGCTGACGAACAACTTAGGTACCTATAGAGAAGTTCATCACCAGAAGAGTGGATACTAGAAGATGATCTTTTCATTTTTCTTTTCTTTTTTCTTCTTTCTTTCCTTTTCCCCCTACTTTTTCCCTCCCTCCCTCCCTCCCTCCCTCCCTCCCTCCCTTCCTTCCTTCCTTCCTTCCTTCCTTCCTTCCTTCCTTCCTTCCTTCCTTCCTTCCTTCCTTCCTTCCTTCCTTCCTCCCTTCTGTTATGGTAATGGGATTTGAAGATCTTCCATGCCCCCTTGAACTGGCTGATGTAGCAGGAAGGGATGGGGCAGAAAGGAGCCAGAGCCAAGTAGGAGCCAGACTGGAACCAGCATGGTGACTGGAAGCAGCTGACAGTGGAGGTGTGAACTCCTTTTTTTTAGCCAGCCAGAATTTCTGCCAAGGACTCCTATGGAGGAAGGGAACTGCC
>NW_027185863.1:825947-860661 GCF_028583685.1 Petaurus breviceps papuanus | reverse complement strand
AAAAGAGGGAGGGAGGAAGGGAAGGACTACCCCCCTATTCTCCTGTAGGGGGGGGGGGGGTGGGGGGGGTAGGGAAGACATGCTGGGAGAGAATTGCATGAAGGCTGAGTAGTTACCCTGAGTGAGGAGAGGAGGATCTTTTCCAGAGGTAGCCTGTTCTACTTTGAAGGCTTGAGAATGTGGTGTTTACTGCATTAACTACAGATGCCAACTCTGTGGCTACTGTGATGGCTTTGACTTTCAGGTTTGGGTACTCAGTTTTCTGGTATTTGAATAAATATTCTAGCTATGACACCCATGTAGAGAGCCTGTTACATTTTGGGATTAATAACCATATCAGCATGTTTATAGTTACTATAGGCATTGTGAATACTGAATAGTTGATACACCATCCTGTCTCCTTCTCTCCATCCCTATGTCCCTCCCTTTCTGTCTTTCTTTCTTTCTTTCCTTATCCAACATGATTGCAAAACTCAGGGCAAGTCATTGCCAGATTCTAAGAGTATAAGTTTCAGAAAAGGTGTTAGTGTATAAAGCAAATTTTTTTTAAGACTGAGTACCGTAAAATGGTAAGATAACAGTTTTAATGCTTATCCCTAATACGAAAAATGGATAAAAATATAAAGAAATTAATTTAATGTAGATCACACTGCAATTATGTTTATAATTAGTTGAATATGCATTCAAGGTTGGTCATAGTCCTTGTAGTCATTTTTCTAATTTCTAGATCTATGTGCCTATTTTCTTCATCAAGTATTTGTATGTAGGGGGAAAAACATTATTTTGGATAGAAATAGAATCCACTATATCTCCTCCTTGAAATATTCTATTAAAATTGAGGTTGAATTCTACAGCATATCTTTTTTTCCCATGTAGGAGCATAAAAATATGGGAAAGGAAAACATTAGGGTTTCTATGGCAACATTACTTCACTGACAGTACACATATGTACTGGAGTATTTGTAATAGCTAGACTATGAAAATTACACATAAGCATATATAATATGCAAAATATATAGGTCCCAACAATACAATTTTTGTTCCCTTTGCATTTAAATTAACAATGTGTATGATGCATGCATGTGGTATTTAATTACTTGTTTATATGTACAGTTTTTATGGCCATGTTAACTAATCAGCTTTCCATATAAAGATTTCTCTAATAAATAGATTAGTTTACACACACCATTAAATAATACACATATATATGTATGCATGTGTTCACATTTTAATGAGACATAGACAGCAGTTCTCTAGGACTCGCTTTCCATTTTCCCCAATCATTTGAGTCAATTTGTTTCCAACTAGTATACTTTTATTAGTATTAATTAACACAGTAGTTTCTATAGTTATGCAAGGTATTACAAACTTTTCTCATTCCAAGTCACAACTGAAATATAAATTTTATTCTAATAATTCTGCCTTTCTGGAATTAAAGAGATATTTAGTTGTGTGATGTATGTGAGAGTATGTATATGATATTGGTAAAGATATGTATATACACAAAATGAAGTACACATTTAAAATTCACATCTGCTTTTTCATAAAATGTCTATTCTTTATTATAGAAATTTAATTGTGACATGCAAATTTATAATCCTATGATTGTGAAATTTATAATCCTATGTATTTCAGTTATTCTGCATATTTTATACTCTTATTTAGCCATTTGATATATTCCTCATTGTAACTCAAATATTAGCTGTTGAAGCATTTACCTTTACTTGCTTCAATGAGCATATAATATCCCATAGATATTTCTGCTAAATAAGTTATTTTGTGAAACAAATGAATATTCACTGAGAAAAAAAATCACTTAATTCTTTTGTATACTTTGAGTTAGACATAGGAATCTTTGTTTGGAGAATTATGTTTTCCTGTTTTTATTTGTTTACATACCTCATAGAAAAACGAAACCTTCCAGATATTAACTTCAAATCTGAGAGATACTGACTAAATGTGACTCATAAAAAGCTTATCAGAACTAGTGAGGTCTTCTTCCAGGAAAGAAGATGCTAATCCATGGCTTAAATGTCTGAGAGCCATAGGTAATTCCCATTGAGCTTTCTTCCAGTATGGTGAACATGAACTCTTCCAAGAGAAAGCCAAGCTAAATTTTTAAAAGCTCATCAATATAAAGTTGGCCAGTAGGTATTGATTATGTGTGTATACATATTTTATTTATGACAACTCAATCATAAGATAAACAGCCAAGATAGCAGTATGACTGTAGGCATCATCAAAAAGCCATATAATCTAGAAATAAAGGAGACAACCAAATCACTGTGTTCTCTGTTTGGGCTACATCTTCAGTAATTTGTTGTATTTGGGGCGTTACAATTTAGGATACATGTTTAAAAGTTTAATTTGACCAAAGAAGGGCAAAATGAATGGAAAAGGGCCTTAAATCCATGTCATATAAGGATGGATTGAAGGAACTGGGGAAACTTAGGAGGAGGAAGAAGACAAAGATGAAGAAGGAGGATGAGGAGGATGAGGAGAAGAGAATAACAATAACTAATATTTACATAGCGCTTTAAAGTTTGAAAATTTTTCTACATATTATATCATTTGATAACTCATAGCAACCCTATGATGTAGGTTCTATTATTACAACATGAATTTTACTGATAGGGAAACTGAATCTGAGAGAAGTTAAGTGGTCAAATGTGAACTCATCCATTATACCAGGTGGAAGAGAAAGCTAAGTAGGTACATAATAGTTGAATTAAAATATTTGGATGACTTTTGTGCAGAAGAAGGATTATATTTAGAGTTGGCTATAGAAGGAAGAACTAGGAAAAATGGTCTGATGTTGCACAGGGACAAATTTAGCCTTGGTGTTATGAAAAATGTCCTAACCATTAAAAATACAGAGAAATGTTCCTTACTATGTCTCACTGCCTCATGAAAACTTACTAAGTCATCCGTTATTAGTATGGAAGGGTTGGCATAAGAATTAATGAATGAAAAATCAATATCAGTGAACTCATAGATTTCTTAAAGTCATTTAATGAGAGACAGAGAGAACTGGCTTTCTGTTCTTTTAGAAAATGTAGTACCTAGTGAATAGAAATTGTGGTATTTTTAAACAACTTTAGATAAAAATAAAGTATTTAGAAGATCCTTGACATACAAAATATTTCTATTTATTTTTGCATGTTGGTGTAGGGGAATAAAGAGATGGAGTAAAAGAGAGATGTCTACTAATGTGTGATTGCACGGTTGAGTTTGTACACTAGACTATTAGATGAAAACTGTCCCTGAGGCTACCCAGAAAACAGATTTGAATCTGTCTACATAGAAACAAGGGATCGTTCTGGTTCTGAATTTTTTTTAAGTAAATGTCCTACAAAGCCTATATTTTAAATTTTATTTTATGGAGAACAAACAGGTCAAGAATTACTTTTGATGAAAGGGTAAAATAATGAATATAAAACTTAAATGCAGTAAATCCATGGTGGCAGTTAGTTTATTTTTTCTGTGACATCAATTTATTCCAACTGTAAGAGTTCATCATAGAGGTGGCTCTCAATAGTGTAGCAAATGAAGGATTTTTATGCAAATTTCAGTTGCAAATATATGATCTCAGATAGGGAATTTTCTTTGAGTAATATTATCAGTGTATTTTATATGATATTCCTTCTCAGCTTTGTGTAATGTGTGGAGGATGGATTTATAAATAAAACTTAATTAATGTGGAAAAGAAAATCTCCTTTTCTTGTACATGCTGTATAGTATACTCTCTAAACTACATTTTTTTATTTAAGTCCTATAGGAAGAACAATTAGCAAATTCATTAAACTGTATTTCTGTGTACACTTCTTTTCTACAAATCAAATTATTCATTGAAATGTGGATTTTTATAGATATAAATAACTTTTGTAAACAATTTTAAATATAAATAATTTTTAAAAGCTCATTGAATTTTATAGGGTTTATTAAATGACAAAAACTTTCCTAAAAAACCTACCTGACAAAAATACTTTATAATAACTCTCATTCAAAAATGAGAACTTAATAAATATTGTTCTGAGACATACACAAGTGCATACAAATAAAGGTGTTGGTTTTTTTTTTGGTATTTTATTTGTTTATTTTAAACTTAAATACAAAATGAGAAAAGAAAAAAAAACATTGCCACATACACAGAAGAATATTAGAGAGGAATCAATATAAAACAGTGAATTCCCATTTCAAGAAACCTATACAATAAATACTGCACATTATTTTCAAAACTGTCCAGCTTTTGTGTGTGTGTATGTTCCTTGAAGGTTTTCTTTTGTTCTCTGCCATATTGTTTTCATTTTGCTTCTTTTTTTCTCCTCCCTCTCCAACCTAAAGAAGGCTACAGTTAAGTATATGTTTGTATATTTTTATACATACACACATATATACATTATATATTCATGCATATACATAGCTGGATAGAAACATACACATATTAGTATATATGTGTATGAGTATATATGTGTATGTTTATATGAGTATAAGCATATACATATACTCATATACACATATATGAGTATAAGCATAGTATTAAGACCATACTATGCTTATTTCCACTTAGTTTAAGGTCTGATTAAGGTCACCTTAGTTGAAGGTCTGATACTGCTGAATTAATTGCCTTTGTATCTTTATCTCCTGTTTTCTTTGAAGTTCCTGACATTTTGTTCTTTCAAATGAACTTTGTTATTATTTTTTCTAACTCAGTAAGATAATTTTTTTTTAAGTTGGAGTGGAATTTTTTTAAATTTAAATTAATTAGGATAGCATTAAATAAATGGATTAGACAAAGTTGTCCATTTTTAATATATTGGCTTTACCTGTTCATGAACAATAAAAGTTATTTCAATTATTTAGATCTGACTTAAGTTTATATAAAAAAGGCTTTATGTTTATGTTCATATAGTTCCTTGTAGCAGCAAGCACCCCAAGCGTGCTCAGGGTGGCTGCCCATACAGGTTCTTAGATCTGCTTTGTTAAAGGAAAGCAACTCAAAATGGGTTAACAAGCTTACTTTAATCAGTCAGAAATATATCGTTTACCTTGTTCAGGAGAAAAGGTCAGCACCCCGAACTTCAAAGTATACAGGCAGAATTATCAAGACAGAAACATATCAAGTAGACAGATTTCCAAACTGTCCAACCATTACATCCATACCCAGTCAACATCTGGGTTTCCACATCTGGGTTTTTCAAAGTCAGGGGGCCCTGGACAACGGCTTCCCAGAATTCAGATCAAATCACAGAACACTTCTCAAAGTGAGCCCCCAAAACAAAGCCTCAAATCAGGGTTTATATAGCCTTCTCCTGGCTCAGAGAATGTAACAACCTTATTGACTCACTGGCCAATCAAGAAGTATCTACTGAAAAACAAGCCTCCCACCCCAGGCTTCAGGTGCACTTTAGCCTAGGGGCAGGGAAGATCTTTAAATTTGCATTTCCATTACATTCCTGTGTCTCTTTTGGTAAGTATACGATCAGGTATTTTACACTTTTATTTTATTTTATTTTATTTATTTACACAGTTATTTTAAACAGTATAAAACAATATTGAATAATATTGCTGACGTATAGTATAGTTTCTCTTTTTTATGTGGTTAAATCTATTTCAACTTAAACTTTGAGATCAAGATTACTTTTTTTTAAACTAATAAATTCTGCTCTTGTCCCTTATTATTCTTTGTGCATATCTCTCATTTTTATAGTGTCTCCTGAAAACAACATATAGTTGAATTCAATTTTTTTTAATTTATCTGTTATCATTTTATGGGTAAATCCATCCCATTCACATTCTAAATTACAATCATTGGTGTATATTTTCCTCTTTTGTATTTTTCCTCACTATCTTTCTCACCCTATTTACTCCATTCCTCCTTACTCCTTTGCTTTACCCACCACTTTGCCCTCCTATCCCTTAACCTACATGCCTCTCCAAAAATCCCTCCCTTATCCTCCACCCTATCCCCCACCCTATCCCATTGCCCTCTTATGTCTTTCAGAAATTAAAAGGCGTTTATACACACACACACATATGTGTGTGTATGTATGTATGCATGTGTATATGTGTATGTATATGTATATATGTTGTTCTCTCTTTAACCCATTCTTAATGAAAGTAAGGTTCCAGCACTACCTGCCCTCTCCCTTACTAGCTTATTCCGTATCAGTTTTTCCTTTTATGCTTCATTTGCACTAGATGACTACTCTTTTTATCTCTCTATACTCAGTTTTTTTTTTTTTTAGAATCACCTCATCATACTCAGCTCAGTCCAAATCTTTCTTTTTAACTACCCAATAATGGCAGTCATTAGTACTACAAATATTTTCACATTTCAGAAGTAAACAATTTGATCTTATTGAGTTCCTTTTCATTGGTCTTTGATGTTTACTTTATATTTCTCCTGGATGCTAGATGTATAACTTTCCCTTAAGTTCTGAGGTTTTTGTCACAAAAACCTGAAAGTCTTTCAATTCATTAAATATTCATTTTTTCATTCAAGATTATACTTAACTTGTCTAGGTAAGCTACCCTTGGTGATAACCCCAGCTCTTTTGCTCTATGGAAGATAGTATTCCAAAACCACCCATCCTTCAGTATAATAGCTGCTAGGTCTTGGGTAATCTTTATTGTACCTTCATGACATTTATTTTTTGTTGTTTCTCCCAGTATTTTCTTCTTAACTTGGGAGCTTGGAAATTTGACTATGATATTTCTGAAAGCTTTCCTCCTGGGATCTGTCAGGTGCTCTGTGGATTTTTTTTCTATTTCTTGTTCGAGAATATCAAGACAATTTTCCTTAGTAATTTCTTGTAAGATTGTATCAAGATTCTTTTTCAAGTCATTATTTTCAGGTAGTACAACTGTTTGTATTATTTCTCCTTTATCTGTTATTTAGATAATTTGTTTTTTCTGATAAGATCTTTCCGTTTCTCTTCTATTTTTTTTTCATTTTTTAAATTTTGTTTTCCTATTTCTTTGTGTCTTAGGATGTTGCTAGCTTCCTCTCCCTCAATTCTGGTTCTTAAGGAATTATTTTCTTTGTTAAATTTTTGATCCTCTTTTCAATTGGTTGAATTTCATTTTCTTGAATTGTTTTCATTTTTTTTTCAGATTTCTCCTTGATTTCACTTATTTTGTTTTTGAAGTCATTTTAAAATGCTTCCAACTACTCTTTTTTGTTCTTGGGACCATTTGATATTTCTCACTGTAAACGGAGTGGTAATTTAGCTACATTATCTTTCTTTGAATATGAACCCAGATTTTCTCTATCCCTGTAGTACCTATCTATGATTGCATTCTTTTGTTTATTCATTTTTATTTATTTATGTGTTTTGTTTTATTTTTAGCAGATGTTAGTATAATTAAATTCTGATCCTTAGATATGGGGAATGATATTCCAAGTTTTAAGTCCTTCTTATTATTCATCCATCTTGGGGACCAACCTTGGGGTCTCCTCTTCACTCTAAAGCCACAGCTAGGGCCCCCAGCTACACCCCACAAATGATCTTGCTCCCTGCTGCCCCTCTGTTGGTTGCAAACTACCCTGGAGCTGGAACCAAGGACTCTGTTCTCCTGCAAATGCCCACAGCTGGCAGCATACCCAGCCCTCCGCTACTACATTCACCAACTGTGTGCTATCTCCTTCTCCTTGCAGCCACAGTCTGGGACACTCCTAGTCAGCACAGTTGTGCCTGATATCCTTCAACTGTGGAAGATCCTTCAGTCTTCTACTCATCCATGGGATGCCCCTACACTCTAAGATAAAAGTCTAAGGCTGAGAGAGCCTCTCAACCCAGCTGTCCCCAGGGCTTATTATTGTTCATTATTCAGTCAGCCAGAAGGTGTTTGCACTTCACTCAGGCCAAGCCTCCACCTCCAGAGGTCAGGTTTTTCCTATTCAGGTTTTTTAATTGTTTTAGGAGAACCATTGCTTTATCCCACCTTTTGTTTATTTCTGCTGTTCTATATTCCCTCTGAGGTGATGTTCTGCCTCCTTTTGTGGAGGAAATTTGGAAAGCCAAAAGTTTTCTGACCTAGTCCTCATTTTCCTGGAATCCTCTCATACAAATAAGCTTTAACAATTATTCTATCTCAATGTGAACAATAGCCAGCAATCAGTATATGGTGATTAAGCAGTATAGTATTGATATAGTATCATAGACTTTTAGAACATAGAACATGAGAGTTGAAATAGCACATGTGTTCCATATTCTTGTTATTGTTGTTCAGTCAGTTCAGTCATATACAACTATCCATGATTCCATTTGGAGTTTTCTTGGCAGAAAAGCTGGCAAGATTTGTCATTACTTTCTCCAGTCCATTTTCCAGATGAGGAAACTGAGGTAAACAGGATTAAGTGACTTTCTCAGGATCACACAGCTAGTAAGTGTCTGAGGTCAGATTTAAACTCAGGAAGTTGAGTATTCCTGACTTCATGACTCCATCCACTGTGTCACCTAACTGTTTTTTTTTTGCCATATTACTTAGACTCATATAGTATATATGAGAAAGATCCCTTTCATTAATACACATCTAAATCAAAAGAGACATAGCTCTTTAAGTGGAGTCTACCACACACAATTTCATGTTGGTGGTGAAAAGGGAAGCTGAACAACAATTACATGATACCCATATAGACATTTTCTTTTTTTAATCTTTTATTTATTTTAATTCTCAAATTTTCTCTCCATCTTTCCCCTGCCCCCAGACCAAGATAGTGAGCCTACTCAATACCCCTTCCCCCAATCTGCTCTCTCTTCTATCCTCCCCCATCCTGTCTAGTAGGGCAAGGTGGATTCCAGAGTCTGTATATCTTATTTCCCAGTTGCACATAAAAAACAATTTTTTTTCACATTTGTTTTTAAAACTTAGATTTCCAGATTCTTTCCCTTCTTCCGTCCTCACCCACCCCCATTGGGAAGACGAGCTATTCAATATAGGTTGTACATGTGTAGTTACACAAAATGTTTCCATAGTAGTTATATTGTGAAAGACTAACTTTATTTCCCTCCATCCTATCCCACCCCCCATTTATTCTATTTTCTCCTTTGACCCTGCCCTTTTCAAAAGTGTGTGCTCATAACCACCCTCCACACCAATCTGCCTTCCCTTCTATCTTCCCCTCTCTTATCACCTTTCCCCCTATTTTCCTGTAGGGTAAGATAACCAAACGAGTGTGTATGTTATTCCTTCCTTAAGCCAAATTCAATGAGAATAAGGTTGACCCATTCCCTTTCACCTTCCTGCTCTTCCCCTCCATTATAACAGTTTTCTCTTGCCTCTTTTATATGCAGTCATTTTCAATGAGGAGAATTGAGATACCCTCACATACATTTAATAAGAACCTAATTATTTTACCATGATTTGGTGACAAAAGATGACTAATGGTTTCTCCTCACTTAAAAAAAATCTTTCTCAGTATTTAATGGAATGAAGAGCACATTCTATCATGAAAAGTGAAATTGACAGAGATGGAGAGAGAGACAGAGATAGAGAGCCAGAAAGAGATAGAGACAGAGACAGAGACTGAGACAAACAGACATAGAGAATGAGAGACAAAGACAGAGACAGAAAGACAGAAACAAATGGAGAGGAGATAGAGCCAGCAAAAGAGAGAGCCTCAAAATTGATGCAAAACAGCATACATTATACTCCATAAGACAGAACCTTTAAAATCCTGAATTTATCAAATGACAACATTCATTTTGTACCATGTAGAAGACAACAAGAAAGTCAGCAACTTGGTGTGCTGACATTGCAGTTAAACATGATTTTAATTAGCTCACACAGAGGACACATTGAGGAAAAAGTGACATTTTGTTGAGGAATATACTATTAAATACAACCCTCCTTGACCTGCCATTTATCAGGGTGCAAACCTAAATCCACATGACTGACACAGACTCTCTCACTGTCCTCTGACCCAGAGATCTATGACTCATTTGCAGAAATGTTTATTTAAGGACACTCCCAGTTTCCTGACATCTCCTCACCTTGGGTTGCAGAACAGAAAACAAGTTTATCAAAAGTCATTGCTGAAAACAACTAGGAAGAGGAGACAAACAGAACGCTAACTACCTCTATATTGATTCTAGTTTGCAGAGAATCATTTTCGGGGGAGGGATTGAAGGAGTTGAGGAATGTAAGGAAGACTTTTTAATGATATATATAGAAGTCTAGGTAAATATCAGTTATTATTATGGAGCACTGGATTTGGAATCAAGAGCATTATACATATAACAAAAGTAAAAGCCTTATCAGAAGCCCCCATCCTTGCAGATTCCCATGTATTCTGGACTTCTTGCCACTAGACTTCCTTGTCTATACAGTCATAGTCACAGATTCACACACACACAAGTTATTATATGGTCACAGATATGAACTAAAATATTCACACAGAGACAAAAACACAAGCTCACATAGAGGTACATGATTACATACTAATGTGAAACTATGAATACTTGAACAATCTACAATTTCTATTTAAGATTTTCATTCTGTGTCTTAAAACCCTTTGTGGTTCACTACATGATCTTGAGAATTTCTATGGCTAAAAAAATATTTTTGAGATCACTTTGGAAAGAAAAAGCATCTCTCTACTTGGCTTGGACTGATTTGCAACAAAGAGACCAAAGAGGTTTCCTTTGGACTGGTACTGAAAGTTTTCCTTCAGAATATGTGCTGCACTGATTTAGGTTTTGAAAACCCAGAGTCATGTTCACACTGCTACTAAGGATCAAAGGAGAACTTTAAAGGAATCACATATTATGTGACTGCCTAAGCATAATATAGGGGTATTCACAATGCATATGTACATATATTTGCACACACATGCTTTTACAGATATACACATACACATACATATATACAGACACACATGTACATATATATGCACATGCATACATATGGCTATAGATATCAGTATATAGATAGACAGGAAGCTAGATTAAAGATAGAGGAATGAGAGAATCAGAAAAGATACAGACAAAATAGAGATATAAGGAGAGGAGAGGAGAGACAGAGACAGAGACAGAGACAGAGAGTACAGAGAAACAGAGACAGACAGGGACAGAGAGAGAACAAAGTAAATGGGGCAATATGAATATGGTACAGGGGAAATAAATATACCTCTGAAAACAACTGGATTCAAATTTGGCCTCAGATTCTTAATACCTGTAACCTTGAGCAAGACATAAAATCTCCCTGGCCTTTGGTTCTCTCACTGTAAAGTGAGGAAGTTGAAGTAGGAAGGAAGGAATCAAATATTTATTAAGTACCTACTGTGTGTTAAACATTGTGATAAGAACTTTGGGAGGTAGGTCTGTTATCTCCATTTTACTATAAAGAAAACATCCCATAGTTACACAACTGGTAAATATCTGAGGCAAAATTTGAATCCAGGTTCCCTTGACCCCAGAACTAACCTCTCCCCTGTACTACCTGCCTGTCTTAAATAGATTGTCTCTTACATCCTCATCATCTGTACAGCCATGGTCCATTATAAATCCTCATAGATGACTGCTTATGCATATGCTGACACCTTTAGTCACATATGCTTATAGACAATTGTATACATCAACACATGTTCCATAACTGAATATTTTAGTTTGTTAAAATCACAGATATTCCATTTAAAAGTCTCTTTTGCCATCAATCCTATACTCCCATACAAGCTAAATTAAGAGACAGAAAAATAGAAAAAGGTCTACTACTTTAAAAGGGGAGAAGTCACATTATTTTTCTGATATTCAGTTTCCTTTTCTATAATATGAATAATATGAGATTGCAACCTTCCTTAAAGGATTGTGGTGTAGAAAACACTTTGAATACTGTAAACTGTGGGGTAAAACTAATATGAAAATGATAAATAATAATAATAATGAGAATTTATATAATGCCTACTATATGGCAGGCATTATGCTAAGCACTTTGTAAATATCACCTCATATTTGATCTTAACAACAACCTGTGAGATAGGTGCTATTATTATCCCCATTTCATTGTTAAGGAAAACGAAAACAGAGAATAAGTGACTTAACCTGAAGTCACACAACTAGTAAGTGATCTGAGTCAGGATTTGAAATTAGGTCTTCCCGATTCCAGGTGCATAGCATGGTGTAACAATACCACCTAGGTACCTTTTTAATCCATTATTCATAGTTTCATTGTCATTATTACATAAACTGAAAAATTGTGTAAGAGGGTGAAGGAAGTTAACCAAAAGCATTTTCCTTATCCATCCTTCTGCATTTCTGGGGTAGGGAGAATATTTCTTTTCTCTTCTGGTCCTTTTCACCAGTTGCCAAACCCTTCCCCCCCCAAACCTCTGTATTTTAACATGCTAAGAGATGCTATTTGCCACTTATTTAAGCATATATTAGTATTGACCTGAAAAAGGTTAAAGTAGCTATTCATCAGACAAAAGAAGAAATCAAAATGTTTTGTTGCCAAAAACTATTGCAAAAGGAGCTGTTATTGATATTTTTTCTGGTCTTGCTGCAATACATAGAGGATGAAGTGTGAACATACCGCAGAGAGATTATCTTGGCTTCAGCGACAGTGTTCCAAGATAATGGTGGAGACAACTGCATGCATGACTGGCTAACTAACCTAAAGATTGCCATTAGTAAGTTGCAGAACAAGAGAGGCTCCAAACACTCTCATAATGCCATTACTATCTGAGAGGCTAATGTTTTTATAACTGGAGTGGGAGAAAGATTGTGCTGAAAAGCAACTTCTTCAGGATCATTAGAAATTAATTCATAGGGAGAACAATTGGACAATTCCTCAGGATTTTATCTTCTTATTACTATGGGATGGACTTTCAATGTGTACAGGGCTTCCTATATTAGCCTGCTGAGCTTTCTTTAGCTCAGACCCTATTGAATTAAGGCTGTCATCACTTTATCCAGTCTGATTTGGCAAGGCCTAAAAGAAGGAAGGAAGGAAGGAAGGAAGGAAGGAAGGAAGGAAGGAAGGAAGGAAGGAAGGAAGGAAGGAAGGAAGGAAGGAAGGAAGGAAGGAAGGAAGGAAGGAAGGAAGGAAAGAAGAAAAAAGCACTGGTACCTTCAACAACATCAAACTGCATTGAACAATGTTGATATGGGTAGTGTTACCCAAGCCAAATATTCTAAATATAGAAGGTGTGAACTTATTTGAAATATGTTGGTAAATTTATTTCCATGTAATTGGTTGCCTTTATAATCCCTTTATGTTGGTTACCTTTATAACGCATGTGGAGATATTATTTAAACAAAAAATATAGCATAGGCTTCACTAGGACAAACAAAATCCACTGATCTGAATGGAAACTACTTATACTTGCTTTTTTATCTAGTGTTTCTGGCTTTGTGTGTGTGTGTGTGTGTGTGTGTGTGTGTGTGTGTGTGTGTGTGAGTGTGTTTAGGAGTACGTGGATTGAGAGAGTAGGAGAGAAATTGGAGTGCTGAATTGGAATGCTGTCTACAGGTCATGTGTTCTCTTGCCCAAAATAAAGATCAGAAAAAGATGCTAAAGATGACTCTGTGTGTGTGTGTGTGTGTGTGTGTGTGTGTTTTGAGGGGGGAGTGAATTAAGATTTGAAAAAATAGACAGGGTTAATTCAAATCTGTTGTTCCAGAGAATTTCTGTGGACCTCACACATTTTGCAAATGATTTGTTAAGCTGATCTAAATCATCACTCCCTGGCTGTTCTGTGCCTCAGTGAATCAGTCTGACTAATTGATGAATAGGCATTATTCCACCCATAATAGAGGCAGCCAAGAGACAATGTATATGTGTGAAGTCTCATTTTATCAATGGCAGACTTCCCAGTTGAGTAAGCCCAAATCATACTGAGTTCACACACCCGTTCTAAATTGGAAATGGCATTGTTAATGTACCTCAGGGATGTACTAAATTAAAAAATAAATAAATAATGCAGTTTCTGCAACTAGTTGTTGGCAAAGCTGAACCAAATAGATGTTTGGTGTACTGAAACCATGGGTGGCAAGAGGAAACAGGATCCAAACAATGGTGCCCATGTATCACAATAGCATTTGTTCAATAGATATAATATAAACTGTACATGGAAGGTCAGTTGATTTTTATAAACTGCAGTGACTTGGGATGCATATGTGTGTGCATGCTTTATGGAGATAGAGGAATACATTCAAGATTAAATCTGTCTAAAAGAAAATTTTGGTTCCTTTCTAAATGACAGGTAAACTGCCTGACTCTCCTCTATGCATCAAAAAACATGTGTTCTGAGAATTTGAAGGAGAGAAGAGTCTCCTATATTTCTCCTGCTAAGTATGGGGCAGAATTATAAGTAAGAGAGTTGAACTTACTTATCCAATTTTCCTGAGACAACTTTCTATAAATTTTCAATAGGTACTCATGAAAGTTGCGTAGCAAGAACTGGTCCTGGGGAGACCCTCCAAAAGTGTGTAAATGCATATGGCCATTGGAAGATGGAAACAGAATAAACATCTGGAGAAAGTTATAATTTTCCATGACAAAAGAGCATATTGAAAAATACAAGGGAAGCCATATTGAATCAATGGTTCAGTATCCTATCATTATATTAACACCATCTGATACAACACATTAAACCATATATCAAAAAAAGGTGAAAATGGGTACATGATTTAGACATGAAGGGTGGTACCACAAGCAAATTAGGAGACCAAGAAATAGTTTACCTGTCAGATCTATGGAGAATTTATGACCAAGCAAGAGATATTATGTATAAAAATGCATATTTTTGTTACATTAAATTAAAAAGATTTTTGTACAAACAAAGCCAATACAACCAAGATTAAAAGGGAAGCAAAAAGCTGGGAAACAATTTTTATAGCCAGGGTCTCTGAGAAAGGTCTCATTTCTAAAATATATAGAGAACTGAGTCAAATTTATAAGAATGCTAGTCATTCCCCAATTGATAAATGGTCAAAGGACATGAACAGGCAGATTTCAGAGGAAAAAATTAAAGCTATCTGGAGTCATATAAAAAATGCTCTAAATCCCTACTGATTAGAGAAAAGCAAATTAAAATAATTCTGAAATACTACCTCATAGTATTAGATTGGCTAATATGATAAAATGAAAATAAGAAATGGAGATACTTGAAAATTGGAACACGAATGCATTTTTTGTGTAATTGTAAACTGATCCAACCATTCTGAAGAGCAATTTGGAATTATGCCTAAAGTTTTATCAAACTCTGCATCCCATTTGATCTAGCAATAACACTACTAGGGGTGTATCCAAGAGATCTTGAAAAAGGGAAAATGACCCACATGCACAAAGATATTTTAAACCACATTTTTTGTGGTGGCCAAGAATTGGAAATTGAGGGGATGCCTATCAACTGGGGAGTGGCTGAACAAGTTGTAGTATATGAATATAAGGGAATACTGCTGTGCTTTAAGCAATGATAAGCAGGTGGATTTCAGAAAAACCTGAAAAGACTTACATAAACTGATGCTGAGTAAAGAAAGCAAACCAAGAGAACATTGTACAGAGTAACAGCAAAATTGTGTGATGACCAATTTTGATAGATGTGGCCTTTCTCAATAATACAGTGAATAAAACAATTCCAAAAAACTCATGATGGAAAATGCTATCCACATCCAGAGAAAGAACTATGGAGTCTGAATGCAGATCGAAGCATACTATTTTCTCTTTTCTTTTACTTCATTTTTTTCTTTTTTGTTATTTTTCCTTTTTGCTGTTCATTTACAATATGAGTAATGTAGAAATACATTTAATATGACTGTACATGAATAGCCTATATGAGATTGTATTCCAACTTGGGGAATGGGGAAAGATTGAAAATTTAGAACTCAAAATACTATAAAGGTGAACATTGAAAACTAAAAATAAATGTAATAAAATTTTAAAAGGAAAAACAATGAAATTTAATATATTAAAAATTACAAATCATAAAGTTATAGTAACATGTTGAAATTTTTCAGAAGACATTACAAAAAAAACACAAAGGGAAAAATTTTACATGATAAAAATAAATACATAACATCAACATAACATTTTTTTCTTTGCTATAGAATAACATTATAGATGAGGGGAAAGCAAGGATTCCTCCTTTCCTCACTGTTAGTTGACAATTGTAGAATGCAAATGATAGCAATAATAATAAGTAAAAGACATAAACATCAAGAAAGAGGACACAAAATAATCCTTATTATCAGACAACATGATCATTTACTTGCAAAACATCTTGTCTTTTTAAGTAAACATTACAATTATTGCTAGTTGAAAAAAATCTTTTTAAAAAGTGAGAGTAAAAAAAGTAAAATATCTTGATAACATGAAATTAAAAAGACTGGACAAACAAAATCAATGCATTTAGGAGAAAATACTTTTCACTGACAAAAAAACACACCTTTGTATCAAGCATCTCTGATATACACAGAATTAACATATACCATATACATACACACATATGATCAATAGCCATTTCCTGATGGATAAGTTGTCAAAATAAATTAACAATTTTCAAACATATAGCAAGTCATTAACAACTATCTGAACATTTACTCTAAGGTATCACCTCAAATAAGAAATGAGACAAATGTGACAAAGGATGAGAATAGTCAATATATGAGAGCATATAAAAGATAAATACACTGATATATTGCTTATAAGAATTATAATTTAACAATGTGAAAAGTAAGTTGAATTTATAGCAAAAAACCTGATAAAATGCCCATATACTTTGATGAAGAGTTTCAATTATTAGACATATACCAGACGGAAATTAAAGATAAAAGTTCCCATATACACTGAGATATTCATATTAGCCCTTCTTTTTAAAAAAGCATAGTAAATATCAGGAAATGAAATTGATACCCTTTGATTGAAGAACAGTAAAATGTGGATGATGAAAGGAGTGTAATATTAATGGACCATAAAAATAATCCATTTTGAAAAATGAAATAAAACAAGAAAATTAAACAAAAAAAGCACATGAAATCTTAGGTAAAGTGATACAGAGTGAAGTAATAAGAAACAGGAAAAGAGTACAAAAGTAAAAAATTAACACTATAGTTATAATGACCAAACTTGATCATGGAGAAGAGACTGAAAATTGTGTGTTCTTCTATTCTTTATATAGGTCAAGACTTTGAGTGTGAAATGCTACCTATGTTGTCATATATAGTTGGTGTGTTTGTTTTGATAAAATTTCTTTTCAATATTTGTTCAAAAAGTTGCGTGGAACAGAGTAAAATAGTTGTATTTGGAAATGAATGTTATATACAAATAAAAGATTTTTTAAAATGGAAAAAAAATATGATCATGCTGCATTAGTCCCATTTTAGTGGTCGGTGGTGGTGGTGGTGACAAGTTACTAGATTTGTTGACTAGGGGAATACTATGGGCATAATGTACTTGGACTCCTTAAGATATATAATTGAACCATGACTAGGAAAGAGACACTACATTTATTGCCCAAGACACCAAAATTAAACATGCATACTTAAAAAAAATAAAATAAATAAAACTCATCATCTAGGTAGGTAATACAGTTAAGCTAAGAAATAACACTAGTCTGATACACTATAGAAAATAAAGAAATGTGATTCAGTTAAAAGGGCCCTGGATTTGCAATTAGAACATCTGGGTTCTAATCTTAGATCTACTACTTCTACCCCATGTGACCTATTTATTAGTTTCCTTAGCCATAAAATGATGGCATTTGAACTAGGTGTTCTCTAAGTTCCTTTCCAGCTACAGTCTTTATACTTAGAAATTAATTTCCCTTCCTATTAAATTGAATTTGTTCTAATTACTTCAAGTATTATTTTTATTTAATTTATTAAAGAGTTAACTTAAGGGTCCCTAAATTCCTAGTTACATCTCTGCATCTCATACTATTCTTATGAACAAAATAGAAAGATATGGAGTAGAGGATGGTACATTTTGAGTAATTTAGACATGGTTGATTGACTAGACCCAAAGTGTAGCCATTTTATAACTCAATGTAATCGTGGAAGTTTTCCAGTATAGTACTCTAGGGATTTCTGTAGCTTAATGCTGTTTAACATTAAAAAGAAATCAATGAATTTAATAAAGGCATTGATAGTCAACTTTACAAATTTGTAAATGATACAAAGTTTTCTTGACATATCAAGGATAATAAGGTAAAATTTAAAAGGAACAAAAATAAAATTCTAAACTTTGGTCCAATAAATTAATTGCATAAGTATAAGGTAGAATTGGTATGAGCTGATGCAGGTTGCATGAAAAAGGTCTGAGCACATACTGCAAGCTCAATATAACATGGTAGCTAAGAAATGTGATTTGGTGAGAGACTAGATTGAGAGTCAGAAAGTCAACCATTTATTAGGTGATGGTGATGCTGTACTATGCCCTGTTCAGATCAAATTGATCATAATTCTATTCAATTTTTGACAACACATTTTAGGAAGATTATAAACAACCTGGACCATAGTAGATAGTAGACAAGAATTGGAAAGGATCAGAAATCATGCCATACATGAACTCATCAAATAAACATTGGGTTTTCAGCCTGAATAAAAGTAGGATTTGGGACACTATGATACATATCTGTGAGTATTTAAAAGGCTATAATATAGAAGAGGAATTAGATTTCTAAATCTATTAATCAACCACACAGCTAAAGCACAGGTTTACTACATGACCCTACTTCCTCCACATCCACTCCCCCAACACCCATTTAATTCCTGTAGTTTTCTGTGACTTAAGTTGTGAATATGAAATCTACTGTTTGGCATTTAATGCTTTTCAGAACCCATTTCCTTTCTACTTCTCCATTCTTCTTAAAATTTACTCTCCTCCAGATATTCTTTTTGTTGTTCTTCAATCATTTTTTGGTTATGTCTGATTCTTCAAGACATATTATGGCATCTTCTTAGCAGAAAAAAAAAAGAATACCTTGCAATTTCCTTCTCCAGCCCATTTTACAAATGACGAAACTGAATTAAATGGATTGACTTGTCCAGGGTGACAGAGCTAGTAAGTGTCTGAGGCCAGATTTGAACTCAAATTGTATTAATTCCAAGACTGGCACTCTATTCACTGTGCCATCTATATGCCCCAATACTCTACAATCCAAAAACACTGGCCTTCTTGCTTATCCTCAAACATGACACTCCATCTCTTGATTCCAGAACTTTTCATTGACTGTTCTCCATTTCTAAAATGTTCTTCCTTCTCATCTCTACCTTCTAAGGCTTCTCTGCCATCCTTCAAAATTTGACTAAAACTTTAAATTCTGCAAGGTCTTTAATGGTTTTACCCCAACCACCCTTAACCCACAAGTGTCTTCTCCTTGAAATTGCCTTCCATATACTTAATACATATATCATATGTATGCAGTTGTTTTCCCCGTAAGTATGTGAATTTCTTGAGAACAAGGTATTTTTACCTTTGTTTTTTTTTCATTGATTGTGCTTGGAATAGTTACCTGGTATTTTCTAAGCAACTAACAAATGCTTATTGGCTTCCTGACTTCAGTCACTGGAAGTTGGAAAGGGACAGATTTAGGCATATTGTAAAGAAAAACTTTCAAGCAATAATAGCAGTCAGTCTTGAAAGAGTTTCTTTCACATTGAAGTGAAAGGGTTCACTTCAATAAAAGTCTTCAAGTGGAAAATATGTGACAATTTGTCAGAAACATCATACCATGGATTCCTATTCCACTCTAGTTTAAACTAGATTACCTCTAAGGTATTTTTGAACTGTGAAATTATGCAGTTCATTTTTTTTATTCTTATAAAGTTGCAATCAATATTTGTGTTTTTGCTGAATCTCATTTCTTCACTAAACATTACTCTCCATGTTTTTCAATTTTATTTCTGTGTTTGTAATTTCTTATGGTACAACAACATTTCAATACATTCAAATATTACAATTGGAGTTAATTTCAGGGATTAATTTTTGCTACTATTAATAAAATTGCTATAAATATTTTATACAGATAATATTTTCGGCAATTACATACTTTCCCTTACCTTTCTTCTCCAAGGTCTAACTACTACCATCATCAAATCTCAAAGAGGCTTATGATAGCATGATCTCTAAAAATAAAGCTAGGAAATTGGACTAATGGACATAGAAAACTAACAGATACATTCACTGTGGTTTTTGAGAAACTATTAATATCATTATATTTTTTTAAAAAACTTGATGTAAAATTGTTTATCCATCTGTCAAAGGGATTTATGTCAAAATGCAAACTTGAAATCAGATGTCTTCTCGATTTTGAAAGATCTTTCAGGACTAGTGTAAGTGAATCTTTCAAATATCATATTGGTTCTTAAAAATTGTAGAGCCAAGCATGAGCAAAACATTCACAGAAACCAAAGTACAGCATTCACAATGATATAATATAACAACTTATCACTAAAGTGATCACATAGTTTTAAACAAAAGGTACCATTCAGTAAGTCCTTAACTTAATCATCCTTAAGGAGCAATCCTCCTTAAGGGACACAAAGTTTTCCCACCCCTAAATCACATTGCCTTAATTTTTAATTAAAAATGTTCTTTCTTTTGATTAGAGATTAGTTTCCAATCATCCTTAATTCAATCACCCTTAAGGTGTACAGTGTGCAAAGTACAAAGTTCTCCCACCCATAGGCCACACTAAATCAGGATCTTCAGCAATAAGTACCCAAGGAGAGGTCTTTTCATCTTGGCTCAAGACTGGCTCCCAAATTCCGTGGTTCATCTTCCTTGGGTCCAGGTCTTGCCTGAATCAATCCAATTGTCACCTGAATTCACAGGCAGATAGTTCTCAGCTCCTCATCCAGTTTTTCATCTAGTTCCTCATCCAGTTCCCATTCCATATTGAAGCTCACAGTGTGCAGTCCACCTCAAGTTCTTTGCAGTTTCTGTTTCTGGGAAAACAAAGCTTACTTAACAAAGTCAAAACAACATTCATACATAATGCCAGCACCATTATCAATTCACTATCTGCATGTGAAATCAACCCAGGCCAACAAACAAGGTCTGAGAATTCAACACAAATCATCAGTATAGTCCTAGGACCTCTGAAACCCTCCTCCAGGACTTCTGTAAACAGACAACAAGAAAATCCTCTTTCAGGGCTTCCGATAAGGCCCCAGGGCTTCCATACAAAGTATTTCAAACACAAATCAACACAGATAGAACACATAGAGTGCTGGCCACCACACAAGTTCCCTTCTTAGTTCTGCTCTCTCCCAGCTTGTGCTTCTGCTTTTATCTGGTCATTAGCTTCTCCCTGTTCTGCTCACCTCTTACATCCTTCCTGTTCCTGTCTCTGGTAAGTTCCCCCCACTGTGGGTTTCACAAGTTCTGTTTCTTAAGAAAGACTTGAGGGGCAGCTAGGTGGCATAGTGAATAGAGCACTGGCTTTGGAGTCAAGAGTACCCGAGTTCAAATCCAACCTCAGACACTTAACACAAAAAAAACTAGCCATGTGACCTTAGGCAAGTCACTTAACCTCAATTTCCCTCCAAAAAATAAAAAAGAAATACTTGATACAATCACAGGCAAGGATCAACTGAAACAAGGCTCTAAGTACTTGTTTGCTTGCCATTACAAAAATAATATATCCTATTGTAACAAGTACATACATATCTAATAATAATTTCAAATAGATACAGTCCAGAAAAGTTTTAAAAATATGTACAAAAACAATATGTAATATTAAGAAATTGAAGTCTTGTGTTTGAAACTAAAATAGTACATCATTTTAGAAATGGAGGCAGGGGTGTGATGGAGCCTGCTCTTGGAAATTGGAAAACACTACAAATTTGGTTTTGCTTTATTTATTGTTCTGTTAATTATCTGGACCTAAGAAAGTGAGGGAGAAAAAAAGTGTATAATGCAGATTAAATTTAAAAGTATGTTTGACAAAGTTTTTTTTTTTATTTTTTGTTTTGTTTTCCCCACACCCAAACATCAATTATGAAGCATTTACTGTGTACATATGGCAGAAGTGTACTTAAAAGATTACCTGATACAACTGCTTCATTTTATAGATGAGCTCCAAAAAGGATAAAAATATTAGTAGTAGTTATCTTTGTATTTTTCTTTACATTGAAATACTGATGTAGTAAAATTCTATCTTTGCAAAACTTCTTGAATTATTTACTTGTATATTAGACTAAAGTATTGTAAGCATACTGGTGCCATTTGAGATAGTGTCTGAGAACTGATTTTTGTAGTACTTTGATCACATTTAGCCTACATAGAATCATTATGATTGTAACACACATACATACACACACACAACCTCTTATTTCAAACCAAAACTATAATTATCACAGGGGAATAAATTAAAATAAATTCCCTTTAGAATACGATTTCCACATATTAAAAATGTGTTACCACCAATAATGTGACATGCACGAACAATAGAAACTTCTAGTATTTTTGCCAATATAAAAACCAAAGAAAATATGCCAGCCCACTTACTTTGATTGTATTTATGTAAAAGGGGAAAAATGAGTTTGATTTGGCTTTCTTTAATTCTGATTTATAGCATGTTAATTGTGGTATATTTCTCAGCTCCATCTAGGGAAAGGTTGGGGATGAGTCCTGTAATAGGGTAAGAGCCTTCCTTGATATGAGCAATAGACTCCTGTTGAGTTATGAGAAGAAGCTTTAGCCCAAGAGTTCCCAGAAGCATCATAATAGCTATACAAAGCAAGAGTCAATAGCCATAGATATATGGTATTGATATGAAAGGTCAGAGGCAGAAACAGATGTCCAAAAGACAACCCAAAATTAACATAAGAAACAAAATTAATATCGGAGTTTGAAGAGCAGGCAAAGCAATGTTGTTTTGGATCAAGCTGAAGGATTCAAATTCAATGGTAAGATACCATAGACAATTTTAGTTTTTTTCACAGTTTCTTTCAGGCATTCATGTGTTTTTGTGTAGTATTTCTAGAAGTATTGAGACACTTAGCAGTCTAAACTCTTTGGCTAGAAGCCTAGAACTAGAGTTAGCATGTAACAGACAAAATTAGCTTGGTTAACTCCAAAGACAAAGTCTGGGAGAAGCAACTCGGGTGTGCAAAAGGAACTACCAGATATAATTTTACTCCCTGCTACATTTGTTTATACCTTATGAGAACTCTTGTAAATTTGTACCTAATTTGTTATTTTCATTGCGTGTCTCTGTTTCTCTGTCTTTGTTCATTGGAAAACTCTTAAGCGTAATAATTCTTTCAGAAGAAAGGCATATGACCTCTTCCACAGGATAAAGAACCTCAACTCCTAAGTCTACCAATATGTAGATGCCAAGGAATACAGGCCATAAATGACAAAGGTGTCAGTGAATAATCAGAATGATGACACCAGCAAGCCACATTCTGTGCCTCATTAGAGGGGGGAAAACAAAGAATAGGGTAGTGATGGGATGTTGTAGGCTTAAGGCACCACCACACCATTATTGAATTCATTAGCTATGCCAATTATCTTTTTTCTCAGAGACTTTGAACTACCTTTCATATCCTTAAATTTTTGAGTGTTTCTCAAAAAAGCTTAAGTGAAATTCTGAAGATGATTTAAGTCACGCTTCAGCACTAAATTTTATGCATAGAGGAGAGTTTGAAATCTGTTACTACATGAGAGGACCTACAGTTTATCCCTTTTGACTCCATAAACGTGAAATGTTTAAAAAAAAAACTCTCCTACCCATCTCTGCCTAGTTAAATATTATTCAGTTTTCAATGTCCAGCACAAATATTACATTTCCCAAGAAGCCATTCTGGTTCAACTCAACTAGAAAAGATATTATACTCATAAATCCTTAATCAATTTACTTGATTTTCTAACAATACTATTAACATAGAGCTTTATAATCACTAATCATATTTTCTTTCTCTTCTCCTTAGAAACATTTTCGACAGACTTACATTTAACGTTAGGGGCAAAAGGGGAATTCTCAGCACAGTCTTGGACAGGGGTGACATCCAGCTCAAGCAGTCAGTCACCTACAAGTGGAGGGTAGTAAGCCTGCAGGAAAAAAATCTAGCAAACAAGTTGAACAGACAAAAACCAAAAAGATAAGGAGACAATAACCAGAAGTAAGGTAGATATAGTGTCACCCAAATTTTAGAATGCCAGAATAATTTCTCCTTGATAATTAGAATCTATTACTCCAGTCACTACATGAATTTCTTGAGCTTCTGATCCTGATTTAGATAACATCTCTGTCCAAAATGATTTTTAGGGATTCTCACACATATTCCAGTAGAGATTTTTTTATTTTTTTTTCTATGCAGCCAAAATCCTCTAAACAATGTAAATCTTGGGGCAGCCAGGTGGCTCAGAGAGTTAGAGCACCGGCTTCAGTGTCGGGATGACCTGGGGATCAAATCCAGGCTCAGATACTTAGCACCACACCCAGAAATAACTGGCCATGTAACCTTGAGCAAGTTACTTAACCCCAATTGCTTTAAAAAAAAAAAAACAATGTAAATCTTATCCTTCTGAATCAGGTGTTCCTGGAAACAGTGCTGGGACACCTTGCTTCACAGTCCAATACTCAATATTTGGTATCTTATGTGTTTACTGTTCTCTAATTTGAAGATTTGGGGTCAACATGCTGGCCAGAGTTATGGTCTATTATTCAAATAAGGTGAAACAGTGGACAAATTTTCTTTCCAATGTTGATACGAATAATTAGAACTTAACTTCCTTAACTATTCTTATGGTAATACATTCATTCTTTCAATCAATCCAGATCTTTATGGATTACATGGAATATGCTATATTCATTCTATATTGTTTAACATATAATATCTCTTCATTTCATTACTTTTTAAATATGATCCATTGTCACTGTGAACCTGCATTGGGGTTCCATAATATAGACTTAGGATATTTAGAGTTTTATAGGTGTTTTTCTGGGTTGCATTCTTAAAGGAACAAGCCACTAGTAAACCTGAATAGGTGTCAACACAAGTACATATAAATTTGAGCCCTTTATCTTGGGGTAAGGGTCCAATATAATCTATTTGCCAAATTTCAGCTGGAACTTTTCCCTTTGCCATATCTCCATTTACTACCCAAGTTGTTCCTTTTCCAATATATATATATATATATATATATATATATATGTATGATGATATGATGTTTGGGGTGGCTAGGTAGCACAGTGAATAGAGAACCATCCCTGGAGACAGGAGGACCTGAGTTCAAATCCAGCCTCAGGCACTTAACACTTACTAGCCATGTGACCTTGGGCAAGTCACTTATACCCAATTGCCCTACCTTCCCCCCTCCAAAACAACAACAACAAAAAACAAACAAAACAAAAAAAGACATATATGACATTTGTCTGTTACCTGTTTTAACAATGAATGAGGTATAGTAATACCTCTATCTTGTGTCCACTGGTATGTGGTCTGGACCCCTACAAGTCTGGTCATTTGATGTACCCATTTTGCTGTTACCAGACCATCAGCTGATTTCAGAGTAGGGACAATATATTGAGTAGCAATCTTTGCTAGTCAATCAGCATGTGCTGATTGTGATGTGATGAGGGCCACATGAGCATCTACATGAAAAACTGAAAAGTCAGTGACCAAAGACATCTTCCAGATATCTTCCCATAATTCCTTGCCCCAGACTTGTTTGCCATGAATTTCCCAATTTTCATTTTTCCACATGGGCATCCATGTAGCTAACCCCTTAGCTACCACCCATGAATCAGTAAATATATGACACTGTCCTTGTTCTGTTTTGATGGCTTGATATACTGCCATAAATTCAGCATAGTGACTACTTCCACCTGTCCCAGTACTTTCCAAAGTCTATCTAATACATGGGTCATAGGCTCCTGCTTTCCAATGTCTTTTATGACCCAAATATTTTGCTGTCCCATGTATTTTTCTTTTGTTTTTTAATTAATCCATCATATCCCTCATTCTATTTTATCAAGGACTGTACCAACTGTTGCTCTGATTCAGGGGGTGTATCCTTTTCTTCAGTATTGATGCTTACTATAGATTCATGTAAAACATAAACTCTACTTTTGTTTGTTTTATATCTATTTTGAATGTGCCATTTCTATTTAGTTATGCTAGGCTCTTGTGCATGTCCAATTCTGTGGGAAACTGGTGTACTTATTATTCAGGTCATCATTGGGATTCCAGGCCTGAATATTACTTCATGGTCCAGAGTCAGTCGTTCAGTCTCTATCGAAGCCCAATATGAAGATAACAACTGCTTTTCAAAAGGGGTTTATTCAACTTCAGATGAAGAGAGTTTCCTAGACTAAAATCCTAAGGGTACATTTCAACTTTGTTGCTTTTTTCATAAACTCCAATTTGCATATTCATCCTGTATAATCACTTGCAATTCCACTGGGCCACTTTGCATAGATCATAAATTTAGGGCCAATTGTATAGCAGTTTTACCCTCTTCAGAAGCTTAACTCTGCTCAAGTCCCCAAATAAATTCATAGTTCTTCTTTATAACCTTATGTAAGGGTTTCAAAATCTGCCCTAAATTCAGTATGTGATGTCACCAATATCCAAATAATCTATAAACTTTTGGACTTCTTTCTTATTTGTGGGGATAGGAAAATCCTGAGTGTTTGGTTGGGTTTGTGGAAGAATCTCTTGCAACACCTCATTCCACTGTATGCTACAAAATTTTACTGTTTAAGATGGTCCTTGGATCTTTGCAGGGTTAACCTCTTACCCTTTGCTTTTATATGCTCAATTAAAAGCATCAAACTTTTCTCCACTTTTACATTTTTCCCCTGTATGATATGATATCATCAATGTAGTGGGTAAGCTGTATACCAGGTATCTATAATTCATCCAAATGTTCAGCCACAATCCTATGACAAATAGTAGGGCTATGCAGAAATCCTTATGGCAACAGGGTGGAAGTATATTGTCTGCCCTACCAATTGAAAGTAAACTAGTCCCATTGTTTAGAATCTATTGGGATAGTAAAGAAAGCATTGGCTAAATCAGTAACTGCATACCAAGTCCCATCATATTTCTGGATCTTTTCTATTAAAATGACAGTATCTGGAACAGCAACATACAAGGGAGGAGTCACCTTATTCCATTGTCTATAAACCAGTCATTCTCCAAGTCCCATCTGACTTTCATACTGGCCAGATAGGATTATTCCATAGTGTGGTTTTAGGGACTAACACTTCTGCTTCAACATATTCCTTTATAGTACTAGTAATTTCATCTTGCCCACCTGGCACATGATACTGCTTTAAAATAATTACTTCAGGGGAAGCTAGGTGGTGCAGTGAGTCTTAAAGCATCAGCCCCAGAGTCGGGAGGACCTGAGTTTGATTCTGGTCTTAGACACTTAACACCCACACACAAAAAAAAAACTAGCCATGTAACCACGGGCGACTTACTTAACCCCAACTGCCCTCCAAAAGGCAAATAAAATAAAATAAATAAAATTACAATAAAATAATTACTTTGGAAGGTTCAGGTAAAGTGACTGGGTCTATTTTTATTTTTTCCACTAAAACTGAATTAATTCCTGTCTTCTTTACTGCAAATGGGAATCTTCCCTCCGGTAAATTTAAAGTCATACTTCCTAATATATCTATTTCAATTATGTACTCAAGAATGTGTGCAATTGCCATGGTGCAGTCTTTCTTAGGTAATTGTCCAATTTTCATTATTAGTTTAACTTGTCTGTATGGTATATCAGCTAATAAGTGAATAAGGCAAAATTTGAACCCATATCTTCCTGCCTCCTAGGTTAGTGTCCTATGTAGTACAAGAAATTGTTTTTATAGTCAATCTTTATAAAAGGTCTGATATCCAACTATATAGGAAAGTAGCACAAATATATAACACTACAAATTATTCCCAGATGAATATATGGGTAAAATATATATAAACAAACAGTTTTCTAAATAATTGAAACCTATTAGTAACACAAACGAAAGTATTCCTCTAAATGATTAGGGCTAATAGTAAGTATTTTTTTTTAGAAAACCATTCTAAGAACTCTCTTTACATTTAGCAAATTGGCAGAGATGACAAAAGAAAAAAATCAATATGAGTAGCAATGATGTTTTAAAAAGAATAGAATTGTGGAAAAACTTCTTATAGTCTCCTTGATAAAAGGTCTCATATCCAAGATATATATGGGACTGATTTAAATTTATTTTTAAGAAGACATTACCCGATAGATAAATGGAATCTAAACTCTCTCTATAGAAACATTTTCTAAATCATTAATAATTGGAGAAATGTAAATTGGGACAATTTAGAGTTTTCAAAACATACACATCAAAGGGACAATAACGAAATAAAAGAAAGAAAATGACACTTGTTGGAGCAGCTTTGGGAAAATAGTTTTATTAATGTGTTATTATTGGAGCTGCGCTGGTCTAGCCATTCTGGAAAGCAAATTGGAATCAAACATCTAAATAATCTAAACAGCTTCCCCTTTGACCCAGCAATACTACTATTAGGTCTATCTGTCAAAGAGATAAAAGAAAGAGAGAAATGGTGTACATACACACACACACACACAAACACACATGCACCACACTAGCTCTTTTTGTGGGCACAGACAAGTGAAAATTAAGAAGATACCCATCTACTAGAAAATGGTTGGATAAATGATTATACACACAGTCACATATGTATATGTGTATATATAGGTATATGTATATTCATAATAGAATACTATTATGAGTGTAAGGAATAATAAAAACGTTGGTTTTATAGAAACTTCAGAAGACTTGTATTAACTGACAAAAATGAAATAAACAGTCAGAACAATTTCTAAAATACCAAAATTATTGTAAAGAAAAAATGTTTTTCAGATATTTAAGAATTGTCATCAGTTCAATGACCAAAAATGAACAATCAGTTCATCAGTAAACATTTATTAAATGACTACTGTTTTCCAAGTACTATGGGAAGACCTGGAGATACAAAAGTAGGGGAGGGGAAACAGCCCCTTCCCTCTAAAGGGGATACAATATGAACACAAGTATACACAAAGCAAGCAATATACACGACAAATAGGAAATAATAGAAGGAAGGTACTGGAATTAAAAGGAGTTAGGGAAGGATTTCTGTAGAAGATGAAATTTTAGTTGGGGTTTAAAGGAAGCCCAGAAAGTTAGTAGTCAGAGCACAGGAGAAAGAGAGCTCCAGAAATGGACACAGAGATTGCCCCTAGCCGAGAAATGGAGTGTCTTGTTTATAGAAAAGCTAGGAGACCAGAGTCTCTGGATCAAAGAATCCATACTGGGGAGTAAGGTGCAAGAAGACAAAAAAGGGTATTAATGATAAACTATGCTCTCCACCTCATGTCTTAGAGACAACAGACTCAAAACACCCATTGGATGCAGCCAATATAGGGTTGTTGTGATTTTTTTTTTTTTTGCTTAACAATGTGCATTTGTTACAAGATTTTTCCTTTCCTTTTTTCTTCCTTCCTCCTTTCCTTCCTATTTCCTTCCTTTGTCCTTTTCAATCTTTTTTCATTCCCTTTTTCTTTCTCTCTCATTTTTTTTAAATTGAGAGACAGGAGATGGAATGAAAAGAGAGTTAGAGATAGGATAAAAGAAAAAAAGAAAAAAGTAAAACTGGATTGTGGCACCATCATTTTTGAAAAATCAAAACAAGAAAGAATCAAACAATTAGGACAACTTTTGAAGTCAAATATTGAATCTATCTTATAAAGAAAAGCAACCTCTAACAAAGATCAGCAGCTTCATTTACAATCTTCTACTCTAACTATGGAGATGATAATTTTATTTTTGCTTATTAAATTCAGACTTAAGTAACTATAAAGCAATAAATTATAAACCTGAAGTAGCTGCAGGAAAAGAAGCACATATACATTTTTGTTAAAACTGTCCATCAATTAAATCAATACCTCTGCAAAGCAATTTGGAATTAAGAATAATAAAGAATTTGAAAGACATTTACATTTTACTCAGGAGACAACAGAAAGCCACTGAAGATTTTTGAGCAAAGGTAAGACATGACTATATCCATTTATTTAAAAAAAAATCTTTTTACCGGGAGAGGTTTGAAGGACAAATTGGGAGAGGAGAGATTAAAGAGGAGAGTTGGAATCAATTATAATAAGGGTATTGCAATAGTTCAGGCAATTGTTAACAAAGACCTAATATATGAAAATGGAATTGTAATGAAAAAAGGTAGGGCAGATGCAGGGCACATCATGGAAATGGAATAAATGGGACATCATCACTCATTGACAAATGAAAGAGAAAGTCACAAAATATGGGGAGATTAGATGAATATTGGTGTCTCTGACAAAAAAAGTCAGAAGAATGAACAGATATGTCAACACCACCAAACTGCCTACTTTCTAGTTTGTAAGTTCTATGAAGAAAGTGACAATTTCTTGTATAAATTTTGTATTTCTCATAGTAACTACCAGAATACTCAACAGAGTAATTATTCAATAAGTCTTTTTTGGAATATATAAAATTTAATTTAATATTAATGCATTATTATCTGGCCCTTCTTATTCTCAAAAACTGATGTGGATAGAATAACAAAAAATTCAAATTATTACACAGAAATTTTTTTTATCCAAGATTAAATGAATGTTTTTTTATGGTTTTTACTCTGAAAATACAATCGTGATTCTGTAAGGTGACAGCAGATGGTCCCCCTAAAAGTGACAGGACTAAGTAAAGAGAATTCAACATCTCATCTCAAGCTCCCTTAACCATAAAATCTATGAATTTATGCTTAACTGAGCCAGTAGAAACAATCACACAATGTCTAAGGGTAAACCATGATAAGTTATATACCTGGTTTCTCTTTGTAATGAAGAAAGAAAAACAAATAAGGACATTGTATATCTGGCAAATAAAAATACTCTGTAGATCTTGCATCCTCATTCCTTCTTTGCTTCAACATGTTTCTATTATTGTAATTTTTTTTACTTTATCATTTGACTTAGATAATTATTTATTCTTATTTTTAACTCCAGATTTTTAGCCAATTTTCTTTCAATGCTGATTCTATTTTCAAAATGATAACGTTTTGTTTTACATATCATTTGGGATGATTGCCAGCACATAATTTATTCTGATGGTTTTCTCTTTTATTTTCCTTTCTTGTGTGTGTACAGTTTATGGTTATTACTATATATAGGGTAATTCAAAATATGAAATCTGATAGAATATAAGATTGTGGCATTTTCACATTCTAAAGAAATAAAAGAGGATATTTATATAAAACATTTCCTTCAAGAAGCTGAAACTACTGGATATACTTTTAAGTAATAATAAAATCACTCCTCTGAGATAAATGAGTAACAAATATGATCAGCTATCACCTTTCATATGAAAATTTGTAAAATTAGTTTTGATCATTTTTCATCCTCAAACCTATCTGTTAGCAGCATCATCATTTCCCATTTGCCCACTGGCAAAGTATCAAACCCATTTTTGACCCCTAACTCCCCACCATCATCCACATTCAGTCTTTAAAATTTGCATTAAGTTTTCCTTTTTCAGACTTCTTATGTGAAAGCCCCTATCATATCTTCTATGTGCCAGGCAACTCACCAGCTTGCCATTCCCCACACACAATATTTCATGTCTTATTCTAGGCCTCGGCTCAGATTTTTTTCTCATGTCTAGAATGTGTTCCTTACTGACCATTGTCTCTTAGAATCCATCGCTTTTTTTCAAAGTTCAACTTTAGTGTCCTCTCACAAGAGTCCTTTCATGATTCTTTTGTTGTTAGGTCTTTCTCTCATTACTTCGTATTTTTTCTATTTAATTCATATATATTTTGTAATGATTTATCTATGAACATGTTCTCTCTAGCAGATTGTATGAGCTTTGAATGTAGACACAATTTCATTTTCTTTTTTTGTATACCTGGCACCTAGCATAATGCCTTTCACATAGAAGAAAGTTAATAAATGTTTGCTGAAAGAATAAGTATCAAAGAGAGTGCTTTGCAGTTCACCATCTCCACTGGCAAAGCCCTTGTATGCCGTGCCAAAAAAGGCAAAGAGTTTCCTTTGCTATTTCTTTCCACTGTTCAAGACAAGGATCAATTCCATTGGGGTTGTGAGCACAGGCATGCAGATGGATGACACTTTGTTCCCCTGAAATATGATTGTTTACATATTCATACACACACAAACATACACACTGATCTAGGAGAAAAAAAAATGAGTAAGAAGTCATTTAACTTGATGGGTTAGTTTTTTTTTTAACTGCATTTAAACCAAATTAAGATTTAGAATTGTCTTTTGAACTATTCACAGCAAATAAAACCTTATTTCAAACATGTCTAAGATGACCTTACAATATTTGCATTCAAGTCATTGGAAATGGCAGTGATCTTCTGCTCTGGAAAGGAAAGTCAAGGGCATGATCAATCTCATCATGATTTCAGTAAACAGTAAACATCAAGGCTTGCTGGAAGAGTTACCTTTCCCCACTGCTTTCTTTCAAAAGCAGATTAGTAGCTGAGTAACTGGGACCTGGATGATGAAGCCTTTCAAATAAATTTGATCCTCAGTTCTAGGAGGAAAGACTTTAGCTATTATCTATAAAAAAGGAAAAATAAAAATGAATTTAAAACATGTATTGTCTAGAATTTTTGGCCCATTAGGTTAAATCTAATGCTATCTTGTGTAATAAGAAATAACTAATATTGGGTTTAGAAAGAGTAGATTGAAATGGATGGCATTTGTCCAATTTAGATGTGCTTTCAGTGATCCTGAAACCTGTCCCTGAAAAAAAATTCATTGAAAAAAACAAATATCCTTTCAGTGATGCTATATGGCTGTGAATCATGGGGTGGTATACTCCCTAAGTCATCAAAATTATAAGTGACTAAAATAACAATGGAGAGACTTATGATGGATATAGATAGACATAGTACCCATAACGATTCCATATAAAATACTAGCCAAGATGGAGTTGACAAATTAATAGAAAAAGCATTTATTAAGCCTGGCATTATGCAAAGCACTAAGGACAAAATTCAAGCAAAAAAGAGTGCCTATCCTCAAGAAGCATGTGTGTGTGTGTGTGTGTGTGTGAGAGAGAGAGAGAGAGAGACAGAGAGAGAGAGAGAGAGAGAGAGAGAGAGAGAGAGAGAGACAGAGAGAGAGAGAAGCAGGGATGTCTATCTTCCAAAACCATCCTAGGGAAATCACACCCAATCTTCAGGGATGCTGGCATGCAGCTGAACGGCTATCACTACTACGACCCCAGGACTTGTGGCTTTGAGTTCACCAGAGTCTTGGAAGACATTTCAAAAATCCAAGAGCAAAGTGTCATCCTTCTGCATACCTGTGCTCACAACCCCAATGGAATCGATCCTTGTCCTGAACAGTGGAAAGAAATAGCAAAGGAAACTCTTTGCCTTTTTTGACATGGCATACAAGGGCTTTGCCAGTGGAGATGGCGACAAGGATGTTTGCCACTTCTTTGATCATGGTGTTAATGTCTCTCTGTCAATCATATGCCGAGAACATGAGCTTGTATGGTAAATGTGTGGGAGCCTTTACCATGATTTGTAAAGATGCTGATGAAGCCAAAAGGATAGAATCCCAGTTGAAAATCCTGATTCGTCCTATGTATTACAACCCCCTTCTCAATAGGTCCCGGATTGCTGCCACGATCCTGAACAGTCCTGATCTGAGGAGCCAGTGGTTACAAAAGGTCAAAGGCATGGCAGATGGCATCATTAGCATGTGGACTCAGCTGGTTCCCAACCTCAAAAAAGAGGGCACCTCCCACAATAGGCAACACATCACTGGCCAGATTGGCATGTTTTGTTTCATCGGCCTGAAACCTGAGCAGGTAGAATGGCTGACCAAGAAGTTCTCCATCTATATGACAAAAGATGTCCACATTTCTGCAGCAGGGGTCATGTCAAGCAATGTAGGATACCTTGCCCATACCATTCACCAAGTCAGCAAATAACTCTCCCTGGTGAGATGGAGCAGAGATGACCTTTCCAACCTCAGACTCTGCTATTTGATATTCAGAGAGATGATTGAGCTGGCAAAGATAGAAGTGGTATGAGAATTCCTTTCAACCACAGTGCTTAATGCTCAGCCATTGAAAGTTTCTCAGAACAAGACTTTTGAGTAAGTTAAAGGCATCTGAAAGTAGTCTTTGGAGCTTTGTGGGTCTAACCCAAACTTCCCACCCCATCCTCCACAGCTTTTCCAAAAGATTTTATGTTCACAGAAACTCTACCAAAAAAAAACACCACAGAATTCCTCTCCCTTTTCTCTTCCCCCAGTCTTAGATCTCTTGGCATTACAATGTTGTTTAACAGCTTTAATCTAAGTAATAAATATCCAAATAGAATAACAATATAAAACAATAACCAAAATCTCTGTGGTGCTAAAAGCTTCCAAAGAAGACTCATCCAGTTCTGACTCCCACCTCTTCCTGGCCTCCCATCACTGATGGAGGCACCTTGGACCATTGAGGGCACTGTTGTGAAGCCTCTTGGCTTTAAGAAATAATAGGAAATGGGAGGTGACTCTCACTTGTTGGACAGCTAAGACTTCAACTTTCTCCTTGTCCCCTATCCTTATTGCTGTCTTTTCCCTTTGGCCCAAAGATCCAAATCTGCCCTAGTTTCTTTCCCCCTGCTTGATTTGACCTTCAAACCCTTCCTGTCAGGATCCATATACTTGGAGAGTTAAGTAAAATGTAATTCAAGAAATGAGCATTCCCTCCTCC
>NW_027185863.1:699496-815947 GCF_028583685.1 Petaurus breviceps papuanus | reverse complement strand
ATCTCAATAGGGCTTATTTTCAGGGGAGGGCTTATTTTAGAGGAATCATACACAGTAAGGGGAGGGCTTATTTTCGGGATAGGTCTTATTATCGGGGAAACACTGTATGTTTTAGGTTTAGAAAGCAGACTTAGAATTATCTCTATGTGTGAATAAACTCTCAATCAGGCCTGAAATATTTTCCTATTAAAAATGTATGAATTTTAGTACATGGAATATGCAACTACTTCAACCCTCTTTTTTTATTGAAAAAAAAATGTTATTAAGGTCACAAAATTAAAAATATTCTGAAGCCGAGTATTTTTGTTTGCTTGATAGTTCTCACTTGTTCTCCAAACAGATAATAGCTGAGTGCTGAGCATCACATATTAAATCTGTCTATATTATTTCCTTGATATCTTCTAAAATTTTCAATTAATATGCATTCTTTAGTACTGTAAATGTAAATAAACTGCTTATCTTTAAAAGACTTGGGAGTAGTATCATGGATTTGGTTTGATTCTTATGTTGATTTTGTTACTATCTGTGTGATCTTCAGCAAATCACTTACCTTGCTGAGGCCTCAGTATCCTCATATATAAAATGGGGATTATTTATTACATGACCTCTGAGTTATTTCTCTAATGCACCTTCCATCTCTATGATTATTTATATTTTATATTACTTGGAAAGTTTTACTTCCTGATTTCTCTTCAGATAACAGGTTTCAGATTTTTTTTTTCTTGGAAATATTTATTCACAGAAGTTTCCAAACTCTTTGGAAAGTTATGAATGATTCTGAATGGGAATGGAACCTAAATAACTTTTTGTCCTATGACGTGCTAGTTTCTAAGCCATTCTAATTTCTTCTACACTCAAAATGTAGACCTTGGCACCTCAGCATTGAAAGCTGTTTCCCGAAAGCTATTTGCTTCTATCATATCCATAGAAATAACTCTGAATCATTTCCCCCTCAATTTTAGAAACTTCTGATAGGCAAATCTTTTTAGGTTTGAAAGATTAAGGGGTGGCTAGGTGGTGCAGTGAATAGAGCACTGGCCCTGGAGTCAGGAGGACCTGAGTTCAAATCTGAACTCAGACACAACCCAAAACTAGCTGTGTGACCTTGGGCAAGTCACTTAAACCCAATTGCCTGCTTTCCCCTCCAAAAAAAAGAAAGACTAAAACATGTTTTCTAGTTTAGAGATTCTGATGTAATTGTCCAACACCAGAAACATAATGTGAAATTACTCTGTAGTGAGTATGTATGAATTTAAATGCTTTATTCACAGTATCAGGAAAACTATATTGAATTTTAATGGAAAACAATTGAATGGCTAGGACAATTATTTAAAAGTATACTTTTAAAACTTCATCTTTAGGAACATGGTTTATACAATAATCCATATTTATCAATATCTTTATACATATAGATGTATGTAAGATAAATAACAGAAATTAGAAAAAGTCATTGCAAAAATATTATTCATAGGCCTTTATTGAACACTTGTAAGTACAGGGTAAAATAGAAGTCACTGAGGGTACAAGAGCTTATCTCTGACCATAAGAAATACAAAACCTATTTGGAGAAACCACATATACATAGAAAGATTAAAGTTATTACAAGGGAACAGATGCTGTGTCTAAATAATAGCACACAGTCCAATAGGAGTTAAGAGAAAAGGACCAATATCAAATAAGTATAGCAAGAGGTAGCTTCCCAAAAGAATGAAGAACTCGGGACTTTCAATATTGCCAAAATTTAAGAGAATGGAGAGAAATTGGGGAGCTATGGAGAAAAGAAAGAGAAAAAGAATGGAGGTATGATCTCCAGGACAGTACTTCACTTAAAAGAGCAGACTGGACCTAACCCACACTTCTTTTTCTTGCCATCCCACAAGTTTTCCATAGGAGATACACCAGGTGTGCTTAAATATCTTGCTGTAGACCTCTTCATACTATGTGATAATTGATGGAGCATAGGGACTATCCCCTCAAGAAACTGTCACTCCTGCTACATCATCAATCCACATCCTTTTTGAGGAGTCAAATACAATATTTTGAAATAACCTCTCTCTGATTAAATCCTTTATATTATGTCTCCCATGCAGCTCTTCTTGGAAATAAGTTGGAGTTTACTCATATCTGCCTCATCTCTCTTTATTTGCCTTTGAATGACCTACAACTTTAATACTTTGAATTCTGTGCTTTCTCTAACTTGCAATCATTTAGTATTAGTAAAAGTCAAGTCAACAACCATTAAGTAGTTACTATTTGTAAGGCATTGTGATAAGTACTGAAACTAGAACATTTATATTAAAAGTTAGATAAACATTTATTTCAGAAAGAAGTCTGGGGTTTGAAAAAGAAAGTGTGCAATTTCCTAAAGATAATCTAACTCACTTTTCCCTCCAGTTTTATTCTCATCCAAGTTCATCATTGACCTTTAATCCATAATTTTATTCTCATACATATGTATATTCATACATGCATGTATATGTACATATAAACATGTGTATATACATATGTATTGTGTGTACACATACATATATACCCATATACATCTATAAAAGTATGTGTGTATATGATCCAGTTGTATTAACTGTTCATTCCATTTCACATAACTCTCAATAATAAACATTTTTCAACTACTTGATTTTTCTTATGTAGATAGTCAGATTAAACTCTGTGAGTCATTGTGAATCTCATTAAGGTTGCTGAAAAATGTTTTAAAGCTTGATACAATCAACTAAAGATCAGTCACAAACAGGAATACCTGGACAAATGCAACATCTATGGGTAGTTCCTCTTCAAATTGTGCTCTGTGTTGGATAATCTCAATGAAAAAGGATGAACTGTTTTGGTGAACTATCATTTACATATTTTTGCTAGTATGATATGAATAATTATGATCAGTGATCAACTTATTTTTATGTTTTTAAAAGAAGATTATATTATCTACACAAATGTATTAAAGTTGGAGTAAAATCATTAAAGTTGCTTTTCACTTTACCAATTTAAAATTGTGTGTGTCTGTCGGTGTGTGTTTTCTGACTCTCTTTTCTTTCTCCCTTCTTTTTTTTTCACATTTTCTCTTCCTATAGGAGTAGGTATTCTGCATAGTATATAATCTTTTAGTTTACCCATTTGTTGCCTTTAGACCATGTTACTTTGAGGTCCTTCCAGATGAACAAGTTTACATTGAACTGTTAAAGTATTTTATTAACTTAGACTGCAGAGTCTTACTGATTTCACTGTAGAACTCTTCTATGTCCTCATGATCTGAAATAAATGTTGGCAAATAGGCTAAACTTCCCTTTTTTGTGGCACTTTTTTTCAAATAATTATCATGGGGACTGTAAGATTACCATGTAAGTCACCCATAGACTGAAATAGCCCTCCCCTCCACCCAAACTTCTAAATGGATGTCGGGAATTAGACAACACCACCAGAAGCATGTTCAATAAGGGTAGGGGATGGTCCAACCTATGTAAATAACAAGTCCAAGATCACCATATAGTGAATGCTAGAGCTGAAGATTAAACCTGTACTTAACCATCACAAGTACTTTTTCAGTTGTTTCTCTAACTCTTTGTGTCACATACCCTGTCCCCATGTATAAGCTCATACCATCTTGAGAAAGTAAGGGAAATATATTTGCCATTCACAATTTAGGCTTAGAGAAAATTTTTACCTAACAAAGGATAGAGATGATCATAAAAGATCACAAAAGATAAAATGGACAATTTTGATTATATAATATTGAATATATTGAATATTGCCTGGGCAAATTAAATATAATTGGGATAAGAAAGGAAATGATTAATTGGGAAAATATCACAGTTATATTCTTCACTAAAGCTGTAATATCCATGACCTATAAAAATTAATATATATATATGTATATATATACACACACATACACACACACACACACACACACACACACATATATATAAGAATATTACCACCACCACCATGATTTGGTTAAATTGAAAAGTAACCAAAAAAAATTCTTACTTCTTCAGTGTCACCTGAATTATAAGGAATTCTGAAGAACTATTAGCAATTACATTAGATTTAAGCTTTCTTCAAATTCGAGCTAAAATTCATCTTCCCCAGTCTTTCAGGTTCATGACCTGACAGTCTTCCCAAACTGCTCTCTATCTCTCACCGTGGATACCTGTTCACATAAACTGTGTATTCTAGTACAACTTGGATTACATATGATTTATTCCTGTTTCCTACATGTCAGATAATCTATTTGGCACCCTCTGAATATTATTCTTTTATGTGTCCTATATTTCTCCTTGCTACTCTAGATTTGCAATCATTATTCACTGACCGTCTGTCACTGGTTCTTTGTATGACACTACTGCTTCTTTGCTCTTCATTTTGGGGGGAGCAGGAGAGGAATCTAAGCACACATTTCTCTATGACTAGTACTAGTCAATAATTGAGAGTAACCTCAAATGCTCTCACAGATTTGTCACATTCTAAATGTGACAAATTTTCCACTGGGCTTTTTTTTTTGTCTTTTTGATTTGTGATGTGGAGGACAGAGGATTGAGCAACTCTTTGCACTTCACTCAGACATATAGATTACTTCTCTGCTGCCAAATTCCTTCCCTCCACAATATAAACATTTAACATTCAGACAGATATTATCAGATTTCCTTGGCAATAGTTTCCAGTTTACTCAGAAGTCTCCTGCCACACACCACTGACTTTTTTCTGTTATTTCCCAATAATCCTTCAACTCTTGCTCTTTACCCTTTTGATATCTTTAAACCTTTATATTTCCATAATCTACCTTGCCACTGCCTCTATTCTTCAGACTCCAAAATATAGTTAACCCCTTGCATTACATTGGGAAAAGCGCAATTGAGACAATATAAAAGATGTCAAAAATAATATCCCATACCTCTCCACTGGACACTACTCCACAGTATTGCCCCCCCCATTCACACACACACACACAAACACACACACACACACATACACACACATACACTTTCCTATACCAAAGTATTTTAGTTATGCAATGGGAAAAGTACTGAATTTAGATTCAGATAGGCTGGGTTTAAATTCTACCTCTGCTATTGATTACTTGTGTGACCCTGAACAAGCTGTTTTACATCTCTGGGTCTCTCAGTTTTTTCATCTATAAAATTAGGAGGTTGGACTGCATGAACTCTAAAGTCCTTACAACCTCTGGATCTTATGATCTTATTGTAAAGTTAGATTCTTTTGAATCACAAATCAGCAGAGTGTAAAATAAATCCTGGTATAGAAGCTAGAAATGATTAAAGATTAGATGGCCTCTGAGGTCCCTTCCAGCTTCCTATGATCCTATTACATAGATAGCTAGAAACTAAAGAGTGGTTTTCTTCAAGTCTCAGCTAAAATTCATCTTCTCTAGCCTCTCAGGTTCACCACCTAGGAGTCTTCATAGACTACTCAATATCTCTCACTGTCCATAGCTGAAGGGATGCCAAGACCTGTTGATTTTGTTTTTGCCAAATTTCTTCTATGTGCATCTTTTTCTCTTTGGACACTGCCACCACTCATCACATCACATCTGAATTAATGCCATAGACTGCTGATCATTCTGCATGTATTAATTCTCTCCCTACTCCAATCCATACTCCATTTGCCATCAAAGTGTTTTTCCTAAAGCACAGGTACAATCATCTCAACCTCTCCCCCCACTCAACAAACTCCAGTGACTTTTCTTTGTCTCTAAGACAAAACACAAAATGCTTTTTGGCATTCAAACCCCTTTATGACTTAGTTTGCTTCCCATTTTTCATTCTTCTTACACCTTATTCCCCAACATAAACTCTTTGATCCAGTAACACTGGCCTCTTTGCTGTTCCCCCACCCCAAAAAAAGATACTCTCATCCCTCAACTCTGGCAATTTTCTCTGGCTGTTCACCATACCTGAAAAACTCTCCTTCCTCTGTTCTAACTACTAATCTACCTGGTTTCCTTCAAGTCCCAATTAAAATCTCACTTCTACAAGAAACTTTCCTCAATTCCTATTAAATTCTAGTGCCTTCCTCATATTAATTATTTACTATTTACTCTGCATATAGTTTGCTTTGCATATATTTGTTTCCACATTATTTCCCCCATGGTATTGTAAGCCCCCTGAGGGCAGGGACTCTTTTTCATATCTTTTTTTTTTTTATTCCCAGTTTGCACTTAACAAAATGGCCAGGGTATGGGAGGGGCAGAGCCAAGATGGCTGAGTAGAAGCAGGACCTCCCTGCTGCTCCTGCTTCCACCTTCCCCAATCCATGTAAAAAGGGGACTCTAAACAAACTTTGGAGCTGCAGAACGACACAGAGAAGCTAACCTCCCGCTGAGGAAAGCCCAGCAGGCCAGCAGGAATAGGTCAGTGAAGTGCTCTGGGAGTCAAACCTAGCCCCACACCAAGGCTTTAGCCCCAGGGCAGGCCTGACCAGCCCAGGTGGAGGGACTCCAAATCAGCAGCAGCTGTGGCCGTTTCCAGGTTTATCAACACACAGATGCAAAGGACAAAGTGAGAGGTCAGTGCAATCTGGACTTTGGGACCAGTAAGTGGGAGTGCGTGGCTTTCCCCCCCTCCCCCCGGGTGAGAAGCCACCAGTCCTGCAGAGAGTAGGGGGACCAAACACCAGTCTGAGGGGTAATTGCACTTGCTTTAACCTGCTTGGATCTGGATTACAGTCTAGGGTGGAGGTACTGGGGTGTATGTCCAGCTTGCCAGAGCTCATGTGGAGACCTCAGAGAGGGTACCCATATAATACCTCCAGCAACTGAGAAAACCCCAGTGTTGGGGAAGAAAGCTTCCCTGTCTGGTGGCAGAGTCCTACTGTGTCAAAAAGCCCAGGGGTCAAGTGACTGAGGGGCGACATGACCAGGCAAAGGAAACAAAGAAGACAGAACATTCCAACATTATACTCCTATTTTGTGAACAAAAAGGAACAAAGCATGGAACAGGAGGAAGACAGTGAAGTCAGAACTCCTGCACCAAAAGATTCAAGGAAAATACGAGCTGGTTATAGGCCATAGAGGACCTTAAGAAGCAGATAAGAGAAGTGGAAGAAAAATTGGGAAGAGAAATGAGAACAATGCAAGAAAATTGCAAAATTAGAGTCAACAGCCTGACAGAGGAAAATAATACTTTAAAAAACAGACTGACTTAAATTGCAAAAGAGGCTCATAAAGTCAATGAGGAGAAGAATGCCTTAAAAAGTAGAATTTGCCAGACAGAAAAAGAATCTCAAAAGCTCACTGAGGAGAATCATGGCTTCAGAATTAGCCTGGAGCAAATGGAAACTAATTGCTTTATGAGAAATCAAGATACTGTTAAACAAATCCAAACAAATGAAAGAATAGAAGGCAATGTGAAATATCTCATGGGAAAAACACTGACCTGGAAAATAGATCCAGGAGAGAAAATTTAAAAATTATTGGACTACCTGAAAGCCATGATCAAAGTAAGAACCTAGAAGTCATTCTCCAGGAAGATCTCAGAGAAAACTGCCCTGATGTTTTAGAATCAGAGGGCAAAATAGAGGTTGAAAGAATCCACTGATCACCTCTTCAAAAAAGATCCCAAAAATAAAACTCCTAGGAATATTATAGCCAGGTTCTGGAATTCCCAGATTAAGGAGAAAATATTACAAGCAGCCAGGAAGAAACAATTAGAATATTGTGGAAACACAATCAGAATAACCCAGGATCTGGCAGCTTCTACACTGAGGGATTGAAGGGCTTGGAATATGATATTCCGGAGGTCCAAGGAGCTTGGATTAAAACCAAGAGTCACCTACCCAGCAAAACTGAGTATCATGTTTCAGGGGAAAATAAGGTCATTCAGTGGAATAGAAGACTTCCAAGCATTCTTGCTGAAAAAAACAGAGTTGAACAGAAAATTTGACATTCAGATACAAGAAGCAAGAGAAGCATGAGAAGGTAAACAGGGAAAAGAAATTATGAGGAACTTATCAAAGTTGACCTATTAACATTCCTACATGGAAAAACAATAATTGTAACTTATGAAACTTTTCTCAGTAGTTGAAGGGAATAGAAATATATATGTTTATATATGACGGTATATGGGCATATGAATACATATGTGAATGTGTGTATATATGTTTACAAGTATAAATAGATATATGGCACAGGACCAATTTAACAGGAAGAGATGATACTTAAAAGGTGAAATTAAGAACGTAAGAGAGGAATATAATGAGAGGAAATGGGAAGAGATAGAATGGGGTAAACTATCTCATACAGAAGAGGCAAGGGAAAATGGTTACAATGGAGGGGAAGAATAGGAAGGCAAAAGGGAATGGGTCAACCTTATTCCCATTGAATTTGGCTTGAAGATGGGAATCTTCAAAACTAAATAGGGTATCTCACCCTACAGGAGAGTAGTGGGGGAAGGGGATGAGAGAGGGGATGATGGAAGGGAGGACAGGCTGGGGGTGGGAAGTTGGAAGCACCCACTTTTGAAAAGGGATGGGATCAAAGTAGAGAATAGAACAAGTGGGAGGTGGGATAGGAGGGAGGGAAATATAGTCAGTCTTTTACAATATATCTACAATGTTATTGTTTTGCATTAGCCACATGTGTACATCCTATACTGTGCTGCTTATCTTCCCAGTAAGGGTGGGTGACAAGGGAGGAAGGGAATGAATCTGGAATTCAAAGTTTTAAAATCAAATATTCAAATATGTATGTGTGTGTATATATATATATGTATATATATGTATGTGTGTGTGTGTATATATACATATATATATACTATTATCAATACTATTTTACATGTAATTGGGAAATAAAATATACAGGCACTGGGGCATAGAGATACACTGGAAAAGTCAAAAGGGGTATAGGAGAAAATATAGGAGAGAGCAGATTGGAGGAGGGGATATCCTGTGGGACTGCTATGAGGGGGGTAGGGGAAAAACGGGGAGAAAATTTGTAACTCAAAATCTGGCGGAAATGAATGCTGTAAATCAGAAGTTAATAAAGCATTTGAAAGAAAATGACCAGGGTATGGGGAAGGGGGCTAGGTGGTGCTGTGAATAGAGTGCCAGCCCTGGAGTCAGGAGGACCTGAGTTCAAATCCAGCCTCAGACACTGAACACACACACACACACACACACACACACACAAAACTAGCTATGTGACTTTGGGCAAGTCACTTAACCCCAATTGCTCTACCTTTCCCCCCTCCAAAAAGCAAAAAAAAAAATGGCCAGGATATAATAATATATGTTATATATAATTATATAATAATATATAATGATAATAATGTTGATTTATTGATTCTACCTTCTATAGTAATTCAATTTTGATAACTTATTCTGTTTTATAATTCCTATTTATCCTGTATATAATATGCATTATATTGTTTTCATGCACATGTAGGTATGTATGTATATATACATACATATTGATATATCTAGATATATTTCTACACACACATGTTCACTGTTATAGGAATGTAAATTTTTAAGATCTTCCCTGCCTCTAGGTTAAGTGCACCTGGAGCCTGTGGTGGGAGGCTTGTTTTCCAGGAGATACTTTATGATTAGGCAGTGGGTCAAGAGGCTTGTTACATTCTCTGAGCCAGGAGAAGGCTGTATAATCCCTGATGTGAGGTATTGTTTTGTGCCTCACTTTGAGATGCGTTGTGTGATTTGACCAGATGAGACACTGGGCAGCCATCGAGCCCCCCAGCTTTGAACACCCACGTGTTGATGCTTCCCTCTCTGGTAAATGATCAGGTATGGATGTAATGGTCAAAAGAGTTGGAGACCTGTCTGCTTGATATGTTTTTTTCTGTTTTCTTGTAACTTTTGTCTGTATACTTTGAAGTTTAGGGTGCTGATTTTTTTCCCCTGAACAAGGTAAATGATACATTTGATTGATTTAAGCAAGATTGTTAACCCATTTTGAGTTGTTTTCCTTTAGAAAAGCAGATCTAAGAACCCTGGGGATGCTGGGGTGCTTGCTGCTACATGCACACATATGCCCCAAATGGAAAGGCAAGCAAATAATGAAAGAAAGTTTCATTAATTTACAGGGAGAGATAGAATACAAAAGTATAATAGTTGACACTCTCAATGTACTCCTTTGAAGCCTAGATAAATTTTAAAAAAATAGATAAACAAGAAAATATGTTAAGAACTCAAATAGAATTTCAGAAAAGTTAGGTAGATCCAATAGTTACTTGAAGATTACTGAAGAGAAAGAAAAAGAAATAAGCTTTAACTATGCTATATGTGGAAATATTGGCCATGTGGTAGGACATAAAAATCCCCTAAATGAATTTAGAAAATCAGAACTATTAAACACATAATTTGATGATAACCATATGAAAAAGTATAATTACAAAAAGATCCTTAAATAAAGAATCCAAATTTAAATGAAAACCAAAGATTTAATACTAAAGAAATGATGAATCAAGAAGAAATCATTGGAACAACATTGGAACAACAAAAAGAATATGACAAAAATAAAATGTACCAAAACTTTCTGGATGAAGCCAATGGAATCCTTATGGGAAAATCTATATAACTAAACACTTTTATCAACAAAAGGGGAAAAAACAGATCAGTGAACCAGATATGCAACTAAACAAAGTAAGAAAAAAAAATAAAACAAAACTGGTAAACAGAAATTCTGATACTAAAAAAAGAAAAATAAAATCAAAACAGAAAATCTCTATTAAATTAATACATGAAGCTCTAAATTGATTTTAAGAAATTAAATATAATATTGGCTCACATGATTAAAGGGGGAAATGAAATTGCCATCATAAAGAAAATAAGAGAATTCAAACAAATTAAGAAATTAATAGATTTTATTTTGTTCAATTATATCACAGAAAACAATACATATTTGCAAATTATTGCCCAAATCTTGATCAAGTTAACTAAACAAGAAATAAAAAATGCAACCTCAACCAAAAATATATTGAGTAACTGAAAATGAAATAAAAAAAGATAAAGATAAATATCTAACAATTTGCTTCTATTTAAAAAATTCTTGATTCCCACGTCAGACAAGGACATAGACAAGAAATCAATATAACAAAGACACTCATTATTTTTTCTGTTTTTTTACAGTGGTGTCTAATTCTTTGTAACACCACTTGGGGTTTCGCGGCAGAGAACCTGGAGTAGTTTGCTATTTCCTTCCCCAACTTATTTTATAGATGGGAAAACTGAGACAAAAAAAACCTGAGACATAAATTACTTGCCTAGGGTAATGCAAATTGTAAGTGTTTGAGACTAGATTAGAACTCAGGTCTTCCTGACTCCAGGCCTGATGTTCTATCCACTGTGCCATTTAACTCCTTTGGCTATTGTACCTTATTAGAACTATTATATGCCCTATCCAGTTAGGATTTATATCAGGAATTCTGTTTGGCTAAATATCATAAAAACTATAAATCTAAGTGACTCCATTAAAATCACAATTATATCAATAGCTTCAGGGGTACACTTGAAGTATTCTCCTGACAAGTTGTATTGACTCTGAGCACTTCTTCCTTCATATCTTCTTTCATTCTGCTGCCTGATTAATCTTCCCCATGCACAGATCTGGTCTTGTTACTTTGCTGTTCAAATATCTTTAATGTCTGGTTATTACCTACTCAACTAAGTTGATTCTACTCTGGCATTTGAGCCTTCCACAAAGTTTTTATCACCCTATCTCTCCACCCTGCCATACTCTATATTCGACCTCATATAGTTTGTTTTACAGTTTTATAACATATACAATTTCATATTATAGTTATTTTTACATATTTCTCTTTTCCCTACTAAACTATAAATTCCACAGGGACTATATATATTTTTAAACCTTATAGCTCCTCAACACCTCTGTACAGAGTAGGTACTTAATAAATGTGCTAGTAGAATAAATGAGTGAACTGATATTTGAAGGATTTTACTGAGTGGAGATGGAATCATTCTAGGTAAAGGAAATAGTGTGAGAAGAGCAAGAAAAGAATAGAGGGAGAGGTTTTAATAATAAGTAATGCTATTTTTCTTCATACCTGTAATTTTATTATCATAAGAAACACCAAATGAAATCATTTCCTATACCAAAGTAGAAGAGCAAGCTAATAGATTTAGAGAGTCCTTTAGGGTACTAAAAGATTGAAGGAAGTCAAGGTCACAAAACCAATATGTGACAAAGACTGTATTAGAACTCAGGTCATCCTGACTTGGACAGCTAGTTGGCTCAGTGGATAGAATACTGCACCTGGAGTCAGGAAGACTCATCTTCCTGAATTCAGGTCCAGTCTCAGCCACTAGCTATGTGGCTCTGAACAAATCAGTGAACCCTGTTTCTCTGTTTCGTCATCTATAAAATGAGCTGGAGAAGAAATGGCAAAACCGTTGTAGAATCTTTACTACAAAAACCGTGAATGAAGTCACAAAGATTCAGACAAAAGCTGAAACAACTTTACAACAAATGATGAGTGATGACTTTAAAGATGACTCTTTATTCAATAACCTACAATTTCTTTTCCCACTTAATTAGAATGTATGTGTAGTACCTTCTATTGGGCCACTCCTCTTCCAACTTATATTTATATTTGCTGTTTGGTATACCTAAAGAATTGGTCAACTATTTCCTCTAAGGGGGTGTTTTCAGTGCTGTTTTGCACAAGCCCCAACCAGTGTACTTCCCACTAACAACATCCAGTAATCTCAGTTATTTTTTAGCAAAAGTATATGCTGAGGTGTTAGAATAAGAATAGTCAAAACAAAATATCCCCTCCACCCTGACATGGTGGAGGGGAGACCTTTATCAAATTATTTTTTCACTTATTAAGAATAAATCATTGGGGACAGCTAGGTGGTGCAGTGAGTGAGTAGAGAGTACGGGCCATGGAGTCAGAATGACCTGATTTCAAATCTGGCCTCAGACACTTAACACTTACTAGCTGTGTGACTTTGGGCAAGTCATTTAACACCAACTGCCCTGCCCTCCAAAAAGAAAAAAAAAAAGAATGTATCATTTTTCATTTTAAACAATTAGTAAAACTTAAATACACAAAAAGAAAAGGAAACATATTAAAAGCTTAAATATTGAAACTTAAGTACAAAATAAAAAAAGAAAAAAAAAAGCATTGCCATGTGTGCAGTAGAACATAACAGAGGATTCAAAATATGCAACAATAAATTTCTATTTCAAGAAAGCCTATGTAATAAATACTAAGCATTGTGTTCAGAACTATCTTTCTTTCCTTTGCTTCCTTGTAAATGTTATTTTGTTCTTTGCTGTGCACTTTTTACTTTGCTCTCTTTTCCCCCTTCCCCTGCCAAGAAGGCTACAATTAACAGTGGACATATTTACATACACCCGCACACATACATGCATAATAACCATATATATAATATACACCCATATATACATACTTACATATACATAGATATACTTAGTTATCTATATTCTTATTGATATATAGACATACACGTTCATGTGCATCTATGTAAGACTGTACTATAGATATTTGTAATTTATTCCTCTGAGGGTGGGTAACCTGTTCCTTCCTAAGTCTTTCTATATTTTCCCAAGTCTAACAACTCATTTCCTACACCACAGAAATATTCCAACCTTATACTGTCTAGTTATTTTAGACAGATCAAAGCAACAGAGCTGACCTGCAGTGTAGTTTCCCTCTTATTTTCTTTTGATTAAATCTATTTTAGCCCTAACTTTGTTTAAGATCATAATCACCACTCCTACTCGTTTTCTGTCCCTGACAAACTCTACTCCTAATATATGTTTTGTGTGCTGTGCGTATTTCTTATTTCTTATCCTGCCTGACTTCTCTGTTACTTCTACCTGATTTCTTGCCATCCTATTGCTTAACTTACCTCCCATGCCTCCCTAGCCCTCCCATTTCTATTAATCTAAACATCTTGCTTACTCACTCTCCCCTCTAAAAATTCTTATCCTCTCCCACCTCCCTGCCCTCTTAAACTTTTATTTCTCTCTAAATTTAGAAGATTTTTGCACTCTCATACATATATATATACGTATGTATATATACATGTGTATATATCTATGTATGCATTGTTCCCTCTGAAACCCATTCCCAATGAAAGTAAGTTTCCAGAACCACCAGCCCTGCTCCCCCATCTAATTCTTGTGTTAGTTCTTCCTCTCACTCCTCATTTGTATAAGATAATTACTTTTTGAAACCTTTTTCTACATGATTTTACTTTTTCAAATCATATCATACTCATGTCTATCCCAATATTTCTTAACTACCCAATTACTGATTGTTATCTTAAACCTATATTTTACATTCTCTTATATAGAAGTTAAATAGTCTGTCCTTATTGAGTGCCTAGTAAATAGTCTTTAATATATAGCTTATATTTCTCTTGAATCTCCTATGTAAAATCTTCTATTAAGTTCAGGTTTGTTTTGTTATTGTTGTTTTTAACAAAATGTTAAAAGTCTGACAGTTCTTTAAATATCCATTTTTTTCATGCAGGATTAGGCTTAACCTTGTTGGGTATATTTTTGTCTTCCACTCCAGTTTTTTTGCGCATCCTATATGGTGTTACAAGGCTGATGGTCTTTTAGTGTCACTGCTACAAGATTTTTTGTGATTCTAATTGTGGTACAACAATATTTAAATTGTTTTTTTCTTGCTGTTCATAATATTTTATCCTTCAGCTGTGGATTTTGGAATTTGACTATGATGTACTCCTGTAGATTTCCCTTGTAGGATCTCTAGGTGGTCATCAGTGATTTTTTTTCTATTTTCCCCTCTTGTTCTAATGTTCAGGACAAATTTCTTTAGTTATTTCTTGTACTATTGTACCAAGATTTTTTTATCATAGCTTTCAGGTTATCTGATTATTCTTTTGTTTTGTCTTCTTGACCTGTTCTCCAGATCAGTTTTTTTTTTTTCTTAGGAGATGTTAACACATTCTCTTCCATTTATAGATTCTTTTATTTTGTTTTATTATTTTTCAGTCTCATAGCTTTTCTGGCTTCCTCTTGCCCAATTCTGATTTTCAAAGAGTCATTTTCTTATCCTTAATATTTTGGATCTCCTTTTTTAATTGATGGACTTTCTTTTCATAATCTTCTTGTTTTTCTTGTATTGTTCTTTTGTTAAAAAACTTGTTTTCATCAATCTCTCTCATTTAATTTTTAAAGTATCTTTAGAAAATTCTTTCAAAAATATGAACAGGTCCATTAAAGGAGTTACCTAAAAAATGGAGTACACACATAGTGAGAGGCTCATATATTATACATGTGTGACAAATGAATAACTTCAGTTGTTGTTATTTTATGGCATGGAAGTCCTTAAATCAAAAGTCTGAATTCTTATATTGTGCAAGAGGTCATGTTCCTTAAACTGCCTCCTTTCTTGGTTGACTGTATTCCAGTATCTCTTCATACTCAATATGTTTCTCTGCTCCTGTTATTTCCTGATCTTGTCCCTTTAATAATATGGTTAATGGGAGGAGAAGGAAAGTAGGAGAAAGCAATAGAAGAAACTCATCTCCCTCCACCCACTCACAAGTAAAAATCCCTCACAGAAACCTATCTTCAATTCATGAACCAGAATTCTAAACCTCCATTCTTGCAGTCCTCCACGATTATGGAGAACCACTGATAAACTGACTCACAGGTGAAATTTATTGATTTAAAATACCTAGAGACGTGGTTTCATTTTTGGTTAGTCAATTCCATAATTTTCTTTTTCTTTATTTTTTTGGAAGTGACATGAAAGCTAAAGGGAGGAGAGATTTGGGAGGTTGCCAATCCCTTTCATCCAAAATACATCCTAGCAAAGAAAAGCAGTCTCTCTCATGATAGGGTGGTCAATGATACTGTAGCTGTTGTGAGTGAAGCTAGTTAAAATGTCAAATTTTAAAAGTTTGAAGAGCTAGAACTGGGGATAACTTTCATCTTTTGCATGAGTGCTGTTTGTAGTCATTATAAATGTAGTGTGCTTGGGCACAGCAGAACTAGAAACTTTGCAGGCCTATTAGTGGTTGCTTCTCCCCCCACCTCTTCTTCTGTAGAATGAGACCTGATTGTTGTGTGAGGTTAATGAGCCATCTATGTGTACACACAATATCATGCATGCAGATGATTCCTGTGTAGCTCTCTGTAATGGCAGAAGTTTTCAGACAGTTTAAGTACTGTACTTTAAGTAGTAATCCCTAATCAGGCAATGAAAGGATGTAGATCTCATTTTGGGAGTATGTGTATATTCTTGTACAATTCCAAAAAACACTCTGATATTTACAAATGTCTGCCTACATTGCAGTTTGAGGGCAGATATCAGGAAGCAAGAGTTGTTTCCAAAGCACCAACTTATATCTAAGACCATTCTCACGAGTTGTATGAATGAAGGAAGGGAGGAAGGAGAGGAGGAAAGACGAGAGGTAGGAGGAAGGGATAGAGAAAGAAAGGGAGTGAGGGAAAAAGGAAGGAAGGAAGGAAGGAAGGAAGGAAGGAAGGAATGAGGAGGGGAGGGAGACAGGAAGGAGGGAAAGAGAAAAGAGGAAGACAGGAAGGAAGAAAGGAAATATATATATATATATATTTAAGTGCCTACTATGTTCTAAGCACTATACTGAGGTTTCTTTATCCTCACAGATGGGTGCTATTATTATCCCCATTTTGCAGTTGAAGAAATTGAGGAAGACAGGTTGTGACTAGTCCATTGTCACACAGCAAATCCATGTCTATGGCCAGATTTTTAACTCAGGTCTTTCTGACTGCAAGTCTAGTGCTCTCTCCACTGTACCATTCATCTTCTTCTTACAATCAAAATGATCTCATATTCCTCTATTCTTGCTGACAAAACTTTTATTTTGCAATGTTTCATTTTAGACATACTAGACTCTAGGGTATCTGAAAAATACTAATCATGAGAAATCATTTGCTCAATTAGTGTTTTGCATCCATGTGTCAGAGATCTGCGTATACTGTACAAATATCCAAATGACAATCTCTCCATGTCTTCTAATACTAGCTAATACTTTTTTTTCCATATCCTTCTTAAATGGTCTTCGCTCCAGTCCTTTGATACCCTGTGGGCACTAGAATAGCATCTGGTCAAACCATTTCTTTTCCGTTGATCCATTTGAGACCACACACTCTGAAAAATGTTATTTATACCACTTCTGGTACACACATCATTCAGTAATGTGCTTCAGTCTGCTGACACTCTTTATGCATTATGTGGGTCATTCAAAATTGTGGTTCTTTGGAGATTGTGGAATTCTCTTATTTGTAAACAGAATTGCCAGACAGATGATGATATTTAAAATCATAGTAAAATACTGTCTCCCCTAATATTCCATTACATTCACCTAATACAGTTTATTTTACTATAACCAGATTGATGAAAAGCCACTTCTTTTTTTCTAACCCTTTGTTATCACAAAAAGTGCTATTATGCATATATGCATATGGACCTCTATACTGGCTTTCTTGACATACCTAAAAAGCACTCCTTCCTTCCACCATCCTTTTTTTTCCCCTCAAAGCGTCCCTCTCTTGCTTTAAGATGCAACTCAGGCATAATCTTCTCCATTTTTAGATACACTTTCAGTTAATTGATCCTTTTTTTCTCGTATGTTGTTATTATGTTTTCAGAGATTCTTACCCAGAGAACTTTGAGCTTTCTCCTCCAAATTTCGTGAAGTTCCCTCATTGTTATTGTTTTCTTTCACACGGTTGTTAAATGCTTTAAGATTAGCTCTCTGATTCACTTCTTTAGAATATCATTTAAAGTAGTCTCCATTTAAATCTAAATATTTTGCTTTTATTTCCTATATTAATCTGATTTTAGTGAATAATGGCCTATAAAACATACTTTATTATTTTTGCATTTGAAAATCTATTCATAATTTCTTTTTGCCCTAGTTCATGGAAATTTTTTTATAAAACTATTATGTAAAGCAGAGAAATATGTATGTAGTTTATTGTTCTTATTCTGAAAATGACAAAAGTCTTTCAAATTTAACTTTTCCAAAAAAATGGATTGAGTTCTTTATATTCTTTTTATCTTCTTGTTATATTTAACCAATTCTTAAAAATATTAACATCCTATAATTTCTGACAATTTATTCTCTTATGAAATTAGATGCTATTTGATACATTTACATTAAATTGCATTGTTTCATTATTTTATTGCATCTGCAAGCTTACTATGACTTCCCTGTTTTTCTTTCATGATATTGGGAATTTCTATTTTTGCTTTTTTTAATGGCATATTTGGAAAACTTGTTTGTGGGAAATAATTTGATTTATACTAAATTTGTTCAAGTCTCTCATTCTATTTGTTTTTTTGTTTCCTAGTGATTTTTCTACATATTTTTTATAAACAGGAAAATTTGGATTTCTCTTTGCTTACTGATTCTAACATTCTCTTCATTGATTTATTCAATTGATTTATTTGATTGGTTTATTTAATCTATCTCATATAAGATAATTATATTTAGTTTATGTTTTCTTCCATTTAGTTCTTTTATATTGATTTTTATCCATCCTCTTTTAAGGTCACTACTTTGTCCCTGAAATTTGTTTTATACATAGTAATTTGTTACTATTCTATCTCCACAGATTTTTCCCATACAACTTTTATTTACCTTCAGTATGCCAAATGCCTTGAGCTTAATTTTTAAAGTTCCTTCTAATTATTTATGCATCCATCCACTTCTTTATTTATACCCATCCCTGTTTTAACCCTTTCCTTTTCTTCTTTTAGTTAAGTATATAGTTTAAAATTCTATCTACCCCAACATATTTGCTTAGGTAACATCCTTTTGTTGTACCAACATATCTTTATCTACCTTATATTCTCCTTGTTTCTGTATCCCAGAAGTTCACTCTGCGTTCTCTTCTCCAAAACACTAACTCTATTTTAACATGTTAATTCTTCATTATCTCTTTGTTCTTCAGGAGAGGTAGAATTTCTGAAGTAATTTGAGCTCTGTCCCTTTTTAAATGTTAGTGCATGAAACTGGCATCCCATTCTCTCCATAATATTTTCAATTTAATTTAGTTTAGTTATTTTAGTTTTTGATGAGGTCTTTTGCTGTCTCACTCCTGGAAATATCTGTTCATGAAGCAAGCAAAGAAATGAGAAAAGAGTCACTCTATATCACTTAAATTAAAGTCTGACTTTACTCTATAATCTACCATTACTCAACTATGTCTATGTGTTCCATACTACTTTGGGTATGATAATGCCCCCAAGGACCAACATATCTTCACTCTTTGGGTAGATTGAGAAGTACTGCCTTTTCTCAGAGATCACAAGCTATTATTATGTCCATTGTCCCCAGATGAAATTCATTATAGAGCCTCCACCTTTGCCATAGACGTATACCTTAACATTTCCTTATGAGAAAATATTCTTTAAGGGCACAGTTTCATTTCCTATTTTAGAACATTTGCCTTTCACTTGACCCCCTTTCATGGTTCTAGCCCATTTTGAATTCAAAGTTAGTATCTTTGACTTTGTATAAAATTCATATTTTTTCAAAGATATGGTCGTTTATATCTCTTCTGCCATATTTTCTTCCAGTTACAAAAACTGTAAATCTCTCCGATTTTTATTCAGTCTTTCCTACTTCAGAAAGAATCTCTATTGTCCTCAAAGTTTCCTACTCTTCTGTTTGTTTCTTTTATTTTCATTTAGTCAGCATTAATATTTATTTTTAATTGTTGAATGTCACTCCTAATGTTGGCTTAGAAAATTTTCCCCCTTTCAAAATATTTTGGTATTTCTTGAATAGAAAAATACTATATTATCCCTCAGTAAACTAAAAAAAAATCCTTCATTAACAGTTTTTATTCATTTTCTTGTACAAGATTATTTTTATTCAATTTATAGTCTATTTTTACCCATTTTTTATTTTAATGACTGTTATTTTTATCTTCTTATGAGTTAGATTTATAGACTGTCTTTCTCTCTTAGGCTTTTTGTTTTTGAGCTTTTTATTGCATTCCTAGTATTGTGGCTTCCATTTTCATTCCTTAACTCTTCTTTTGTCTACTGCTATTGCACACATTTTTCTGTTACACTTTAAAGTGGGTATCAACCTAATCAAATTCAAGGATGAAGAGGACAAGTTTGTTCTCTTCCCAGAGTGAACTATATGTGGATATGAGGAATCCCAGGTAATTTTTAAAAATTGTATGTCCAGGAGCAGTTAGGTGGTGCAGTGAGTAGAGCACTGGCCCTGGAGTCATGAGGACCTGAGTTCAAATCCAGCCTCAGACACCTGACACACTTACTACTCATATGACTTTGGGCAAGTCACTTAACTCCGACTGTTCTCCAAAAAGCAAAATAAAATAAAATAAAATAGTATGTCTAATTCATTGATCTTTCTTTTTACAATGAAAGTATATGGAGATGTTTCCCAGTTCTTTATGTAAACATTTTGATATCTTCTTCTCTTTAATCTATATAGGAAATTGGTGCTTATTTAATTTCAAAATGTCATTTCTGGCACAGATTTTTTTTTTCTATTTTTGGTTCAGCTACTTTTACGATTATCCCCTTCTTTAGTGTCATTCCCTCTATTCCTACAATACATTTAGAACTAAGTTTTTAGAGTCCAAATCCTAGGTTCTACTATCATGGGTGATTTAAAAAATAGTTTATTATTTAAAAAAATAACTTTATAGACCTGTCCTTTTTTCTTCATATCTTGTTTTCCTTCTATGGTTATCTATACATGCTTTTGGCATTATCTGACAGATTTTACATCAAACTATCTGCAGATTCAACTTCCCCTTTATTTGTCTCTTTTTGTGTTAGATATTATAATAATTTTCCATTTTCCTTCTTCATACACTTTTGCAAGGTAGTTTATATTCTAAACTGGTACTTTCCTTATTTGCTGCATTTGTTAGGCAAGTAAATAAAGTTTTTTTTATGGTTGAGGAAGTTTTTGGATTCTTTTGCTTTCCTCATAATGACATTTTTTTTTGTTCAACTTCCAGGGAGAATGGTAATGATTCTTGTCAATGTCATTTCTTTTATCATTCTCCAATAGTTTAGCATCAATACCTTGTCTGAATAGGTTATTTGAAAACTGTTCATATGTTTTGATCATTTATCAATTGGATAATAGAATTTTTTTTTATAAATTTGACTCAGTTCTCTATATGTCTGAGAAATGAGGCCTTTATCAGAAAAAAAAAAAACCTTGTTTCAACCTTTTTTTTCACAATTATTATTGTTAACTGTATTTCCCTTGTCAAGATGTTAGGAGATGCCCATTTTCTCCCATCCATCCTCCCCATTTATTCTATTCTGTCTCTCCTTTTATTCTATTGTCTAATTAAGGCAGTACAGGATTTGCATGAATGGAACACTCTGCACTTCAGAAGATCCAATATAGGTTATTTAGAATATAAGCAAGGCAGTCAGGTAGCACAGCGAGTAAGAGCACCGGCCCCAGTGTTGGGATAACCTGGGGATCAAATCCAGGCTCAGATACTTAGCACCCACCCAGAATCACCTGGCCGTGTAACCTTGAGCAAGTTACTTAACCCCAATTACTTTAAAAAATAATAATAGGGGCTGCCAGGTGGCTCAACAAGTAAGAGCAATGGCTCCAGTGTCAGGATGACCTGGGGATCAAATCTAGGCTCAGATACTTAGCACCACACCCAGAAATAACTGGCCGTGTAACCTTGAGCAAGTTACTTAACCCTGATTGCTTAAAAAAAAAAAGAATATAAGCGAATAGGAAAGAAACCAGAGATAACAGAATAAAAGGATTAGGAATAGTAAAATAAGAGCAACTATAATTAATATATATATATACATATTTACAATCATCACCAATGCGGGGAAGCACCAACTCCTTTCCACACAAGCTGAGGAATCCCGGGTACAGCCATCAGGAGGGTCCCAGGCAGGACATCTCCTCCATGGGTGAGATTCCAATTTGGGGTCTGAATCTTACAGTTTAACTAGTGATGAAAACAAAGAAGGCATAGCGCCAGGTATTTTTAGCAAGCATTGTATCTTGTGTGAGTCTTGGGACAGAGGCTAATACCTCCAAGGTCCCCCCAAGTGCGATGTTTCCTAGGAATGGCTAGTTCCAGGAGTTGGGCAGTTATCATATCTCTTCTCAAAGACCTGGCCAGGGTCCTGTAATGGTAATGGAATTTAAAGATCCCCCTATATTTGCTTGGTTTTTGGGTTGAGTGTTGAAAACCAGAGTTTGTGAATCCTACTTGTGGGATGAACTTGATGTGAAGAGAGAGGGCTGAAATGGGAGGAGCTGGTGCCCTGGATTTAGAGACAGGCCCAAGTGGAAGAGGCCAGAAGAACTTTTGAGAAGAGAGACTTTGTGACTGACTAAATGAATGAACTTTCCAGGGGTGGAGTAGTACTTGGAAATTATTGAATTACTCTTGGTGAATGCTGTATTTTGATTTTCTCTTTTCTGTGAATGTTTTGCCTTAATTTGTCACTGATTAACGGAGTTTGCTATGCTAGTAATTAGAACCTGGAAGTTGCTTGTGCTTGGCTACATAGGTCCCAGGAGCAGCAGCCCTCACATTCCCAGGATCCTCTGTTCCCAAACAGCTTGGAGTAATAGAAAGGTCATATTGAGTTGGGGCCTTGGTTTGCATAATTTTATTTCTCACAGAGGGGTTTTCTTTGCCCCTTCATCTATCCCTCCTTAGAAGTGTTTTGCTTCTGACTACTCCCTGTCCCAATATACCCTCTCTTCTATCACGCCCCCCCTCTTCTCTCATCCCCTTCCCTTCCTACTTTCCTGTAGGGTAAGATATATTTGTATTTCTATACCCAATTGAGTGTGTATGTTATTCCCTCTTTGAGCAAATTCTGATAACAGAAAGTTTCATTCATTCCCCCTTACATTCCCTCTCTTCCCCTCCATTGTAAAAGCTTTTTCTTCTCTCCTTTATGTGAGATAATTTACCCCAGTCTACCTATCCCTTTCCCTCTCTCATTTACCTCTCCCATTTCTCTCTCATCCCCTTATTTTTTTAGATGTCATTCTTTCATATTCAATTCATTCCTGTGTCCTCTATGTATACTCTTAATTACCCTAACAATGAGAGAGTTCTTATGAGTTACAAGTATCATCTTCCTGTGTAGGAATGTAAACAGTTTAACCTTATTAAGTCCCTTGTGATTTCCCTTTCCTATTTCCCTTTTTCTGCTTCTCTTGAGTCTCATATTTAAAAGTCAAATTTTCTGTTGAGCTCTGGTCTTTTCATTAAGAAAGCTTGAAAGTCCCTTATTTTATTGAAGATCTATTTTTCCCCTTGAAGGATTATACTCACTTTTGCTGGGCATTTTCTTGGCTGTAATCCTAGCGCCTTTCCCCTCTGGAATATCATATTCTAAACCTTTGATCCTTTAATGTAGAAGCTTTGAAATCTTATGTTATTCTGAGTGTAGATCTATGATAGTTGAATTGTTTCTTTCTGGCAGCTTGCAATATTTTCTCCTTAACCTGAGAGCTTTGGAATTTGGCTACAATATCTCTGGGGTATTTTCATTTTGAGGTCTCTTTCAGGAGGTGATTGATTGATTTTTTTCAATTTCTACTTTACCCTTTGGTTCTAGAATATCAGGATAGTTTTCTTCAACAGTTTCTTGAAAGATGATGTCTATGCACTTTCTTTTTTAATCATGACTTTCAGGTAGTCCAATAATCTTTAAATTTGCTCTCCTAGATATAATTTCCAGAAGAGTAGTTTATCCAGTGGGATATTTTATGTTCTTGTTTATTTTTTTCTCTCCTTTGATTTTTATTGTTCTTGATTTTTCATATAGCAGTTAGCTTTCATTTGTCAACTTGAATTTCTAAGGATATTTTAAGTGGGTCTTTGTACCTCCTTTTCCATTTGACCAATTCCATTTTTAAAGAGATTTTTTCCTTCAATAAAATGTTGTGCCTTTTTTGCCATTTTTTCAGTTATGCTTTTTAAGGCATTCTTTTCTTCATTGTTTTTTTGTACCTCTTTTACCATTTTGCCTAAATTTTTTAAGGTGTTATTTTCTTCAATATCTTTTTGTGTGTCCTTTACCAAGCTGTTGACTTGTTTTTCATTATTTTCTTGCATAACTCTTATTTCTTTTTCGATTTTTTTCCTTTACCTCTCTTATTTGACTTTTTAAAATCTTTTTGGAGCTCTTCCATGGTCTGAGAATAATTTGTATTTTTCTTGAAGGTTTGGTATGTAAGAGCTTTGACTTTATTATCTTCTTCTGAGTATGTGTTTTTATCTTCCTTGTCACCATAGTCACTTTCTAAGATCAGAATTTTTTTCCTGGTTTTTTTTTTGCTCATTTTCTCAGGCTATTTCTTGACATTTAAATCTTTGTTAAAGTAGGGCTCTGCTTCTAGTCTGGTAGACTCACTGCTCTAAACTTCGGGGGGTTTGTGCAGATGTTTTCAGAGATACTTCTAGAGGCCTATAAGTTTTCAGTTCCTCCAAGGTGGTATGATCTAAGGAGAGGTTCCTCTCTTGGCCTGGGTTCTTGTTTAGGAGTGACCACAAGCATTCTTTTCTGCCCTGGAACTGTGAAGAGGTTCCTTCCCAGAGGTTATGAAATCATAGTCTCTGACATGCTAGTGTTTCTCTACACCCTGGGACTGCCATCTAGCACTGCAACCCAGAGCTGAGTATGGGCAAAGCCAACAGAATCCTGCCTCAGTGCTAGCAGAAAAAGATCCCTGTAATCTTCTGGCTAATCATTTGAATTCCTTACTTTCTGTCAGCTGAGAGCTCTGGAGGGAGCTGGTGGGTGACTCTCCTGATGTAGTGGCTCCCAAGGCTTGCTCCTGGTTTACTGGGGTCCATTCTGCACTGGCTCAGCATGTGCTTGACTATGCCTCACTCTCACCCAGTTGCAACCAACCTTTCTTGCTGATCTTCTAAGTTGTCTTTTGTTGGAAAATTATTTAACCTCATCCCTTCGTGGATTTTTCAGTCTCAGGAATTGTTTTACAGCATTATTTAATTCAGAAGTGTTTTGGAGAGAGCTCAGGTGAGACACTTCCTTTTTTCTGCTATCTTGGCTATGCCCTCATGCTGTTTTTGAAGAGGTTTCTTTAGTTAAATATTATTTGGGGTGGTAGTACTTGATTTAATTTCAATCTGGGTCCTGAATTACTAACATCTTTAAGTTAAGTCTGGACCAGAACAACTCTAACTATTAGGAAGTTTTTTTTTAATCAAATCTAAATTTGCTTCAGGTTTCCATATTGTTGCAGTTCCCACTTATTTTTCTTATTTATGTCATTTGGGACCAAGTTAGAAAATGTTGAATCCCTCTTCTTTGTGACAGACCCTATAATGTAACATATATTTATATACATATATACATGTTTATTTGTATACATGTTTACATGTGTGTATAAATATGTATATATGTATGTATGTATTATTGCAGCTTCCCTGGGTCATAAAACATTATTTTTTCAGATAAATTTTTATCTAATTATGCCTCTCTTGTCTTGTACTTCTGATATCATTTTCCTGAACTCAAGCACTAGATTTTATATTTATCTTTATTATGTTTCATATTATCAGATTAAATTCATTTTTCTAGCTTGTAAAGTTTTTCTTTCTCTCTGTCATTCTCTGTGCTAGCCTTCTCTTATAGCTTTGTCTCATTTGTGTATTTCATAGAGGTTCCATCTGTGCCTTTATCCAATTCATTGATAAAAACCATTAATCAACACTGCCTCAAGCACAGATCCCCCAGGATATTACTGGAGAGATCTTTACAAGTTACCATGAAACCATTAATGAATATTCTTTGAGTTTAGGAATTTAACTAAATACATTGATTGTACTGTTATTTGGATCACATGTCTCCATCTTTTCAACAAGATTATCAGTAGACCATTTATCTAAAACACTTTGCTAAAATATAGTTGGGTTATATCCATAACGTGCTTCTGATGTTTAGTAATTCTGTCTAAAAAAGAGAGGAAACAGGGTTGTTCTTTAATGACCTTTGCTGTATAAAATCATGTTGATTCTTTGTTATAACTTTATTCCTTCATAAATATTCAGCAATCATTTCCTTAATAATATGTTCAGGAGTCTTCCTAGAAGTGGAAGCTAACTTCCCTCTAGTTTGCACTCATTCAGTTTCAATACCTCAACAGCTTCCCTGACTCTTCCTCCTAATCCAGAATCAAAGTCTAATCAGTTGTCATGTCTTGTTGAATATGCCTTTACAACATATTTTTCATGTACTGCATGTCTATGCTCACTACTAACATGACCACCTCAAATACCAGTCTCATATTGCCACCTCCCTGGACTATTTTAATTGCCTCCTATTTGGCTTATCTTTTTCTAGTCTCTTCTCCATCATCTATACTGATGCTAACTTCATCCTAAAGCACGTCTTCCTATAGTACCTCTCCACTCAGTAACTTTCAATTGTTCCCTACTGTCTCTAGATAATGTCTCTAAACTCCTCAGCTTTCCATTTAAAAGCCACACAGACTGTGATCAGTACCTCCTTTCCAAGTTTCTGGTACATTATTCTTTTCACATGCTCCATGTTCTGGTCCAGTTGACCTACTTGCTCTTCTCTGAATTTGGCATTCCAAAGTCTCTATTACTTTGCATGGATTGTATCTGAAATCTAGGGTGTGTTTCCTCATAACCTTCAACCCTTAAGAACCAATAAAAACATGCCATGCTAAAGTAACTTCATTTATCCTCTAATCATTGGTTATATTTTGCAAAGGATAGGGCCAAGAGCCAATGAGTTCATTTAAAACATAGAAACCATACTTTTCAAACTGTCAGAGGCATTAAATGCCAGATTAAGTAGGATTTAACTTCATTCTGTAAAGAACGACGAGTCAGTAAATATCTTTGAGTGGGGAGAAGACAAGAGTGGTGAATATGATAGAAACAATATTTTTAGAAGATTACACTGTAGGTATGGGAAAATTAAGCAGCATTTAAAATAGTGTGGGCATAGGGAAGAGGCTTAAGCAGGGAAAGAAAAGGCAAGAAGATCAGTTAGGAAATCTACTAAATTTTATATTTTAAAATGTGTAATATAAAGGATATTTGCTAAAATTAACATGTACTACTAGTAGAATGTAATGGACGGTCATTTTGTGTAACAATTGCAAACTATTTGAAAAGTACCTTGCCTTGCCAGGGCAATAGCATATTTCTCATCAATAATAGATCATTGTGAATGAATTGGAAGCAGGCACCAAGTACATCTTTTCTAATTGTGGCTAAATGATTATGTGGCTCGTCAATAAGCAGATAGCAATATTTCACAGTATATCGTCGTTTACAGAGAGATTATGACACCATGAAATGCTTTAAAGCTGTGAAAGAAGAAGGAATTGAATGCATATCTGCTAATTCATGTATGCATCCATAACTGGAGCTTTAATTTAATGTTTCTAGACTTTGGGGCTCAAAGCTGCTATCCTCGAAGAGCAGGGCAAAATAAATCTGAAAGCATAAATTGTGGAGGAATAGTCCATTTCATCTCACCCAAGAGGTAGTAATTATTAATGGCCACTTGGCAGTCAGAGACATGACCAGCGAATGGGGATGATTTTAAATTATCCTATGTCTCCTTACTTATATTCCATGTAATTAAATTAGTGTAGTTGGTTACAAAAACAGGTGATAAATCCTATTAGTTTGTGAATGCTGTTTGAGTGGATTTTCTTGGTGCGCAATTCAGCTGGGTATTTGTAGGTCTGAGTGCATAGCTCATGATTTGCTTTGGAAGTTTATCACAGAGGACACCCATTATTCTGACAGGTTTTCATCAATCCATCAAAAGCACACACATCAATAAAAGTCAAAGACTTGTCCAGCAAATTCAACTACAAATATACATTTCCGCTTCCATATCAGAGCAATGAAGATGTCTTCAAGTTTTCTTCTCTCACATACTGCCAATTTCACAAAGAAAAAAAAATAATGAGGGAGTTGGATCAAATCTTACTTGAAGTCTTGTTTTTCATGTACTTAAAGTACATATATATTTTTTCTTAAATAATATTTATGGAAAAATTTATCAGGCATCGGTATCAAGGTAAAAAGGGCATAGTTCCTGTGTTATGGAGTTTATAATTTAGTGAGGGTATGGGGGAAGAATAAGATAAACATAAAACACATATCATATTTTAGGAAAAGTAAATGACGTTCCATAACAGAGTTACAAAATATGGTACCATGGGGATAAAGAACAGATGTTATCTTAGTATAATTAATTAGTACCATGTTGTGTTCATCTCACAAGTATTTATATAGATAGCACTTTAGAGTTTACAAGATACTTTACTTATGTTATCTCATTTGATCCTATGAGGGGGGGTGTTATAATTTCCATTTTACAGATGAGCAAACTGAAGCCAAAAGAAGCTAAATGACACAGGGTCACACAGTTAGTGTCTCAGACAGATTTTAAACTCATGTCTTCCTGACTTGAAATTCTTTACTCTATCCACAGAGCCACCTAGTTGTCTATCTGTTTGGATTAGCTTGTTTTTTTCCAAGGCAACAATTACTGGATTAGGTCATATATTGTTTCATCTTACAAAGAGCTTACAATTAAGTCAGGGAGACATAAGTCCACACGTAAATATATAAAGAACATAGAGGAATGGAAAGAGCACTAAGCTTCAAGTCTGAATGTTCCCCGATTCATTTGAAATACTCCTAAACTTCCTAGATGTGGACCAACGGCTAATTTACTATACCTCTCAGGCTTTTTTTTTTCCTTTCCTACAATGGAGATAACATTTACAGAATTTCAGAAGAAGCTATGAGGAAAGCATTTTGTAAACTTTGAAGTGCTACCTAAGTGTGAGGTATGAATAACATGCACCAAAAGCTGCAGGAGAAAGACAAGTCAGACTTGTATTACCATGTAAATTAATCTTTACTCAAAAATAATAATGAAAAGAGCTGTTTCTCCTACTATTCCTGTCATTAACTATCTGTATTATTTCAGGCAAATAACTTGATTCTTCTGGGCTTCAGTTTATTCACACCTAAGATGAAAATTTTGGATCAGAAATGACTGTGGTGAAATTGAAACAACTTGAAAGATTAGGAGTTCAGCTTAGGTTCTAGTCAATACTTTTCTTATGAATGAACTCAGCAACTTTGGATAAATTACTTCATTTTCCTCATTTGTAAAATTTGTAAAATTAGAGGTGGTCCTGTCCACTTCTAATATTATATGATTTCTAGTCAATATATAGAATTTTGAGAGATAGTGATAGTAGATAGAATACTTGGCCTTAGAATCAGGGAGATCTGGATCCAGTCCTTCATGTAAAATATATGATCTTTATGACATATACTGGCAAGACACTCAACCTTAGTGATCCAGGCAACTTTCTAAGACTATAAACTTTAGACAAATTAGTGATCTATAGGAGTGGAAGACTGTCCCATAGCTGGAATTTCTACATGGGTAAAATCACATGTTTGGACATAAATACATACATATAAATGCTCAATTTATTGAGGTATATATGGATATATGCATACACATATGTGTGTATGTATATATAATGTGTGTGTTTATCTATCTAACTACAGATAAAAACAGAAAGAGTCAGAGCCAAACAGGAAGAAAGGAATGGGAGGAAGAAAAAGTGGAGAAAATATGGGAGAGAAGGAAAAATTGGGTTGGAAGGTGAAAAGAAAGAGAAATGCTCTTAGTAGATATCTTTTCAGAAATGACTAGATCTCTACCCTATAAAGAAAGGTATACCTATATATTTGATTTCCCAAACTCATAAAATATTTCCCAATTGTCTTGAATTAATAATTTTAACAAAAATAGTAACAATGTGAAATCATTTTTTTACTGGTACAATTTTAGCTAAACATAAAACTATATTAACTAAAATATTACCCACCCAACAGTGTCTCTAATATTTAATGCGTGAACTTGCTTTGATCTTTCCCCTGCTCCCACACACTGTCTTATAGATTATTTCAGTGTCTTTCTTACTTTGATAATAAGCATTGACAAAGATCAGGAGTCTCGTAAATCTTAAGGCAGTAGAAAAAAGTAAGATCATTATTAACATCATCATATAGGGAGACAGCACTTCAGTTCAGAGTAGAGGTAAAGAAAAGAGGATTAGCAGTTTTTGTTGCTGGCTGATATTTGTAATAAAGGAAGGAACATGGCCTAGGTGTATGGATTTTTTTTTTGTTATTGTTTCTGTTGTTCTTGTCCAAACTTCAGTTTACCTCATTTTACATGCCAATCAAAGATGGTCTTGAAAGCAAGTAAGTTTCATTGTGCCCATCTACTCATTGCTTCCCTGAGTTTGGGGTGGGGTCCTCAAAGGAGGTTTTAGAGATAGAGAGAGAAAATGACAGTCCACTAACCGTGAGTCTAGGTAAAATAGCCAATAGGGACAATATGTCTGAGACCAGAGAAATGATGCAAAGAAAAGACCATTTGAATCTTCATAACAATGCATAATACAGAGGATATTGACACATTAGCATCAGAGGTCTGAGTGGCCCACTTCACAATTTTCTCTCATGTCTACCTTCTAGGCTTGTTTCCTGACTATATGGGTCTTACTTAAGGCTTATATGCCATCATTTGTGCCTTGTCCCCCCATACTGGTGAAGACCTAACCTATGTAACCGTGTACCTTATGTATTTATAGAGAATCTTGTCACATTATTAGCTATACTATCATTAAATGTCTTGTTTTGAATTGATATATCCTCTTCTTGATTATTACCACCAAACCCTTAATTTTATTTGTTCCTAGTATATCCATGGCCTATAAAATATCTCTTATAGCTCTTGCATAAGCAATTTGTTCTTCAAAATCTCATATCCTCCGTCTATCCTCATACTTTCACTATCCTGACATATGTTTACTCTGGAATGTTAGCATTCTATTCCATAAATGCATACTATATTGTTTTCCAAATCAGGATATGAATTAAGCTCAAAGCAAAGAGACCCATAGTTAAACAACTACTTCAACAATGATTGGGAAGACAGAAGAATATTGTTCAAAGCCAGCATATAACATTTACCAATGTTGAAGACAAGAAACTAAAGTGCTTTAAGAAATCCAGTTGTTACAGAGGTTTTGAATGTTTATTTTTTCAAGTTGTTATAGAGCCTCTTAGAAAGCTAAGGAAATTGCCAAGGGAGTGGTATCGAGGGCTGAAATATTTAAGTTGTGATTCTAGCAGTTTAGAAATGGTAATAAGCTTTTGATTTCTGATGCATGCCTGTGTAGATTGCCACTAGCTCTCTAGTACATAAAGCATGTTCAATATTTGTGTGGCTGTCTGATATGACATAGAGATAATAAAACAGTTCAGCTCATGAGATTACCTTGTAAATTCTTCTTATGAAGGAAATGCCTTGTATATGCATGTATATACTCATGTTCTCTCTCTCTCTCTCACACACATACACACACACACACACACACACACACACACCACGCACATATTTCTCTAAGTGCTTGCAGGTAAGGAAGTGTGAGAGAGAAAAAAAAAAGAATGGCAGGTTTAATGACTAGTTGGCTCCCTGTGGTTCTTGCCAACAATTTGCAGAGACTAGAAAGTTGTTGGAAAGATATCAATGTAGTTCAGGGATCACTGTCTGAAATATTCTAAATTAACAACTAATGAATTCTCATCATAGTTCTTTTATGTTGTTCTGTTGTTTTCAATCTTGTCTAACTCTTTATAACCCCATTTGGGGTTTTCTTGGCAAAGGTTTGTTTTTTCCTTCTCCACCTCAGTTTACAGAGGAAACTGAGGCAAACACAGTTATGTGACTTGCACAGGGTCACACAGTGTCTTAAGCCAAATTTGAATGCAATTCTTCCTAATTCCAGGTCTGGTGCTCTCTCCACTGTGCCAACTAGGGTCTTTTATACTTAAGTGAAGTAGAATGGAAATTAACAACAAAAGGAACTAGTTTGGATTAGCAGGAATGTTAACTTGTTTCCCAAACAGAACTATGGCTTTACACCAGGCTTATCATCATCATCATCATCATCATCATCATCGTCATCGTCATCGTCATCATCATCATCATTATCATATCTATGTGGAATCTTAAGGACTTAAGTATTTTGAGTCAGCTTACCATTAAGTTCTCCTGAACCTGGGTGTGGAGGTGACACTTAGTTCTTCAAGGCTAAAACACCGGGGCACAAGCTCTGACAGAGTATATTTAGAAAAAAAAGAATTAAAACATAAACTCACAGACAGAATTTAGGTCTGTCATTCAAGGGCCCACCTAGATGAGTTTGACAAGGTTTGCCACCCAGAGTTTGGGTAACAGGTAATCTATATTATTGTAAACGTATTCCATGAAGATACTATCTAAAGTGTAGAAGAGTCATAGGATGGTTCATAGGATGAACCTATGAAACAAATCAAACAACTCCTCAAAGATAATGAATACATCATTTACATTGGGTAATCTGTCTACTTTGCATCTGCTGCACCATTGGGTTTCCACTCCATGGAACAAGATGCCCCCAGTGTCCCTTCACTCCGCACTGCCACCCACTTCCCCCAAGCCTTCCTGCCTCATTTATAATGGGATCTTCCTCTGATGTTATAAACTTGTAGAGGGCAGGGACTATCTTTATTTTTATTAATTGCATACCCCCATGCTAGGTACTTTAATTAATATTGATTTGATTGAATTGGGGTTTGCTTTTTTCCTTAACACACTCTGAGACCAAACAGAGTGAGACTTTATCATGTGTGACACTGACTTAGAATTCATCAGAATTAGGTTGACATTGTGATCTGAGAGGGAGAATAGCATTTTGAATAGACAGCCACAACAGTCTAGGCTCTGGTTCTGTCTCAGACACATTCAAACTGTCTAATCTTAGGCAAGCCACTTAATCTCTGAGGGCTCCAGGAAACTCTAAGACTATAAATTGCAGATGTGTTGATTTGTATTGGTAAAAGGAGTTTCCTCACCTCAGATTTTCACATATGAATGAAATTCTAAAACTTTACAGGGAGTCTAGTGAGGATATACATAAGAATAAAGAATCTTGCATCATGAATTTGTCAAGAGTTAGTATCAATAAATTTGTGAAAGAAAAAAGCATTAACTAAGCTTTCTTCACTATGTGCATTCTTATAATGTGCAAAACCCTGGAGATACAAATTCAAAAGAGTCCATAACTTTAAGGGGTTTACCTTCTAAATAGAAGGAGACATTATATAAGATGTATGGGAGAGGTACTTTGTTCTGGAAAGTCTCTGGGATGTTGGATGGAGCCATAGGAGAGCAACACTCTTCCCAGTAGCAATGAGAATATTAATTGATTATGGTTCAAGAACTGAAAGGGAGTAGCATTTATAATGTAGTAGGAGGGGATTCCTATTCCTGCAAGAAAATGGATGAAGTACAGAATGAATGGAGCCAATTAGATATAGTAGAGCCTAAAAGACACTCACCAATTAGGGCAATATGGGTGTTGGGAAAGGAGTTTCAGAACTGAAAGGCAGAAGTCCCCTGGACATTATATTTGGTATGAAGAAAGCAGTGGCACAAGGATTGTTGAAAATTGATGGGCATTTAGTGTGAAGCATGACTGGAGATAGGTTGGAATACTGAAGGCCTTAGGTCTTATTTTGTCTTATATCTATGACTGTTGACAGAAAATGGTTAATACCAAATATAATACTAATATATACTATCCTTTAATCACTCTAGCAATGATATGAATTCCAGCAGTCTTCACATTCTGACTCTTAAGATGTCTTTAAGTTGAACTGAACCCAAACCCTAAATCCCCACCTTGAGATTTTGCCTTGTAAAGGAACCCAGCTCATGGTGGATCTAATCCTTTAATGTTCTTGCCCTTTCCATTGAGATTCATTGTTAGAAGGGCAAAATAGTCAAAATGAAGAAATTTTTCTTGCTTAGATTACCAAAGGTGGCCGGGTCTCATGATCTGGCTTTGCTACCTCATAATGGTTTCTCAACCACCCACCCCCCCAAAAAAATTCAAAAACTTTAAAGAACTTTTTCCTGGTTGGGAATAACATTATGCTCTGCACTCATGGGACATCCCCAGGTGGCAGATTTGCTACCCTGTTACTTAATTTAAAATGTTTTTTTCCTCAACTCATGGCTTTGATTTATTTCAGTACTTGACACTGTCAAACTGAATCAGTAAGCCAATGTTATTATTAAGGACCTACTAAGGACTGGAAATACAAAGAAAAGAGGAAAATACTCCCAGACCTCAAAGAGCTTCTATTCACTTGGTATTGTATGATGAACTTCTGTACCTATAGTAACTAGTATTAAAATTCCTCCTGAGTAATATCAGATTTTTATTGCTACCTATATGGAAAGATTTATCCCAAAGAAAGCATATTTTTTTAAAAAATCATTTCTATGAGTCATTTGGGTCCTGAGGTAAGCAAGTTAAAAGAATCCATCTGTGGGGATAAGTGGTGCATAAATCAGTAAATTCAGTAAAACATTGAAGATATTTTCAGCATGGAAAAATTTCTAATGCAGCATATCCAACACTGTCACAATTCATTGTGCTGAAAGTCCTTAAGTTTAATTTTTGCTGTATATAATGTCAATATTTAAGGGGCACCTCAGAGTCACTATCAATATCCCATTTCTTGCAAAAGATATTTCCTCTTGATTATGATTCATTTTTCTTTCTTCTTGATTCTAACACTTTCATTTTGGAAAAAGAACTGTGAAATTAGCAAATAACACAATTACAAAAAAAATCAGAGCAATGCCTCCTTTTCCCCCTTATCGCTGCAAATTCACTTGAATATTATCATAACAATTCTAAAAACTGCAGTCATTACTGTCCCTTCTCCTGGATGCAGTTATTACAAAGGTGAACTTGAAAACAAAACTTCTTTGTATCAGAGTGTATGTGTTTAAAGAGCTTAACACTTCTGGCTATGTACAATCTCAATATAAGTACAAAGACTATCAAAGGTGAACTTCTTCCCGAATAATCTTATTCGCCTTATTAGCACGTTCACTTCTGGAGATGAAGTCATTAACTTATTTAATGTACTATACTCAGTGCTCTGTAACATGCTTTGTGCACAACCCAATGTGCAGTGGCTTAAGGTTCAAAATGTTAAGCTATCATTTCAAGGACCTTAAATGGTAAGTTTGTTTAAACCATTTATTTTGGGAGTCTTATTAAACTGTGCCCTTTACAAAAGCTGCTGGACACATGTAGAATAAGACAACAACTAAAGAAATGCAAGTTTCCATCATTGCACCTAACTGTCCCAACTAATAAAGTAGTGGCTTAATATTGAAGTAAAGGAGAATCCTGATATCATCCTTCACTACATACATCAACCAAGAAATAAGTGAGTCTCTCACATAACCTGGCCCTATTCTCCCTCTTTTTTTTTTTTTTTTTTTTTTGAGAAGTGTTACAGGATTTAATCAATACATGAGAAACAGCGAAGCACAGTGGAAAGACAACTGGACTCATTGCAGAAGATGTGGATTCAAATTCAATTCTTACAATACTGATTGTATAAAACTAGGAAAGTCCCATAAAGTCCCCTTTAAGAGGTCTTAAAGCTCAAACCAACGTCTATGATTATTCATTGCAGCTAAAGTGTTGACCTGCTTTATAGAGGAATTTTAGCGTAATGAGTTACCCACAATAATGAAATCACCAAATTGGATAAAAATAGATCAGCACACAGGGTCATTTCATCATTTCAAAGTGAATGTCTAAAATTTATCATCTATCCATCTATCTATTAATCTATCTATCTATCATCTATAACTATATCGTCCATCTAATCTATCTATATCAACAGATATATTTCTGTATCTATAGATCTCTCTATATGTACATATGTATGTGTGTGTAATTCATCCTGGTTCCTACCTTTCCCTTCTTTTTTTAAATAAATTTTATGATTATTTTTAGTTTGCACCATTCATTTCCACAAGACTTTGAGTTACACATTTTCTTGCTGTCTTTCCCCTATTCCCCACTGTATGCCCCCTCCCCCAATCTGCTCTTTCTTATATGCTCCCCCACCCCCTCTGACTTTGAGATGGGGCAAGGTGGATCTCCATACTCCAGTGCCTGAATATCCTCTTTTCCAGTTGCGTGTAAAATAATACTTTTTAAAACAACTTCGAATTCCAGATTCTTTCCCTTCCTCCCTCATCACCCACCCTTATTGGGAAGATAAGCAATTCAATATAGGTTGTACGTGTGTAGCTATGCAAAACATTTCCATAGTGGATATATTGTAAAAGACTGACTGTATTTCCCTCCCTCCTATCCCACCTCCCACTTGTTATATTCTCTACTTTGACCCTGCCCCTTTCCAAAAGTGTGTGCTTCTAAATACCCTCGCCCCCACCTGCCCTCCCCTCCATCATCCCCCCTATTATCCCTTCCCCCCCTACTTTCCTGTAGGGCAAGATACCCAATTTAGTGTGTATGTCAATCCCTCCCTAAGCCAATTCAATAGGAATAAGGTTGACCCATTCCCTTTTGCCTTCCTGTTCTTCCCTTCCATTGTAACAGCTTTCCCTTGCCTCTTCTATATGAGATAATTTACCCCATCCTGTCTCTCCCCATCTCCTCTCATTATATTCCTCTCAATTTCACCTTTTAAATAATATCCTTTCCTATTCAATTGATCCTGGGCCCTCACATATGTATTCATACACACATATACCCTCTTATATACACTTATATATGTACATATACATACACATATATATATATATATATACATTTATATTCTCTTCAACTATCCTCATGCTGAGAAAAATTTCTTAAGTTACAATTATGATTTTTCCAGGTAGGCATGTAAATAGTTCAACTTTGATAAGTTCCTTATGATTTCTTTTCCCTGTTTACCTTCTCATGCTTCTCTTGCTTCTTGTATCTGAATGTCAAATTTTCTATTGAATTCTGGTTTTTTCAGCAAGAATCTTGAAAGTCCTCTATTTCATTGAATGACAATATTTTCCCCCGAAACATGATACTCAGGTTTGCTGGGTAGGTGATTCTTGGTTTTAATCCTAGCTCCTTTGATCTCCAGAATATCATATTCCTAGCACTTTAATGCCTTAATATAGAAGCTGCTATATCTTGTGTTATCCTGACTGGGTTTCCACAATATTCAAATTGTTTCTTCCTGGCTGCTTGTAATATTTTCTCCTTCATCTGAGAACTCTGGAATCTGGCTATAATATTCCTAGGAGTTTTCTTTTGGGTATCTTTTTAAAGAGGTGACCAGTGAATTCTTTCAATTTCTATTTTGCCCTCTGGTTCTGAAATATCAGGACAATTTTCCTTGAGAATATCTTGAAGGATGATTTCTAGGTTATTTTTTTGATCATGGCTTTCAGGGAGTCCAATAACTTTTAAATTATCTTTCTTGGATTGATTTTTTCAGGTCAGTGGTTTTTCAGTGAGATATTTCAATACTTCAATAGCCTGCTATTTTTTTTTTCATTTGTTTGGATCTGTTTAATAGCATATTGATTTCTCATAAAGTCATTAGCTCCCATTTTCTCCAGTCTAATTTTAAAAGAATTATTCTCTTCAGTGAGATTTTGAAATTTTCTTTCCATCTGGAAAATTTGGCTTTTTAAGGCATTCTTCTCCTCATTGGCTTTTTAGGCCTCTTTTGCCATTTGAGTTATTCCATTTTTTAAGGTGTTATTTTCTTCAGTCAGGTTGTTGACTCTCTATTCATGATTTTCTTGCATCATTCTCATTTCTCTTCCCAATTTTTCCTCCACTTCTCTTACTTGATTTTCAAAATCCTTCTTTTTTTTGCCTTTTAGAGGAGGGAAGGTAGGACAATTGGGGTTAAATGACTTGCCCAATATCGTGCAGCTAGTTTTTGCTTTAAGTGTCTGAGGCCATATTTGAACTGAGGGTCTCCTGGTTACAGGGCCAGTGCTCTATTTACTCTGCCACCTAGCTGCCCCCCAAAACCCTTCTTGAGCTCTTCCATGGCCTGTAACCATTTCATATTTTTCTTGGAAGCTTTTGGTGCAGGAGTTCTGACTTTGTTGTCTTATTCCCATTCTGTTCCTTGATTCTTTTTGTCCCCAAAAAAGGAATCTAAGATTTGAATGCTGTGCTTGCTTTGCTTCCTTTGCTTGCTCATGTTGCCACTCAATTACTTGAATTTTGAGCTCTTTGCCACAGTAGAACTCTGCTTCCAGAGGGGAGAGCTTTGTCCCAAATCACTGGGGTTTTCACAGCTGCCAGAGCTATTAGGAGGGCACCATCTCTACAGCCCCCACAAACTCTGGCTCACTGGTCACATACCTCAGGACCTCTCCCCAAGACAGCAATCCAGATCTAGGCCGGTTAAAGCAAGAGCATTTACCCTCTTAATGGTCACTTGCCCCCCTTATGATCTGCAGGCTGGGAACTCTGAAACAGCCACATGGAGGCAGCTTCATGACTGCCATTCCTCCACCAGTTCTTGCTCCAGGGGCAGAGGCCAGACTGAGCTCCCTCCATCCCCCCACTATTCCAACAGAGTTCTACACTGACCTTTTACTTTGTCTTTGGCATTTATGGGTTGATATCTCTGGAAACCACCACAGCTGCTAGTGATCCACTCTCCAGAAGTCTACTCTAGCTGCTGCTGGTCGGAGCTGCCCTAGGGCTAAAATCACGGGCTCACCTGTGGCTGGGCTGTGCTCCCAGCATGCTGCAATGGACCCTTCCTGCACTACTGCTGGGCTGCCTTCAGCAGGAGGTTTGTTTGTCTCTGTCACTTTGTGGATTCTATAACTCTAAAATTTGTTTACAGTCATATTGTATAAGTATTTGAAGTGGTTATGGGAAAAGCTCATGGAGTTTTCCTGCTTCTATGCTGCCATCTTGGATCCCCGCCCCCCCCCCCACCTATCTCTCCCTTCTTTATAGATCTTGGCCTGTACTCTACAATTTTCCATTATTAGATTTGGGTTGGTAGGGTTCTCATGGGGGAATCTAGGCAGCACAATGAATAGAGTACTGGGTCTGGAGTCAGGAAGACTCATCTTCCTGAGTTCAAACGGGGCTTCAGACACTAACTATGTTACCTTGGCAAGTCACTTAACCATATTTGCCTCACTTTCTTCAGCTGTAAAATTAGCTAGCGAAGGAAAAGGCAAACCACTCTAGTGTCTTTACCAACAGAACTCCAAATGCAGCCATGAAGACTTAGATATGACTGAAAAAACTACTGAAAAACAGGTTTTGCTCTCATGTTATTTCATAAGTGTGCATCTTGTGTTTTCAAGAGCTCATGTGGTGTCAGGAGCTGTCTCCATGGTTTGTTTTTCATTTTAGTTATTTTTGTCTTGATTTCCCTCTTCCTTCCTTGTCTAACCAGCCTGCATCAATTGCTGAAGTACCTCTCCAGCTTGAAATTATTTCATTATAATATTTCCTTTTACCAAACCTCCATTTCTCCCAGTCTTGGGCTCTTCCCATTAATCTGAGTAACCTTCAGGGTAGCCATGATCTATTTAGGCTGCTTAGATTAATCTTTCATTATCTCTTTATCTTTATTGTGTGTTCATAAAAGTGGGACTCCCCATAACATGACTCCCCTGATTGGCAGTGCACTCCTAATAACAATTATCACTCTATGATAATAATCTGGTAGGGTAACAGTTCCAAGCTGAGTCTATATCCTTTCTGGCCATAAGATTGGGAACTAAAATGTAGGGGTTTGCATTTTTTAAAAGTACTGAATGTGAGGAAAAAAACAGAGAATATACTTAGTGATTGTAAGAATAACTGATGATTTCTTTTCCTGCTGTTAATATAAGAACCATAGCGAATTATATAGCAATTAGCATTGCATATCACCCAAGAAAGATTTAGGAAAATGTGAAAAATACTAGAAGTTGAAACATTAAGATATCTAATTCTGTTTTTAATCATCTTGGGCTTTTCTTATTAACTTTAAAGATTTTTTGAGATCATTGTAGGTGTGAAAATGAGCAAAGCACAGTGAAACAGATTGGAAAGTTAAAATAAAACAAAATATAGGACTGGCAAGAAGCAGTAACTAGAAACTATTAATAAATATGTGGATGGTGGAAGGCAAGGCTATCTCCTTTTTTTGTCAATATAATGGAGATACTTTTACTAATGAATGGTCTTATTCAATGTTGAAACATAAATATAAAAGCAGAATGGTCACAAGAATTTGAAGACTACAGAATAGCTATCTAGACATTATTATTTGGTTTCCCAAGGCTAGCAAATTATTAGGAGAATCTTCTTCACATAATAACAGCTAAGGGAAGGGGGGAGGAAGATATTTTCTTAATATCTGAATATCTTGAAAGATATATTCTAAAAACCTTGTAATTTCCCCAACACCCCTTCCAAAAATAAAAGGAAAAAAGTAATGGAGAATACATGAAGAGTCTGGACCCTTTGATATCCTTGAATCAAAATGCAAATGTTTCACCCTCCTGATGTCACCAGTCTTTTATATGAGGACATTTCCATTACCATATTTGAGTGTCTGATTAAATTGCTTTTTAGAAGGGCATTGCTAATATCTCTACCCCAAATTATATTGTTACCTTTACCAGTTCACCCAAATTCTTTTGAATCAGATGCTTCTTTAGCTGAACATATGCAGTAAAACAAATTTTTCTTTTTGGTTTGAATTGAGTCATGTATAAGTGGCCAAAAAAAATTTCATATTAATGTAATTCAAGAAAATAATGCATCAGATTGAATTCTCTATAATGCTGGAATAGGCAAAATTTTACATTTGAAAAGGTTCACTTGTTACAGATGCTTTGTAAGAGATATTCATTCAATTCTCTTTAAAAACCTGACACTTATTTGAAGGCAGTTAGAGCTATCACACTTTTGTGTGAAAGAGTTATTAACAAAAACTAAACTCAAGGAGACCAAAGCCACATCCTCTTGGGTGAATCTTTTATTTCCTTTTTCTTAACAACATTACATTTCAAGTTCTTTTCTTAGATCCTCTTCCCTCTAAAAGTGAATGCTCTCATTTGAAGAAAGTCTCTATGTAGGAAGTACTCAAATTCATAATTTAAAAAAGGGGTGGGGCTTTTCAAATAACATTTTTTGAAAAAAAAATCAAACAAACAAACAACAATAACAAACTCACTAAAACTCTCTTCTTTGGTAAATTGCCTCCTGGGATTCTCTCCCCTTCCATACCTAAGGAGTTTGGGAAATGAGTGATATCAGGTGAGGAATGCAATATCCATTTCCTCTAATACATTGGACTTTTCTAATAGGGGTCTAGTTTAAAAGACAAAACATAAATATTTCTCTCATCTACTTTGGGAAGTTAAAGAGTTAGGCTGCACGTTGTAATTATAAGGAAAGAACAGTTTCAGAGTTATAGGGGAGGAAGCAATTAAAAGACACCTTGAAAAGTATGGAGTCATTCCTTAGCCCTCTTGTTCTCATCACCATAAGAAGAAGAAAAAAACCCTAGCTAAAGTAAATGCTTCTTGAATATGTCAGCATTTGCACATCAAAGTATCTTTCAGAAGTACCCATCTGTAGCAAATACAAATATACAGGGATAGGCTGCATACATATATTTCAGCCATTTCACACCTACCTGACTTGGCTAGACCTTCTAGAGATCAAACTTAGAGCCAGACCCCATGGCACAAGTACATTTGAAAGCATTATCATACTTTAAGGCCTTGCAGCATCCAAATCTTTAACTTTTCCACAACCCAAGCAACATCATTAAGCAATTGGTGCAAGGTGAAAGAGGAGACATGAAGGTTAAATAAAGTTTCAAAGTCACTGCTTCTAAAGAACCCTCTATTTTTTTATTGGGATATATGATGATATAATATGATTTTTTCAGCTTTTTCTAAAATTACAAATCGGAATACAAGGGATATCATTGATTAATCAGGTCATTTTATGGAACTTAGAGACTAGTAAATTCTAGTGATTTGTCAGGATGACCTTACGTATAAGACATTAGGACACAGAGTCAAAAGACATAAAGTGAAATCATGTCTCAGGCACTGGTTAGGTGTATAACATCAAACAAGTCACTTAACTGTTCAGAACCTCTGTTTTTCTTATTGTGTATAACAACAAAGAGCTACTAATGGGTTCAGGTGGGCATGGGGTGGTCTTTATTCATTTTAAGAAGTTTTTACCTTTGGTCCTATATGGTTGGGCTGGGTCCACTCCTACAGGAACATAGACTCTAGAGAGAAGGACCCAACTCATTTTCTCATTGCTCATGGCTCCTTTTTTCACTCTTTTTCTCCAGAATTAAAAAAAAATCCCTTAAAGTTTGTGTTTGACCCATCTCTAAGGCATCCCCCAAAGGGATTTGTCTTATAGCTAATCTACAATATACATTAAATATCTTACATTGGAGGCCAGAGACAGGACAAATAATTATTTATTCACATAAAAATTATTCAGATAAAAACATTACAGAAACTCACAAAACTGTACTCCTAATAGTAATTTAACTACTACAATAATCACGTTAAAGGTTGATAATATGATGCCTTTCATGGGACTACTAAATTATATTTCATCTTCAATTTGCCTCTATACTTTCTCCTTCAAGGTCTACATCTTCCAGTAAAACAGACCAGAGCTAGTTTCCTGCTCTTAATGGTAGGCATTTTTTCCAAGCAGCATTATGGCATCTGTGGGGGTTACCTTTCATAGTGTAGTTCAGCATTGACTAAAGAACTTAGTAGCTACCAACATTTTGAACTGCAAAATTGTAAATGTCCAATTTAGGATTAGTGTTTAGGCACATAGGTTCTTGGACAGAAACACAAAGCAGAAGAAACAGTCAGACATCTGGCATAAAGCTTATCAAGCTAAGACCCTGTTCTTCTGTCACATGCAAACAGTGGATATATTACCGCATCTCTTATGGGAATTCTAAGACACAAAGACCATTATGTACTATATATTCTGGATGTGGGAGAAGACAAGAAGGAAGTTAGACAAGAGGTACAGTTACTCTTTTGAGGGTACCTGAGCTCTATATGACTCAGTAGCCGATCCTCTCTAATATAGCCTTGATTCATCCCTCCCTCCACATAGTATCCCCAACCCACCCAAGACATCACTAGAGCTGTGGAAGGTTAAAGAAGCATCTAGGGTCTGCTATATCATTCTAAAGTTTCAATCTTTTCTGAACTAGGTCACACCTGAAACACTGGAAGTGACCCAGGGTACTCATTAATATTGGGGGTTGACAATACTTGTCTATTTGGTATTTACCCCATTTACAAGTAAAATAGGGATGATAAAATCTGCAATTCTTTGTTCCCAGGGTTGTTGTAAGAAAAGTCCATTTTGAACCTTAAGTCACTTTATAAATGTGAGCTATTATGATTAGCTACATTATATGAGCTATATTCTTCTTTGAAAAGAAGAAATAAAGTCAAAATAGACACCAAATATCTTTCAGACTTGCTTGTGAGAGGCAGCATATGCAGTATATAAAGTTATGAACTCAGTTTTGGGTAGAATCCTAATTCTGATTCTTATGAGTCAAGTCAACAAACATTGAATGAGTGCTTACTGTGTTTCAGGCACTGTGCTAAGCACTGGGATCAAAATACAAGCAAACAGAAAGAGAGTCCATATTTTCAATAGTTTACTTTCTAATAAGGAAAGATAATACATATGCGAGATCTGAAAAAGGGAGATGTAGTTAAGGTCATAGAAGGTGTCAAGAAATCCACTGGGGATATCTAAGTGTGGAAATGGAATGAATAATGAGTTCACCTTGATTTTGTTGAGATCCCTGGTTATCCAGGAGAGGCTGAAATAATCTAGGAATCAAAATCAATCAGTCAGGAGTTGGAATGAGTCTTGTTCAAGTTTGATGTAACAATGATCCTTTGCAGTGTCCACTGGATGAAACCAGAACTTCTCTGCTATGCCAGTAACCCCAGGGCCAGCTCAAATTCATCCATACTGGCCCCAAACAAACAAACTTGCACAAACATCATGGTTCCAGGTACTCTGCATTCCCTTTATTCTCCTGCCTCCCTTTGTCGGAAAACCATATAAACCACTCTCTAAGACCTCAATGTTCAGAGCAGATAGACTAGGTTCTACTCTTCCCTGCTTGTACACGTGCTGCACTTGCCCAATAAATACTTCTGGGTTTTGTACTTGAACAGTGCCTCTGTTCCCTCTGTTCAAATGGATGTTGTACCCCCAATTAATCACTCTGCCACAATTAATCAGTGGAGAAGTTAAGCAAAGTTGATGTGAGCTCTTCTTCAAGATAAGAGATATAGGAGGAAGTCATGACATGTACTTGGGTAAGTCATATGACCTCACTGAAGCTTTTTCATCCACAAAAAGAAAGGGTTGAATTAGATGATCTTTAAGTTCCCTTCTTTCTTTAAATCAGTAATTGTATGATATGATTAATTTAGAATCTATAAGTAAGAAAAATAAACCTCAACAATTCAGAAAAATATTAATCAGAAAACCCATGCATATTATTCATGGAACCATTCTCAATTTTTAAGGTCCATTTGCATAGATACAGTTTTCTGAATACTCAGCTTCCTACAGTACTTTTCAACCGCAACAAATAGCAGATTGTATATAGTTTATTGGGCAGTTAGAGGGAGCTATAAATAGAACACTAAGCTATCTTTATAGCATTTGGAGGAAAGAGGAAAGACAAAACAAAGGATAGAAGAATTTCCAAAAATTTGACAATTCAACATACTGGCAAATTGTCATGTCAACTTCAGTAGTGTCTGGGGACATCACTTTATGATTGTTCAGTCCTTTCAGTCATGTCCAACTCTTCATGACCCCATTTGGACTTTTCTTGGCAAAGAGAGTGGAATAGCTTACCATTTCCTTCTGCAGCTCATTTTGCAGAAGAAGAAACTGAGACAAACAAGGTCACACAGCTTATAAGTGTTTAAGATAAGGTTTGAACTCAGAAAGATGCCTTCCTTACCCCAGGCCTGGTACTCTATCTGCTATACAATCCAGTACATTACAACAACTCACTTTCACAATTATGGCATTAAGTCATGAAGAAAAAGTTAAACTTACTGCTCACTAAGACAGAAAAGGCAGGTATTATGTGGTGATTTAAGAAAAAAATTAAAAGAGAAAACATTCCTGAGACATATAACACTTAATAAGTAAAACAAATGGATCTAGGGGAGGCTAGGTGGTGCAGTAAATAGAGCACTGGCCTTAGAGTCAGGAGGCCCTGAGTTCAAATCCGAACTCAGACACTTAACACAAAAACTAGCCATGTAACCTTGGGCAAGTCACTTAACCCCGATTGCCCTCCAAAAAAAAAAAAAACAAAAAAGAAGAAAAGAAAAACAAATGGATCTGTAGGAAAATAAAATTACTACATGGAATTTGGAACACAAAATGTAAGAAGCAGTATCATAGTATCATGGAATAAATAAAAGAAGGATGGAATAGGGGTTAGAATACTGAATTTTAAATCCTGACTATTCTACTGTGACCTTGGAAAAGTGAATTCCCTCCATGGAGGTCTCAGATTGTGTACCGAGAAAGTGAAGGAATTGGACAAAATGATTATTTAAGTTTCTGGGTATACAAAAAATCTGACAGCTTACAATTTTAAAAAACTTCATGAGAAAATGTTTGCTTTTTTAATAAAATGTGAAATTTTTTCATCTGATGAGGAAAGAGATGGTTGACCATGATGAGATAAAGAAAGCTTTCTTTTTGATAAAATTTAAGGAATAAAAATTGTTAATTTCCATGAAATTGCTGACACTAAACTAAACTGAACAAACAGTCTGACACACAAAAGAAATGGCATTTTTTGTCTTGTAGAGCATGTTAATTCTATTACCAGAACACGCTATTTTTTCTGTGAGCCTTTGAAAAAAAGCCTCTCCGTGTTTTCCAACCTCAATTTTGTGTCCTTGAAAAGGAATAAAAGTAGCCGATTCCTTAGCAGCAATGGTGTGCACTGAAATGATGTATGAAGATACATCAAGGTGTTTCAGTGAAGTATTTTCATTAGATTCCAAAGTAAAATTAGCTGCTTAGTGAGGTGTATGTGTGGGTGTTCTGAACCTATGAACATAGTTTTATTTTAAATCATTTTACACACACTCATTTAAAAGTGAACTAAGCATGCCGTGCCTCTCTTTAAACCCCCTTTCAGGGGTTCCCCATTGTTCAATTATGCAATTCTGTGTAGGGGCTTCAAGGTAATCAACTATAGCTGTGCTCACCTATCATCCATGTTCCATCCTCCCCCTTCTTCTTCCCAGTCTTTACTGGAGTTGTTTTATAGGGACACAATACTTTGCCTTCTCTCTTGCTATTACACTACATATCTCCTTGCTCTTCTGAGATTTGTTAAACATGTTTAGATTCTATGCTATAATTTCTCATTATCCCCAAACAATGTACTTTTAATCAATCGACTAATAACTAAACATCCACCAGGCATCAGGCACCAAAGATGAGAGGGGCGATAGAGGGACTGAGAGGGTGGTAAAAGAGAGTGAGAGAAAAAGAGAATGGGAAAGGAAAAGGGGAGAAAGTAGAGAAATAAAATAGGGAGGAGGAAAAGGAGATTAAGGGGAAAAGGGATGAGGAGAGAAAAAAGGGAGAGAGAGAAAAAGAGGCAGAGGAGGAGAAATAGTTTCTGCCCCTCAAGGGGCTTATATTCTAATATAATGTAATAGTATAACATAAAGGATTCTATATGTATAAAATATATTATTAAAGTGCTATATGGCACATAACAGTTGAACCAAGAAGGAAGTCAGAGAATCTATAGGTAAGGAAGGGACGCATTTTCTAGATATGAATGGAATCCCCAGTTTAAAGAGGTAAAGACAGAAGATAGAAGAATCGCTGCACTTTACATAGACCAGAGAATATAGAGCCCTGGTTTCTTCTGACAGTCTGTCTCTATATTCAAATTTTTCTATAGTTATTCTGTCTGTGTATTCTTTGATTCAATCTGTTTGTTTACTTCTGTTTGTAGGCTTTGTTTTTGTTTTTTGACCAACTGCTTCAAGGCATAAACCATGTCTAATCAAAATATTCTGCAGCCCTTGGGGGCTTACAAGACCTTGCATCTATCAATTGAGGAATATTTGAGTATTAACTGAGTATCCTGAATGGTGGGTGCTCAATAATTGATTAAGGATAAGTCCTTTTAGCACTTTCCATAGGGTGGCACTATAACAGTGCCCTGATTGAGCATGTGTGGTGATATAGATAGGAAGCAGAGGTTGGCAGAGAGGAGTATTAATGATTTTTGCACTTCCTTTTATGGTAAAGATTTTTTTTCTCTTTCAGTCAGCTGAAGATATCCTTGTCCCTCTCTAAAAGTATAGAGGTAGAAATATGCACATATCTATGTATCCAAGGAGACATACACATATATACACGCGTCTCTACATATGTTTAACATGACCGATCAGGACAAGAAAAGCTCTATATAAGCCCTTCCCTGAGATTTAAGTGTAAAACAGAGACTTCAGTGAGGTTGTCAAGAGGGTAAAAATCAAAGCAGATAGAGGAATTGGAATGAGGGAGTTTCATGGGGAGATGGGAAGCAAAAGTTGGTATTAATGTTTCCAGCAGGCAGTGACCTCAAACCTTTTTATTTTTCAAAGAAAGCCATGACTGTAACTTTTTCTCTTTTAAACATAACCTATGTCTAACCTGTTCCCAGTCACTGCTGTGTATTATAAATAGTGTTTGTGGTGGGAAAACAAAAACAAACCTAGGGCACATGGTTTATTCCACCTGCCACAGAAATTCACGACCAATGTCAAAATCTACAGATGATAAATACAACTTTCTTCTCTCCCAGGGTATCTACTGGTCCATTTCTCCAAAAGGTGACTTTACTTCAGATAGCTTTCTTTTCTCTAGATGGATACAATCCCTTTGAAAGTGATTCCAATGTAATTTCCTACTTTTGTTTAATACCTAACATACTGTAAATCTATAGACAATGTTCCATACTTTTCATCACTTACATACTTTATATGTTTTCCTCTCTTTTTCTTCCCCTTTTTGTAGTCACTTATACATAATAGGCATTTAATCAATGCTCTTTGAATTGGATTGAAATTTCCTTTCTCCATTTAGATCTTCTACATACAACTTTGATTTTGATATATATGATGATAATGTAGGAAACACTTTTAAAATGTTTTAATACATACATATATATACACACACCCATATATATATATATATATGGGTGTGTGTGTGTGTGTGTGTGTGTGTGTGTGTAAAACCTTCATTTCCAAATTTATCCTTGAAGGAAAACAGCAACAAAACAAAACAAAAACCAAGGAAAAAGGATAGGACGTGCTGTGGAGACAAAAACTGTGAAGGCAAATCTTGGAAAAATAGAGTATTTGTTAAATGAGTTTTTTTCCAACACTAAATGGCATGCATTGTTTAATTCATTTTTGCATATTCCCAATTGTTAGTTATTCTTAGATGCCTGTTTTCAATATATCAGGAACTCAGGGTATGAAAAAGTAGTGGAAGTGATCTTATAAATCATTTAGTCCATCCTCTACCCTTTTTTATAATGAGGAACTGAGGCACAGAGAGGGAAAGTCACTTGCTCAAAGTCAGGAAGAGTAAATGCCACAAGTGGGATCTGAAGTCCAGTCGTATTACTCTATGTTTAATGTTCTTTCCACCATGCCATACTGCCCTTAGGGTAACTACATGCCACTTGAAGAGGAAGAAGAAAATTGAGCAAATGTTGGAAAGTGGACAGTGATTGAGGAAATTTATTCTTATTTCCTTCTCACTCTTCAGTTCTGTACAAAGAGAAAAATGAAACACAACCTTACTATCGAGAGTGTAACCTCTTTCAGGGTAAACAGGCACAAAGATATGTACTATGTGTATGAATTTGCCAAAGTCATTTAACCATTCTGGGCCTCCATTTCCTCACCTATAAAATGAAGCAATTGGACTGAATGACCCCTTAGTTCCTTTCCAGCTTTAAATTTATGGTCCTAAATGCATACAAAATAAATATTTGAAGAAGAATGCTAACAACTGGGGAGATCAGGAAAGATTCTATGTATAAGGCATTGGCTGAGCAGTTTAGAATAAATTGAATGGGATTTAATAGATGAAAGAGGGTGGGGGAAGTGCACTACAGCAATGAGGAATGACCAAAACAAATGCAAGAAGAGAGTAGATAGAGTATGCTGAAAAATAACAATCCAAGTTTGACTGGACCAAAGTGTTTGGAAAGTGAAGTAACACTATATAAGTATATTGGTACCAAGTTCAGAAGGACTGCAGAAATCAAAGAGAGAAGCTTATATTTAATGAAAGAGAAGGAAGAGAAGAGGAAGAGGAAAAAGAGAAAGAGGACAAGGAGGAGGACGAGGAGGAGAAAGAGAATCTGTTGTCCAGATTTATCATCCCATGATACACAGCGCTCTGTGACTTCAGAGGAAAGAATGATAATTAAAGGCTAGGTTAATCAGACAATGCATCATGAAGTTGTTTTTTTTGTTTGTTTGTTTGTTTCTTTATTTGAATTAGAGCAATCATTTGGAGAAACTGATACATTAAAAAATTAGAATACAGGAAAATAGTTCCAGATAAAAGTTAAAGATTATCGTCTTACCAACACAGAGTAAAATGTTTGGAGGACCAGGGCAAGGCAATGAATTGTTAACATGTAGTAGGGCAGAAGAGAATACATACTTAGATTTTTTTTTTAAGCAATTGGGGTTAAGTAAATTGCTCAAGGTTACACGGCCAGTTATTTCTGGGTGTGGTGCTAAGTATCTGAGCCCGGATTTGATCCCCAGGTCAACCCAACACTGGGGCAGGTACTCTTACTCGCTGAGCCACCTGGCTGCCCCAACGATATTTTTTGTTTTCTTTCTTAATTTTTTTTGCTTTTTGGAGGGCAACTGGGGTTAAGTGACTTGCCCAAGGTCACACAGCTAGTTTTTGTGTTAAGTATCTGAGGCCAGATTTGAACTCACATCCTCCTGACTTCAGGGCTGGTGCTCTATTCACTGCACCACCTAGCTGCCACCATACTTAGATTTTTAAAAGAAAATGAGATGGGGAGGTATATTGAAATTTATGATGGGGCAAGGGTAAGGGCAGAAAAATAAGTGTTTCTTTCTTTATGTCTCTTCAGAGATAAGGAACAGAAATTCAGTAGCATTTGAAGCCTAAGTAAGTAGAATTATAGGAATTATGGAGGGGATTATTGAAAGCTATTCCAACAAGAGTGCAAACTCTATTCTGTCAGAACAAACTAATAGGATTTTGAATAGGGATCCAGAGAGGTATGTTACTTGAGGGACAAGCTAACTAAATTCTGAAAGTTCTAGCCTTAGATTGCCTTCAGAGTAATGAATTTTTCATCCTCAGGGCATGTAAGGATTGTCTGTGAAACTATGTGATGGAGAGAGACCATGGGTAGGGAATGAAGGAAGGTGTGTTCTGAATCAATGGCGGTAATGCTTACATTGCAGAAATTATACATCTTTGAAATATAGAGAAGTACATACAATATTATTCACCAAGGTGCACAAGAACAATATAATCACATTTTCATTCAGTGTACTGAGTCCAGATATATTCTAATTAGTGTTTAGATTTAGGGATAGGAAATTTTGTCAGAAGAGAGCTATTGATGATTTTTGTTTACATTTGTTAAGATAATATTGACTGCATGAAAGTTCCACAAAACTAAATTGGCCTTTTAAAAATCTTGAATGAGAAATCCCATTCCATGTCACTGGAGGAACTGTGATCAGTTGGATATTCCATTTGGGGGAATTCACCTTGGCTCATGAACTGAATAGGACATTGACTCCAGTGACTGCTCACATGGTTTATTATCTCTTCTTCCTACACTTCTACTGTGAACACTATTTAAAGATCCAGGCCTGAGAAAGAGTCAGGGGAACTTCCTGAAGGTTTTGCTAAGCTTCTATTCCCAGGCATAACTGTCCTCCTTTTTGAATATCCCTTAATCATTGAGTATTTATTACCTCTCCAAAAGTGTCAGTATTGGGCTAAAATGTAATCAGTAACTGACTATAATAAACACTAACCAAGAATGTCCACAAATCACTCTACTTACTTCCAAGGAATTTGGTCAAAATGAGTGACCCACCCTAAATAAATCAGCCTGGCCAACTAGCGAACATGATTCCAAATACCTGTAAAACTATAGCACATAGCTACGTGTCTTTTTCTACTCAGCTGCAGAAACAAGTTAAGCACCAATTCTTATGGAAGACAAGTTGATTCCATTAATGGAGAATCCAATAGTTAATATTCCCCTGGGATGTGAGGGTGGGTAGGGTGCACTAGACCGATGTTGTCCACACTCAGTATTGTCCTGGAAAAATTATAAAACTTCAAAGTCAGGGTTCTGAAAATGCTAACTTTGGTGAAGCTCCCTTTCTTTCTAAAAGGATGGGCTTCCTTGCTGATTGTGTTTATTCACCTTTCTGTATTGTCTGTATGATTATTTCTTTCAGACATTGGCAAAAATCCAAATTGTCAGCACAGTCACAAATTAAGCTTCATTTCCACAGAGCAGTAGGCACTGGTAACCAGTGTCAGACAAGATCCATCTCAGAAGTGATTTCCAAGCCAGCTGTGGGGTGTTGTTACATAGAAGGGAATTGGGAGAAGGAAGGAGGAAATGTTCTTGATTTTCTTTATTGCATGATTTGTTCATGTTGTTCATATAGGGACACCAAATCTATCCTTTCTTTGTAGCTGAACCTTCATTTCTGAAGACCAGAAGGTCCCACCCAGTTTTGTTCTCCTCTCTCGTATTTCATAGCATGTCTATAAAAACATATTCCAGTTTGATGAGGTCTCTCATATCTTGAGCTGCTGAGGACAAATTCTTCAATCCTTCTTGGAATGCACTATTAGGTCATTAGCCTTTGCTATTCACAGATTTTTTTTTTTGAGGGGATGGTGGTGTTATGGTCAGACATTAGTCAAAAGGGTTTTCTCTAATTAAAATTAAGATCTTGTTGTGATTTTCATTTACATAATGGATTTGTTATATGAAGTATCAGGAAAATAAATATGAAAGCTTCAAAGATGACCAGCTTGTTTTTTTTCTAGTAAAATATCATTCAAATGAAATCCTATCTTATTATGGAATCACTGTTAAGAAGGTGGATTTTGCATATATATCTATGTATACCTTACAAAAAGTTTTCAAAGCAAATTATTGACTCATTCTTAAACATATTAAATATTCAACCTAAAGATCTCATGACGGGGCTTAAAGGCTATTTGCTTCTTGTGGCAAGAAAAGGGATCAAAATTCCTGAAGGTAAATCATAGTTGCTCCATTGAAGAAAACCTCAGAAGATTTATTCCATCTAGTATTACATCAGAGAAATTCAGTTTAACTGAGGGATTAGCATTTTTCTGCCTCTACATCGCCATCATATACAAGGGTACATCTTTCTGATTGTTACTGAAAGGTTTGTCAAGTCATACTTTCCACTTCTGAGATCAACTCTGATGATTTTTCTTCTTATAATTTTCAAAAGGAGCTATTATATTCAGTCACAGTGAAGAAAAAAAAAAACTACATCTCCAAGAATCCTGCCTCTTAATTCATGTGGAGGGGGTGGGGGGTGGGGGAAAGGGGGGGGGAGAAATCCATAGAATCTAAAACTATGTTAGTACAATAATGCAGTTGATTTATGTAAGGATTTATGGTGTGCCATACTCTCAAAGGTTCTGACTTATGAGAATATTAGCAGTCACCATCTATACATTGATTAAGTTGAGGAAAGCAACAATTCAACCAATTAGAACAGTGTTGGGGAAGCTAGAGTACAGTGAATAGAATGCTGGACCTGGAGTCAGGAAGACACATTTTCCTGAGTTCAAACCTGTCCTCAGATATATAGTAGCTTTGTGACTCTGGTCAAGTTACTTAATCCTGTTTGCCTCAGTTTACTCATTTGCACAATGAGCTGGAGAAGGAAATGACAAACCACTCTAGCATCTTTGCCAAGAAAACCCCAAATGGGATCACGAAGACTGGACAACAAAAAGAACTGTGTCAAAGGCCATATATTATACTGCAAATGACTCTTGAGAGGGAGTTAGAAACTCTGGATTTCATAGTCAAAGAAACTGAGACAAAGAGAAATGGTTTTCTCAAGGTCACACACCTATGAAACACTTAGGCTAAAGCTCAATTAGTCACAAAAACCTTGATTGTAAATCCTAGAAATCTCTTGAAAACAAAATAAAAGTAGTTAAGTGTCAGAGACAGTCAGGATTATAACTCATGTCCCATTTCACCAATTTTAGTATTATTTCTATTGAATTGCTTATTGTACGGTGTTTTTCTTTCATGGCTCATCTCCAGTTGGTCCATCAACTTCCTAAAATGCACTAAAAAGATTATTTCAGATATGGTCTAACAAAGGCCATAATATCATATATCAGCAATGCAATATTCACAATGCATATGGAAATTGCAGATATGCTGATGTAATTATCAATCACAAAATATATCAGGCTTTCTATAGGGGGGATAAAGAGAGAACATTTATTAAAATACCAAAAGACTGAATAACCAGAAAGTCAAAGCCATCAGAGTAGTTATGACATTGGCACAGGCAGATAAAGTAGAAAGCACCCACATTCTCAAGCCTTTAAAACAGAACAGGCTACCTCAGGCAAAGGTCCTCCTCTCCCCACTCACAGCAACCACCCAGCATCCAGGAAGCTCACTCCCAGCAGCTCCAGCCCCTGGCAGTCCTCAGCAGGAGTCCTTAGCAGAAATTCTGGCTGACTCAAAAAGGGGTTCATGCTTCCGCTGCCGCTGCCTCTACTGCTGCTGCCGCTGTGGCTGCCACTGCCAGCCACCGCAGAAACTCTCGCTTGTCTTCTGCTTCCTCTTGCCCCACCCCTTCTTGCTATGTCAGCAAGTCCAATGAGGCATGGAAGATCTTTAAATCCCATAACCCTTACATATCATTACCTCTTTCTGGATATTATGCTTGGATTAGTTAAAGAAGACCAAAACCATGAATATTTTTTAGCTATCATGTTACATTATTCCTATATAATGAGTTTGCAGTCCATTGAAAAACCTAGGTCTTCTTTTATATGAACAGTTATATATACTATATATAGATACATATATAATTATATACACACATACTATATATACTATATATAGCTATATCTCTATCTGCGTACATATATACATATATATGTATGTGTATGTGTGTGTATCCTTGCCCTTGTGCAGACATTTTTTTAAACCAAAGAATAAGGCTTTATAGTTATCATCACTATTTTCCCATAGGATCATAAATTTAGAGCCAGGAGGCAGAGGCCATTGAGTCTAACACCTTCATTTTATAGACTATTGTCAAGGGTCACATAGCTAGTAAGTGTCAGAAGTTATATTTGAACCAGGTCTTTATGAATGTAAGTTCAGTGGGGCAACTAAGTAGTTAAATGAATAGAATGCCAGGGCTAGAATCAGAGAGACCTGAGTTCAAATCTGGACTCAGAAGCTTGCTATCTATATAACCTTGGGCAAGTCATTTAGCCTCTATTTTCTCATCTGTAAAAAGAATTAATACATACATACTTCCCAGGGCAGCTGTAAAGATCAAGTGAGATAATAATTTTAAGGCATTTTGGACAACGCCTGGCACGTAGTAAGCACTATAATACAAGCTTGCCATTTCCTTCTCCAGTTCATAATATAAGCCATATTGTTTTTTTTTATCACCACCATCATCACACCATTTTATTCCAGTTTTCTCCTTTCTAAAACAAGGAATTGAAATATATGACTTTTAAGGTTCGTAACCATCAATGTCCCAGTCCATGTTTCACATCCATCCAGCATAGATATCATGGGAAATCTTTCTCATTTACCCTTCTGCTATGCACATACCCCTTCCCCTCCTTGCTTCCTACCTCATGCTTTAGGAACAATAATCAAAACACTATTACCATTGCTATTGGTAAAAACTTTTCAATCGTTATGTTTCCACTCACCATTTTTGCGATATTCTCAGACCAAAAACAAAACAAAATAAAAAAAAATAGCCTAAAAACTGAGCAACCTAAAACAAACATGAAAAAAAAAAGGAAAAAGAAAAAAAAACTCCCCAAGGACAACTCCCCTCTATATGTTATGTCCTCTATTAAAATGTAAATTCCTTAAGGCATTTATTTCCTTAAGGCATTGTTTCATTCATTTATTTATATTATACCGTATATTGATTAATGTGAGCAAGACCCAAGTAATGATTTTAGAATGGACTTTTATTCAAATGCCATGTTGGCTGATCAGGCCACATGGTGGGGTAATCCCACACCACCCCAAGTCCCAGGTACAGCAATAGCAGTAGCAGCCAGCAACAGCCCCAGTCTGGGGCAGAACCTCAGTTTATACATATGTAAGGGGGCCATACGTAAGCGTTGATTGGTTAGTACACACCTTGAAACTCCCTTGCCTGACCCAGAAGCCTGCCTACTTCTATGCAGGTAAACTGACTGGGGGAAAGGGTGGAGACCAGTGGAGGAGGGCAGAGCTGACCTGGCAGTGTGCTCACTTTCTTGAGGTAAGTGGGGACAACCGGGCACAACATTTCCCACTTCTTTTGTTCCTGTGTCAAACCCTTGACACCCTGGCTGAATCATACAGGTTTGTTCCCAAGGGCTGGTAGTGGGGATCCATAACAATTAGCAATTTAACAGTTAATAGGGACTTCCTATACTATACTTCCTTGTGACTTCCATAGTCACAAGGAAGAGGAGGGGGCCACCTTTTTCCATTGGTCCTCTACTTGAATTTCTCCAGGAAAGAACCAACAAACAGACATTAGCCAGACCACTGATGGGCAAGAGGCCCAACATCTCAAGCTTTGCCCGGGGAGGAGATGCCCCCTGCACCAATGGCTACTTCTAGCTCGCCCCCCTCCAGGAAACAGGACAGAATTTTACTCACCCCCAAACTGGAGGTCCTGAATACACAAAAGGTCAAATGAGGAGCTGGTTGAAATTAGGAGGCAGGTGCAATCTTTCCCTCCTCGAGAAGGGAAGCCTGGAGCCCTGGAACTTCATCAGGGGTTAGCCCCCCTAGGAATCTGGGCAAGCAGATGCCTACCCCCAAAGCTGAGAGCTCTTCCTATTCGGCAAAATCTCACTGGCTCTCCACACAGTGGCCAGGGCTGCTTCCTCCCCACCCCTCTCCTTTTCTCATCTCTTTCTCCAAAGGGGAGATAAGGAGAGAGTTGGAAGTCCAACAGTTTTCCTGGCCAATTTTTGAACACAGAAGTGTTTAGTTACAGACAGACAAACAGAAAGGCAAGCACACAAACACAACAGACAGATAACCACTCACCTCCAGAGGCTGACACAGAGATCTGGGTCCAAAGAGCCAAAATGTGATCTGATCGATGTCAGGGGATGGTCTGGACTTTCTCAGCCCTTGAGTTCTGAGCTCTGAGAAAATTTCAGATGCTGGGTGCTCAAGGAATTCAAAGCTGAGAGGCTTCCATCCCCTGAGGCCAAGAGAGGATCTTGGGCCTTGGACAGCAGTACAGAAAGCTGTCAAATCTTGCTGGCATTTCCAAACATTAAACTACATCTTGATTGAGAGCAAGACCCAAGTAATAATTTTAGAATGGACCCTTTATTAAAATGCCATGTTGGCTGATTAGGCCACATGGAGGACTGAGCCAGCACCACCCCATATCCCAGGTACAGCGGCCCCAATCTGGGGCAGAACCTCAGCTTATAAAGGGGGCCTTATGTAAGCAGTGATTGTCCAGTACACACCTTGAAACTCCCTCACCTGACCCAGAAGTCTTCCCACTTCTATGCAGGTGAGCTGACTGGGGGAAAGAGTGGGGGAGGGCAGAGGTGACCTGGCATTCTGCTCACTTCCTTAAGGTAGGTGGGGACAACCAGGCACAACAGTATCTCCTTAGCTCTTTCTCCTATCCCAGGGTCCACCACATAATAAGTATGCTCTTTTTAATGCTCTTTTTAATCTATTCATTTAATTGTTCATTTATTCTTTCATTTACTGATTCTAAAATTCCTAATAGATTATAAATTACATAAAGGCGGAATTTAACCTTTGAATTTACCCCCAAAGTCTATGGAAATACTCTGGCCATAATGGGCACCAAACATCAAATGATTTAATTTGAAAATCCTGTGATTCTATGAAGAGAATGGAGGCACAGGTCTCAAAAAGAAATTCTCGTTTACCTCTTCTGTTGCAAATTCTTTGGATTCTGGGGCTCCGATGCTAGCAATCTATTCACCTTTATTGACTTTAAAAGGAAAACATATATAAGACCAATTCTAAGGAAAAGCTATCTATTTGGAATAAGGCATAGACTACCTATTTGAACAGCTTAGGGACCTTGTGGAGCCAAAGACATATAGTTATTGAAAGAAGGGAAGGAATACATCCCTCACCTAAAGTTCTGAAGTTAATTTTTGATTAGTAATATTTTCCCTCAGGAACCCTTTAATGATAGTTGCATCTCTTGTATTTTGCCAATGAATCAGGTTAAAATATTTTTGAAATCCAGTTCATATTGTTGAAGATGAGTGAATTAAATAGTTTTTTGGAATTAAGTATATATATATATATATATCTATATATATATATCTATATATCAGATAAATTACTTATAGATCACAAGATGACTCTTGCTACATCTTATAGAAGTAATCATTTATACAGCTCAATGAAAGAGTTGATAGAGACCCTATAGATCTATCATTTTCCCCTTAGAGATTTTACTCATCATTCCCCTCAGTTCAAATACATTCTACTCCATGAAGAAAACATTCACTTTTAGAGTAAGCATGTATGAAACTGTGAAGAAAAGTTAAGTATTACAAATGTATAGCCAAACAATATATAATAATAAAATCCTCAGATTCATCCCTTTTCCTCTTACCGCTTGTGATTTCACCGGTCACAAGCTGCCTTCAGTTTAAAACACTAGTTTTCCATTTCATATAGGATCCACCTGGCCCCATACCAAAGCTTGTCATTCCTAAGGCCCAAGAAGTAAAAGAGATATATGTGTATAAACATATGCATATTATGTGTGCCTAATACATATAAGCATATACATTTGCACTTTACAAATACATATATGCACATGCATGCATATGTGTTTGGAAGAGCCTAGAGCCAAAGAGGATGACAAACAGGCTTATTCTGCTGTTCTTCCACATTTTCATCCTTAGAAATCTGTACCAAGAGCTGTACTTGGGTGGTGTCTACCTGCTGACCCAGTGTCTGAATATTACTATGGAATATTCTTTGAGGTGACCCTGTGCCCTGTGTGGTTTTACCATGCATTATTCTCTTCCCTTAGTAAAGTGATTTGTGTTTTTCATTAACATATGAGTTAATTGTTTTATTCAGAATGTAATGGGGAGAAAATCACACAAATATATAGTATTTCAGTGAATGAATTGGCTAATATTCTGAAATGATAATGATTCAAATTAATGATTCATTAGATAAATATCTAAATTGCAATAGAATACTCTATGTTACATCTACATTAATGATAACAAGTGAATTAGTTATGATTAATGCTACCAAGGTTCCCAATGAATTAATAATGACGGGCCACTTATTGCAACACTTTGTAATAAGTGGCCAATCATTCTTATTTCTTTGGTATTTCTTCCAACCATGTTAATCATGATGAATTCAATGGGTATTCACAAGACTATAATGCATGATTCCATAAGCATTCTATAGGAATTCTGCTCTCACTTAGCCTAATGCCTCAGAAATTATTCTCTTTTAGAGCCACTTGATAGGTTTGATGGCTTACTTTGGAACTGCTGAAAAGAGAACAATAAGGACTGAACTGAAACCCTTGCAGTGATTATTCTTTCAATATTCTTTAGAGGATGAAATGCCACAGGGTGATTCTAGGGCTGCATATGTGACATTGTCCTACAATTTCCTATAATTCTAGATGCGGTTGCCTTTCTATCTCACAACATTACTTTCTATCACCCCTGATGATATCAATAAAAATATACTATGAAGTAAAAAAAAAAAAAGTGAACAGGTCCAAAAAGAAATCAGGCTGAGTTCATGATACAAATCAGAGTTAGTCTAAAGTGAATTTAAGAGAGAAAACAACATTATTTATCCTTAGCTGTGGAATTATAAAAAGAAAGATTTTATAAATAGTATTTTATAATAATTTTTCCAAGATGGCCCCAGATTTATTTTTAAGAACTATACCAGAATTGTTCCAATGCAAAAGGTTATATGAGTACAAAGAGTGTCATCACTCAAGAGGGCTGCAATATAAGGGGAAAAGGAAAGAGCCTCTGGGTTTTCTGGAGCTTATGGAGCCAAATATAATTGTAGTAGGAAACCGGATGCATGGAATTTTCTTGTTGACTCTTTCACTTGAGTGTAGGGAGAACTTATTCATGAATCTACTGTGTACTGGTATACATATAAATTCTACATAGGACTCAAGAACTTCTTGAGTCCAAGATACAGATGGAACAGAATTAGTAAGAAAAACTTTCTAAAAGTAAGAAATGTAAAGAGTTATAGTCCCAATACAATAAGGGACCCCTTGAAAATAATATTATCTGACAAATATTAAGGTTTGAAAAGCGACATATAAATAATATGTTACATGGAAACATCTCTTTATTTGGAGGCAAGAAGACCTAACTTTGAAAAATCCCACCCCACAGCAATCAGCTATGTCATCCTGGTGACTTAATCTTTATAAGCCTTATTTTTTTTCTTTTGAAGAGTAAAGATAATAATGGCTGCTATGTTAAAGAATTGTTATGAAGTTTAAATGGAATTATTTATAAACATATATATATATACACACATACATATATGCATATATATATACATTTCATATCCACATAAACGTATGTCAAGCCTTGTATATACAGCTTAAGATTCCCCTAACCCACCAAATGACAAAGTTATCAAAAGTTAGATGAGACCCAATCATATCACCTAGATAAATAATACTTAAAGTAGTAGCATATAGATTTCTAGCCCAATACCCACTCTTATTAAGGAGAGCAGAATGGTCATCTGCAGGCCCAACTTCTTGCTTTCCCACCTGACAGGAATGAAAGTCTCATTTGAAGAAGGGTAGAGGAAGAAGCAGCTAGAGAGGTTGATTTTTGTCTTCTTGTGAGTCACATAAGGACAAACCCTCACCAATGTGGACTTTCAGTACACATGACAGGCCCTGTCCACTTCTTGTATATTTATTAACACATGTTATGTAAAACACTTTGCAAAACTGAATTCTCTATATAAATGATAACTATAATTTTATAACTACATTTTTATGCCTATTATTATAGTCATTTGTCAATTAAGAAACCTGAGGCTTGGAGAGGTTATATGACTTACCTATGATTACATAACTAATATCAGAGGTGGGATTTAAACTCGGGTCTTTCTTATTTGCCAACCCAGAGCTTTTCTATATAGTTGGCAGATATATACAATTCTATTTTCCAGGTATTCCTTTTGTTGTTAGTCAAATTCTATGTAATATGTTGAAAACTCAGTGCCTTCACTGGATAGAAATACATATTGTACATTTTAAAAATAAACTCATAGAATTGTACATGGGAAAGATTTACAAGTTTACCTAGTAAAAGCCACACCTTGAACGTTGCCCCCCTCTATAGTATTCCTGGAAAGTGCTTCTCTCACTTCAGCTTAAAGATCTTTAGTGACAGGAAATTTATTAACTCATGAGCTATCCCATTCCATCTGGGAACAGGTCCAATTGTTCATAAGGTTTTTTTCTTAATATGAAGCCAAGATCTACCTGGAGGCAACTTCTATCACTGTTCTTCCTTTTAAGACAAAGCATAAGTCCAATGTTATTCACCATTGATTTTTTTTAAAGCTTTGACAACAACAACAGTGTTCCCTCTGTTTTCTGTTATTCAGATCAGAGTTCTCTGAGACCAAGCAAAAATCCAGCATTAGTTCTAGATGCCTTATGCCTGGTAATCCTTGCTCCTTTTCAATCATGAACCCTTACATGGCATGATTATTTCCTCTCAGGGTTCACTTCTTTCCTACTTTAGTAGCCAATACCTTCTCCTTTATCAAATGGGGCCCAGAATTACATTTTCTCTCTGCATTAAATCCATTGAACATAATGTTCAGACTAAGATCTTTTCTGAACCTTTACTGCATTAAGCTTCAGTCTATTTATATACCATGGAAGGAGAAAGCATATAGAGATTCATAAGATTTAGAGGTGTAAGGGCCCCAGAATTAAGTTCAGAATAAGAAAAAAATAAAGAAAGAAAGCTTTCAATAACTTACCTCAACTTTCTCAGTATAGTTGGAGTTAAGAGGGAGGGATCAGACAATACAGTAGGCTTCAATACAGGTAGAAAGTTTGTAAAACAACTATGAAAAATGCAATCAAAACATCACATTGGGTGGGGAACCAGGTAAGAGAATGAAAGATTTTCTGTACAGCAGTTATAGATAATTTTTAAAAGTTAATTGAATAAGCAAGAGCATATGACATGATTCAGCAATTTGTATAGGGAAAAAGAAGGAAGACAGTAGAAGTAAAGGTGATTTTTTGTTTGTTTTAGTGCTTGAATTTTGAAAAGAAAATGAAGCAAAGATCTCTAGAGTAGAAAGTCATATTTATTTGAAATGGATAGCCATAAAGTCAAGACTTCAAAAGGAGGAAAATGAGATCACAACAAAGATGACTGAATTGGAGAGCAGACAGGGATGGAGTTCCTGGAGGTGAAAGTGAGGATAAAAAATGTTTTTAAGAAGAATCATGCAGAGAGAGAGATGGAAGGACATAAGGATCAATAAGTGTTTTAAAACTCTGGATCACTGAGGTAGAACAGTTATAGGTAATAGTGAAGCCAAGTGCCTGATTATTCCTATGTGTGACAAAGGAAGAGTCACACTAATGAATGGGGGAGCCAGGGTATTTAAGAGGACATTAATGTTTACATTGTACTTCTCAAATATGGAGAAGAACGTGATGATGCTAAGTTCCTTGAGCCAAGTGAAAAAGTAAGAGAAAAGATGGAAGAGTGAAAAGAAAGCAGAATTAGAAATTTAAAAAAAGCAAAAAAATAGCCTCATGGTAAAAAGCAGATCAAGACAATGACTAAAAGATGAGAGTTAAGATGGATGGAGATTTAAAAATAAGGCATAGCTAGGGTGGCTAGGTGGTGCAGTGAATAGAGCACTGGCCCTGGAGTCAGGAGGATCCGAGTTCAAATTTGGACTCAGACACAAAAACTAGCAGTCGTGTGGCCTTGGGCAAGTCACTTAACCCCAATTGCCCTACGTTCCCTCCTCCAAAAAGCAAAAATAAATAAATAAATAAGGAATAGCAAAGGTCAGTGGAATTCTTTTTTTGCAAGGTCTATGTGTCTCTAATTTAGAAAGTTTCAGAAATGAGGAGATAGAATTCCCACATTGATGGAAGGAGGGTAATATTTGTCCTCTCTCAGACACAAGGGGAAAAGGAGAACATGCTTTGGAGTATCTATCTATGTCAGTTAAATATGATTATTTTCACTAGTCCCCAGTGGCCAAATTGATATCTTATCTAGAACTTAGGAACATCTCAAGATGGCAAAGACAGTGCACAGTCAGAAGATACACTGGTCATTCAATGGGGCCTTGACTGCTAAAAATGGGGATTGTGTCATACTTAATTTTTGTGGAGTGAAGTTGAATTGGCCTACAGGCCTGCTCCTGAAAGCCCAGAGTAGACATTCCTGGCTATAGTAGACCATATGGGAGCTTTGGGACCTGCTTCTAGCCATGTGTGATTCTGGGCTAAAGGCCAAAGAAAAAGGTCCAAACACCCTGTTACATTTGTATTGCTTCAAGTGGCACTGTGCCCAGCACATAGTATGGGCTTAATAAATGCTTGACAAAATGAGGGTTGTACTGATGCACAAGAGCAACCATTAGGAAAGAGGTTTAAATGCAAAATTTGGAAATTTCTATAGGTATTTTGAGAATGAATGCCTGGCAATACAAATGATTTTTTTTTTCTTTCTTTCTTTCAAACTCCAATATGTATAGAATAACACACACATTCTAGTCATGTCATCTAATACAAGAATGTGGCCTTCTCTTTCCTTCTGAGACTACTCAATGAAAACAAAAGCTTATGCCATTCTTTTAGTGAATGACTATCCCTTCATGTTTCCATAAAACAGTTTGTCTTGGTAATGATAAATATATTAAAGCAATGAGGGCTTAAAAATAGCCACCATTACTATGAGTGCTCCTCTGTGGAAGCAAAGAAAAACCCCAGTTTTCCTAGACAGGAAAAGGTCTGATCCTTCCAGCTGGAGCAGGAATGACAATAGGTATGAGAGCAGTACTGGATTTGTTATTCATCAGTATAGGGAAATGCCAGATGAGGAGATTCTCTCCACCTATGCAGTTCAGCACCTTTTCTAAAACATGTAGTTTTAAATAGTTGACAAGATCTCTGGAAGGCTAAAATTAAATATAACCCAATATAACTTATCCAGGGTCACACAACTAGTATGTGTTTGAGGTGGAATGCTTTCCATGATCAAAGGAAAACTTTGCCAAAACTAGTGGTTCAATTGCTAGGATTTTTATTTAATTTTAATTTTTCAAATTTAATTAATAAATTTAATTTATTAATCAATAATTAATTTATTTATTTTATTAATTAATAAATATTGTTTAGTATAATAAATTATATTATATTAAATATATTAAAATTTATCTATGAAAATATTAATTAATTAATTTAAATGAATAAAATTTATTAATAAATTTAATTTATTTAAATTATTTAATTTTAATAAAGGCTGTGTACTCGACAAGGAGTGGGAACAGAAGTGAGCAGCCACTGTAGGGCTCTTAGCCCAAAATAAATTTTCAGATTCAATCCCCAACCAGATTCAGGTGGGGGGAGAGTCCGGTCAGACCAATGGGGACACGGCAGATCTGTCACTCTGAACCTGAAGATCCTTCCAGGTAGCTGATAGGAGCCAGAACAAACAGTAGTCTATTAGACCTCAAATAAGGCAGCCAATGGAATGCAAATAGGTTTAGAAACTTTGGCACAGGCCAAGAAGTTAGTAGATTTCCCCCAGGTTAAATTATTTTGGGCACACTGAAATTTTGCAAGTCCCCCCGTGAAAACACTAGAAAATAGAATATAAATAGGTCTTTTCTTCAGATGATAAGTATTATCTATCTAAAATCAATAGCCAACATGAGACTAAGAATAAACTACAGGCCTTTCCAAGAAGGTCAGGCGAAAAAGCAATGTTGACTACTATCACTATCACTATTTGACATCGTACTAGAATTTCCAACTTTTGCAGTAAAACAAACAAAAATGAAGGAATAACCATAGAAAAAAAGGAAACACATAATAGCACAGTTTATTTTTAATAGCATTTTCCCCACAATTCTGTATTAAGAAAATTTTTGGCACTCATTTTTACAAGACTTTTAGTTCTAAATTTTTCTCCCTCCCCCTGCTAAAAATGATAGGCAGTTTGATGTGTTATCATGTGCTATCAGGTAAAAGATATTTCCATATTAGTCACAGTTATTAAAGAAGAAACAGATCAAAAAGTGGAAAAGAATAAAGTGAAAAAATAAGCTTCAATTTGCATTCAGAGTCCATCAGTTTTTTATCTGGATATGGATAGGATTTTCCTTCATAAGTCCATTGTACTTATCTTAGATTCTTGTGTTCCAGAGAAGAACTGAGTCACTCATAGTTGATCATCACACCATGTTGCTGATTCTATGTACAGTGTTTTCCTGATTCTGCTCATTTCACTTTGCATCAGTTCATACAAGTCTTTCTAAGTTTTGTTTTTTTTAATCTGCCTCTTCATTATTTATTGCAAAATAGAATTCAATTATATTCATATATCATAACTTGTTTAACCATTCCTCAATGGAAAGGCATTTCCTCAATTTCCAATATTTTGCCACCATGAAAAAAAAGCTGCTAATAAAAAATTTTTCACATGTAGGTCTGTTTCCCTTTTTATGATCTCTTTGCGATACAGACCTAGTAGTAGCATTGCTGTTCTTTGGGCATAGCTTCAAATTGCTCTCCAGAATGGTTGAATCGGTTCTCAACACCACCAATAGAGCATTAAAGTCCCAATTTTCTCACGTCCTCTCCAATAGTTATAATTTTCCTATTTTTCATATTGGCAAATCTGATTGGTATAAGGTGGTATTTCCCAGTTATTTTAATTTGCATTTCTCTAATCAAAAGTGATTTAGAAGGTAGCACAGGAGATTGAATCCCGGGCTCAGACACTTAGCACCCACTCAGAAACACCTGTCCATGTAACCTTGAGCAAGTTACTTAACCCCAATTGCTTAGGGGCGGCCAGATGGCTCAGCGAGTAAGAGCACCGGCTCCAGTGTCGGGATGACCTGGATCAAATTCGGGCTCAGATACTCAGCGCCACACCCAGAAATAATAACTGGCCGTGTAACCTTGAGCAAGTTACTTAACCCCAATTGCTTTAAAAAAAAAAAAGTGATTTAGAGCACTTCTTCATATGCCTTTGGATATCTTTGATTCATCCATCTGAAAAGTACTTCTTCATATCCTTCGACTATTTATTACTTGGGGAATGAATTGTATTTTTATAAATTTGACTCAGTTCTCTATATATTTGAAAAATGAGGCCTTTATCGGAGACCCTTGCTATAAAGACTATTTCCTAATAGTCTGCTTTCTTTCTAATCATGGCTGCATTGTTGTTGTTGGCTTTTTGTTTTGTTTTTTTGCTACAAAAGCGTTTTAATTTAATATGATCAAAATTATCTACTCTACATTTTGTAATGTCCTCTATCTCTTTTTTGGTCATGAATTCTTCTTCTCCACATGGATGTGACAGGTAGACTATTCCTTGATCATCTAATTTGATTGCTCAGTGGTCTATGGTACCTTTTAGCAAGATGGAGTTTCTTTCTTTATCTCTTTTAATTAGCTCTATTTTTGCTTTTATTTTGTCTGAAATTAAGATTGCTATTTTTTTTAAATCTTCAGCTGAAGCATAATAGATTCTCCTCCAGCATCCTACCTTTATTCTGTGTGTGACTTTTTGCTTCAGGTATATTTTTGGCAAACAACATACTGTAGGATTCTGATTTTTGATCCATTCTGCTTCTGTTTAATGGGAGAGTTCATCCCATTTGCATTCACAGTTATCATTACTACCTATATATTTCCCTCCATCCAATTTGTATAGTTAATTTAGAAAAAAAATCTAATTAATTGAAAATTAATTGAAACAATTAATAACATTAGCAAAATTCTAAGATTTAAAAGAATCATGTGAATTATCATCCTATCTGGATCACCTACCAAAGTCAGAACAAAACACTACAAAAACTTGTAAAAGTATTTTTTTTAATTTCCTTTCTAATAAAAACTGAAAATATTCAGACATTTTCTCTATACTGAAACCCAAAATAAGGCCTTTCTCAAAGAATTTAATTGAGTGTGGTAACCAAATTATAGAATAAAAAATAATTCTTGTTAATTTATATCATTCCCCACCCAACTCTCCAAGTGATTAGATTATTGTACCACTTAAGGGCAGTTTTCTCTATCCTAATCCTTAGAAGCTACTAACACTCTGCTCCACCTTTCTCAATTGAGAAATGATTAAGATAGTGATCAAAGGTGTAAGGATCCTTTAATTATTCCAAGAAAACACCTAAGGTGACTTGTCCAGGTGGACTTGGATGGTGAATTTGCTACTCAGCTTCTATTTATATACCAAATAAATTTATTGAACTTTTTTTTAAATGGATCTTTTTTTTAAAAAATTTATCAAATTATTTATTTTTAGTTTTCAACATTCACTTCCATAAGTTTTACATTTTCTCTCCCTCCCTCCCTGTTAAAAAGATCCAGATTAAAAAAAAGTTCAATGAGTGGATCAAATAACAAATCATCAAAACTAACAATAGCTTCATACAAGAGAATGACATCAATCAGACAACATACCAAAATTTATGTGATGCAGTGAAAGCAGTTCTTAGGGGAAGTTTTATATCTCTAAATATTTACATGAATAAAATAGAGAAAGAGGAGATCAATGAATTGGACATGCAACTAACACAACTAGAGATTAATAACATTGAAATCAAGAAGACTATTGAACTAATAAACACCACTAAGAGTTGGATTTTTTGTTTTGTTGTTGTTTTTGCCTTTTGAAGGGCAATTGGGGTTAAGTAACTTGCCCAAGGTTACATGGCTAGTTTTGTGTGTGTGTGTGTTAAGTGTCTCATGCTGGATCCAAACCCAGGTCCTCCTGACTCCGGGGCCAGCACTTTACTCATTGCACCACCTAGCTGCCCAAGAGCTAGTTTTATGAAAATAAAACAATAAAATAGATAAGCCTCTAATTAATTTGATTTTAAAAAGAAGGAAGAAAATTAAATTACCAGTATCAAAAATGAAAAGCTTGAATTCATCACCAATTAAGAGGAAATTAGTAATTAATTATTATATTATATACATTATTAATTAATTAATAATTAGGAGCTAATTGCCCAACTGTAGGCCAATAAATTTGACAATCTTAGTGAGAGCTTATATCAAATTTCGAGCTGACTTGAGTTCCAGGGAGGGGAGAGATGAGGAGAAAATTTGGAACTCAAAATCTTATGGATGCAAATGTTGAAAAGAAAAAATAAATTAATTAATTTTAAAAAATAAAGGATTACCAGTTCTTTCCATCAGACTTGTAGCTGAAACCTCCTGTATGTGTTATCTCCCCTTAATAGAGCTGAGTTTCTAGAGAACAAAAATTATCTCCCTTTTCTATTTTTACTCACAACACTTAGCATAGTTCTTTGTGAAGAGTAAGTGCTTACTTAATAAACATATATTTTCATTCACTCACTCATTCATTGATTCATTCATGAAAATTCACATATTTACTAATACAATGTCAGAGATTCTACTAGGAGTGAGCCCATCTTTGTGAACCCTTGAACTAGGTCTGAAGTTGCAGGGTCTGAACTGCCATCCAGGGCTTCTGAGTCCAAAGTCAGGGTTCTTTAAGAAAAATAAGATGGGCAGTAAAAATGGAATACAATTTACAATATTACATTCACTTTGAATATGTTAAAATACATTAATTGCTATGTAATTAAAATTATGAGGGATAATAAAATGAAATAAAATATATCACATGGGAATAATAATGTTTGTTAGTAGTTTATGATAAAATTTACAGTAGTATGGATTATTATTTCACATTATCACTTGGAATGCATCATATTTTCCTTTATGTCCCTAATTCAAAATATGCACATTTGTGCCATAAACACTATCCTCATTATCCTGTCATCTTAAAAATTACATGAATTTAATTGTTTCGTATTTTAATCCACAACCAGATTCCAAGAAGGAAATCTGGAATTCAGGAATAAGAAAATTACTTGGACCTCACTCCATTTCTTTGCTTGCTTTTAAGCATATTCATTTATAAACAATAGGACTCCTTTCAGGGATCTTCTACCAGGAAGTTCTTCCACAACCTTTGAATAGGCACTCTTTGCTGCTCCCTTCCTGATTTAGTAAGTCTGTCAAAGGACAAAAATAAATCAAATTGACAGCTTTCGAATGTCCATAGGGCTTATCAGAGAGGATAATAGTTGTTTTCCTTGAAGGCTTTTCTACAATAAATTTCAAGATACCTAAGCTTATTCCTATACATCTTGCATTGTGAGAATGCTGTGAGAAAATAAATCAAGGTTTTGGAAACAAAATAACATTTGCAGTTGATAGAATAATAGAATAATAGAGGAAAGGTTTAACACAAAAATGAAAATAAAAAATTTGACTTTCTCATTGGACCTTTTTTTAATTGCCTACTGGGGAGGTAAGGTTAGGGACCTGGGGTATGAGTTTGTTATTCTGCAAAAGATAGCAAGGGTAATGGTTTTACTGAACTTCTTCCTTCTTCCCTTGAATTATAGTGCAAGCCACACCAAGAAAATAAGTGAGGCAGAGGCTTATTTAGAAATGAATTATCACAAAAAAAAAAGAAAAAAAAAAGCTTCAAATAACACTTTTTTTTTCTTTTTGTAAACCAAAATTGAAACCTGTGAGGAAGAGATACAAATTTGTAATGGCAAGCTAAGAAGTAGTTAACACCTTGTTTCAATTATTGAATTAACACCTTATTTTAGCTCAAATTTCTTTTGAGCCTTGTATGAAATCTGTTAAGAAACAGAATGTGTGACTGGGCAGCTCGGTGGTACAGTGAATAGAGCACCAGACCCTGGAGTCTGGAGAACCTGAGTTCAAATCCAGCCTCAGACACTTAACACAAAAACTGGCCATGTGAATGTAGGCAGGACATTTGAACCCAATTGCCCTACCTTCCCCCCTCCAAAAAGCAAAAAAAAAAAAGAAAAAGAAAAAAAAAACCAGAATGTGTGAACTCCACAACTTGTGAACTTCTGGGGAGGAGCCATGCTATATGTAAGGAAGAGCACAAGCTGGAGAGTCAGAACTTCTTGGGATGAGCACCTGAAAGCTGGGCTGCTGCTGGACTGGAACTTCCATGGAGAAAGTGATCTTGATTTTGAGAATGGGAGAAAGTGACTTTGATTTTGAGAATGAAGCTGCTGAAGACTTCTGAGGGCCAGCAGAAGCTGCTGAGGCTGCTGAGGATTTCTGAGGCCCAGCTGTGGCTGCCAAAGACTGAGGAAGCATAACTGTGGTGTTGGTGTTCTGTACAAATGTTGTTGTGCTTTGTTAATGTTTATGAATGTTCTTGTGGCTTTGTTAAGTTTTGTCTTCCCAGGAACAGAGACTGAAGAATTAGAGATGGACTAGACACTGTGAGCTCTGATGTGGAGCAGGAACTGTATGGAGAGTTGGACAAGAAGATGGGAGCTGTCTGCCTTTGAACTCAGGTAGCAGTTGGTTAGATTGGGGCAGGAGCTGGGACTATGGAAGAAGAGCCATGGAAGCTGAAAGCCTGCCCTGAGTCAAGATGAAAAGATCTCTCCATGGGAACTGAATAGTGACTGAGGATTGAATAGTGACTGATGACTGAATAGTGACTGATTTGTAACTTAGTGTGCCCCATGGGTGAAAGACTTTGAACTTTTGTGCTTTATGATTGAATGATTGAGTTACAAAGTTATTGATTGCCTAAATAATTGTACTTTGTTCAAAACTATGTTACCATTTTGGTGAAAACTATGTGGCCGTTTTAGTGATAAGTTGTTGAGTTGTGACATGGTGAATGCTGTGTTTTGATATTTTGTGATAAGTTGTAACATTGTGAATGCTATACCTTGATTTTCTGTGAATGTTTTACTCTGATTTGTTACTGAATAGAGTGTTCACTATACTATGTAATCAGAACCTTGAAAGCTATTCACAGCTGCCATCCTCGGGAAAGTTGCTCATGCATGGCTTTACAAAATATGATAAAGAAATGTTCTGAAGAGTTTTCCAAAAATTGAGAAGACTGAAATCTGATAATGTTCAGTCAAGAAGCATGCCTTAAGCCCCTGCAATGTGGCAGGGCCATTACTGAGTGCTGGAGATAGAAAGACAAAAGTGAGGCATTCCCTGCCCTCACGCATCTACCATTTTTATAGTGAAGGGAATGTACATATATGAAGCTATATACATAACATATGCAAATATTTTTTCCAATCCTATATCATCTATATTCCTTCCTTCCTTCTGTCCTTCCTTCTTTTTTGACCAAAAAGAGAATAGTGTGTTCATTCAGCCCCAGCATACCTCAATCAGAATTAGGTATTTGTCTAATTAGGCATACTCTATTGATTTATTTGTTTTGTATCCATTATCCAGCATCTGCAATAAGGAAGTCTTCTATTTGCTATCACATAAATAGAAAGAAAGAGAAAGAGACAGAGAGAAACATTCAGAAAGAAAGAAAACCAGAGACAGTGAAAGAAATAGAGAGCAGAAAGAGGGGAAGGAAGTGAGAACAAGAGTCAGAGAAAAAGCAACATGTATGTATATTCAAACACATGTATATTACATTATTGTGATATGCATCCATAATATGCATATATTTGTGTATACAACAGTTTCATATGCATATTCATAATATTTGTGTTTATGCACATCTGCAGATACATGTATCCTTGTGGGAATATGCAATATATGTGTGTTAATTCAACTTTGTATTAACTAAAATAAGCTAGAAGGATCCATTAAAAATTCTTGAGCAAGGAAGTGACTTGAATTTGACAGCTGTGTGTGTTGAGGTTTGGGGTTTAGGGTGCTTGAGATCCCAAACTACCAACACACCTGCTAAATGAATTCAACTCAAGTCTTATCTCAGTCAAAGTAAACAAAAGTGATTAAAAATTCACCATAATGGGTACATTCTTAAGGAGCCTAAGTATACTTAGCTGGATTGAATCTCAATGCCTTCATGGAGCAAGATGGATCTTGTATACAGAAAGACTGTGAGAGGTATCTAGTGGTCATGTTGTGAAGGGGTTGGGAAGGGTCTTGAGAAGGAATCGAAGGACGATCTTGATGGAACAGAGGTCAGACTCCAGGAATGGGAATAAGGGTGGGAAATAGCTGAAGGTTACCTGGAGATGACAGACAATGGAAGACTAGGCTAGTTTAAGGGTAACAGATTTGGGTATCAAGAGTGGGAAGTAGCTGGACAATGGAGGGCTAGGTTAGGTTAAGAATAACAGAGATGTGGGCCTAGCTATAATGAAAGGCTTATGGCCTCAGGCAGATGCCTCATCAAAGTGGGAAGATTCAAGGAGAATTCAAAGGGCTTCCCAGAACCTGTACAACCTCATGTGGTGAGTAGATTGGAAAGAAAAGAGAACTGAGCCAAGAGGACAAATAAAGCAGCCATTGTTCTACTAAAAACATCTTATACAGTGTGGATATATACACATAAAAATGCACATGCATGGAAATATGAATGTCATATGTATGTACAGATCTATTTTGTTCCTATTTCATCTATATTTACTTTAATACATGTTTACTTTCCCAATAGAATGCAGTTCCTTGAGGGCAGAATTTTTCTCAAATTTGTTTTGTATCTTTAAGTACTAGAAAAGCACTTGGTACATTTTAGAAGCTTAATGAATGTATATTGATTGATAAATTATTTATAAACAGTAGCAAGTCACCTTATAGTGATCACACAAACACTTCAACAATTTCTACTATATTTTTTACCTTTTGTTATGGCTTCATACAAATTATACAGCCCTGTGAGGCTGCTTGCTGGTGAGGGTCAATGCACATGAGGGTCAATTTCTGGATCTTAGATGGCCTTCCTGAACCAATAGCATGTCTGTCTAAATCTTTCTGATTCCTACCTTCAGGAAATCTCTAAATGCCCTCTCACGCTTGCCTTGTGGTACCACAGTCCTTTTTTTGGTCCTACATCACCCCTAAACTAAGGATCTTGGCAGCAATGTTTTATATGATTGCTAATTAATACAATTTGCTGAATTTCCTTGTGGTATATACTCTTTTGAAAGGTTTATACTATTATAAATGTAGAAACAGATGATATATAGATATAGACATATCTGTTTTTGTGACTTTTTTACTCAGTTATGAAGTTGATTAAATATGCAGTTTGTTGGCATTTTCTTTGCTAGGTTGGGTGTCATGCCCTTGATTAGAGTATGTCTGAAGTAAAAGAAGGATTCAATTGATTTTATATAATGTGCTACAAGTTTGAGAACTCTTTAGACTTGGTTTGTGTTTTATTTTCACTTTAAAATTTTATTTAAAAATTTTCATTTTAAAGTTTTATTTTACAAGATTTCATTTCAAAATTTTATTTTAAAGTTTTCATTTTAAAATAGAATCTCATTTTCTTTTATTCTCTATTCCTAAACCCTATAAAATTCTTTCTTGACATGTTAAAAGGTGGATGAGGGGATAAATAATCATCATAATAATACAATAAATATACAATTGTATTTATTTATATTATATATAATATACTATATAAAATATATATTATAAATATAATATATGAATAAATCATATATATATAAACAATAAATACATATTTGCATAGTATTTTATGGTCCCAAAGTGTTTTGTCTACATTACCTCATTGAACTTCAGAAAACCACAGAAAAGTTTCATTCAGTTTTAGAAGACCTTTCATTTCATTTATGTAGAGAGCTCTCATCAAGGAAACATCCCATTCCACCCCCACCAGACACACACCCAACCATCATTCAGTTTGGGATATGCTTTACAAGTTAGTTTTAGAGTTGCCTAGGATGACTAAGGGTTAAGTGGCTTGTTTCAGGGTCATATTTATGGAAGACGTTAGAAGCAGGATGTGAACCCATGATTTCCTGTCTCTCTATCTACTCCATCATGTTGCCTTTTGTCAGGACTTGATAAACTCTAAATTCAGTGCTGCTCCTCTGCTCTGCTACCTCTTTGAAAAATGTTGACTGTTTACTAAGTTCCAAGGTTCATCCAATTGCACTTTTTTTAATCATCTCTAATATATTTAGGTAAATGGTCAATTTTCCATACAAAGGAGGTAAAATAAATCTCTTCTGTTTAAATTGTTATTAGTGAACAGTTTATTGTCTTCAGTGTGACATTTCTGGAAAAAAAAAGTTATTTCATTGTATCATTTTAAATATCCAGCATTTTCAAATTTTCAGGGAAAATATTTGTTTCAATCCACTCCTGAATATTACAATTCTAATAGCTAATGATGATTGCCCATAAAGTAGTATTTTCATTCATTTGTTTTAAATTAACATTCTCTTAATTCCATGGAATGGTTATTTATTCTCTTGTTAGACATCTTTCCCATTACTGCATTTTTAAAGGCCTTCTTATGTTTGTTTTCAGTTATTTCTTCCCACCATTTGGTGTTTTCTTGCCCCTCTCTTCCCCCAAGCTGATCCACTGATCTTACCTCCCTGCTTCAGTATCTTTGAATATTATCTCATTTCCTGTCTGATGTGCATAATGTAATTTTCAATTCTTCCCCTTTATACTGTATTAAAATTTGGATGGTCCTACTTATTTTCTCTCTGTATTGATAATTCCCTCACCATCATCTTTCTTTCTTTTTTTTCTATTATCTTAACTCATTCTCTCTTTAGCATAAGCACTTTGAGATGTACAGATTAAAGATCCTATATGAGCTAGAGTATTATTATATCATTATCCATTTTATCTCCATATCTATTCTATTTTTATTTATTAATTATGCTATATATGTCACTCTTATTATCCTGAACTGCATTTGTCCTACTCTATTGAATTGTAGGTCATTTTCTTAACAATGTGTTAGCTAATGTGACTTCTGAAAGGTATCAATCAGCAACCCAAAATTAGTGGTTTGACTCTCATAGTAGATAGGCTTACTCTTCTAGGAAGTTCCACAGAACAACATTGTATCTAGTGTTTCAAATTATAAGGTAGCCTGTATTCCTTCTACAAGCCTGGAGAAGGTATGGTATAGGGACTCTACCACTTACTATATTTATGACCTTTGGAAAGTTACTAAATCCCTCTAGGTCTCAGTCCCCTAGTCAATAAAATGAAGGAGATTGACTACATGACCTCTAAGATTTCTTCCAGCTTATAATTCACTGATTTTTATTCAGTGATATGTGGTTACAGGGCAACTAAAAGGTTCAATGGATAGAGCACTGGGTTTGGAGTCAGGAAGAATTATCTTCACGAGTTCAGATATGGCTTCAGATATTTACTAGCTGTGTGACATGGGCAAGAAACTTAAATATGTTTGCCTCAGTTTCATCTTCAGTCCAAATAACCTGGAGAAAGAAAGGGCAAACTATTTCAGTATGTTTGCCAAGAAAACCCCAATGTGGTCACAAAGAGCTGGATGCAATTTAAAAAAGTAAAATGATTCAACAATAATGTGGTTAAAACTATGGCCCTCTAAGCAATCTTTTCAGACAAATTCCACTTTTCTTTTGGAAATTATTGGACAATAAATTGATCTGCAGAGATCCAATATGTTGGAGCAAAACGCATCTGCTCAAATAACATTAAAAGAAAACTGCAAAGAAAAATGGAAAAGACCATTTACTAGGATCAGAGGCATGGAGAAGAAAGGGCTTTTAGAGGTCACCTACTCTAACCACTTAATTTTCATAAATAAGGTTATGAAGATCAGATAGTTTTGTGATCAATGTATAGTTCAAGAGACATAGTTCCAGGGTAACTATATGATTTGATTAATAAACTAATAATTATAAAATAAATATAATTATAATAAATTCATAAACTAATATTTTGATTAATTATGGCTAGCAGATTTTTTTTAAGAATCATTAACTTTCTCTTATAAAGCAAAGACCCCTTGTAACAGCAAGCACCCCAGTGTCCCCAGGGTGGCTGCCAACACAGGTTCATAGATCTGCTTTGCTAAAGGAAAGCAACTCAAAATGGGTTAACAAGCTTACTTTAATCAGTCAAATATATATCGTTTTCCTAGTTCAGGGGTAAAAGGTCAGCACCCCGAACTTCAGAGGATACAGACAGAATTATCAAGACAGAGAAACAGACAAGTAGACCAGTTTCCAAAATATCCAACCATTACATCCATACCAAATCAACATCTGGGTTTTTCAGAGCCGGGGGGCTCTCAATAATGGCTTCCCAGAGTCTCATCTGATCAAATCACAGAACACTTAAACTACTGTAACTAGGGTACTGCTTGATACTGGGGCTGAGGCCACACTTATCTATGGAAACCCTGATAAGTTTAAACATGGAAATCCTATTACCATCACAGGTGTAGGAGGGGCTGAAATATCAGCCAGACAAGTTAAAATAACAATGAAAATTGGGCAGTTACCTAAGAAAGAATATACTGTGGTTGTTGTACCCATTCCTGAATACATCATTGGAATAGATGTATTGAGAGGCATGACTCTGAATTTACCTGAATGAAGATACCAATTTGCTGTAAGGAAGATAGGAATTAATACAGATTTAGTGAGAAAAATAAAAATGAACCCAATCACTTTACCTGAACCTTCTGAAGTAATTACTTTAAAACAGTATCATGTGCGAGGTGGGCAAGATTAAATTACCACTACTATAAAAGAATATGTTGAAGCAGGAGTGTTAGTACCTACAACCACAAGATGGAATAATCCTGTCTGGCCAGTAAGAAAATCAGATGGGACATGGAGAATGACTGTGGATTATAGACAGTTGAGTGAGGTGACTCCTCCTTCGTATGCTGCTGTTCCAGATACCATCACCTTAATAGAAAGGATCCAGAAATATGATGGGACTTGGTATGCAGTGATAGACTTGGCAAATGCTTTCTTCACCATCCCAATAGACCCTAAACAATGGGACCAGTTCACTTTCACTTGGCAGGGTAGACAATATACTTTCACCCGCCTGGCATAAGGGTACATACATAGCCCCACTATTTGTCACAGGATTGTGGCTAAACAGTTGGATGAATTAAAGCTACCTGGGGTATAGCTTACCCACTACATTGATGATATCATGATACAGGGAAAAGATGCAAAAGAAGTGGAGAGGAGTTTGACCTTTCTAATTGAGCATATGAAAAGAAAAGGTGGGAAATTAACCCTGCAAAGGTTCAAGGACCAGCTCAAAATGTAAAATTTTGGGGTATACAATGGAACAAGGGGCTAGGGGAGATTCTTCCTCGAGCCCGACAATAGATTCAGGATTTTTCTACCCCTACCAAGAAGAAGGAGACCCAAAAGTTCATAGGATTGTTTGGATACTGGAGGCACCACATTCCACATTTGGGACAGATTTTGAAACCTTTATATAGAGTCACTCGGAAGAAATATGAATTCGATTGGGGACTTGAGCAGAGTAAAGCTTTTTAAGAAGCCAAGGCTGCCATACAATTGGCCCTAGATTTGTGACCCATGCAAAATGGTCCAGTGGAATTACAAGTGACTGTACAAGATGATTATGCAAACTGGAGATTATGGCAAAAACAACAAAGCCAAAATGTACCTTTGGGATTTTGCTGTAGGAAACTCCCTTCATCTGGAGTCCAGTATACACCTTTTGAAAAGCAGTTGTTATCTGCATATTGGGCTTTGGTGGAGACTGAACAACTGACTCTGGGCCATGAAGTGATATCAAGACCTGGAATCCCGATTATGACCTAGGTAATGAGTACCCCACCTTCTCACAAAACTGGACATGCCCAAGAGGCTAGTAAAATCAAATGGGAGCGGTATATTCAAAATAGAGCGAAAACAAGCAAAAGCGGAGTCTCTGCTCTACATGAATCTGTAGCAAACATAGAAATTGAGAGGAATGACCCAACCTCTGAGCCAAAGCAACAGTTGGTACAGTCCTCTGTAAAATGGGATGAGGCATATGAGGTATTAACTGAGGAACAAAAGAGACATACATGGTTTACTGATGGGACAGCAAAATATTTGGGCCAAAAAAGACATTGGAAAGCAGTGGCCTATAACCCATGTACTAGAAGGACTTTGGAAAGTACTGGGATAGGTGGAAGTAGTCAATATGCTGAACCTATGGAAGTACATCAAGCCATCAAAATAGAACAAGGAGGACAGTGTCATATATTCACTGATTCATGGGTGGTAGCTAATGGGTTAGCTACACGGATGCCCATGTGGAAAAATCAAAATTGGGAAATTCATGGCAAACAAGTCTGGGGCAAATAATTATGGGAAGATATCTGGAACATATCTTTGGTCACTGACTTGTCAGTTTTTCATGTAGATGCTCACATGGCCCTCACCACACCAGAACATGAATACAATGCTCATGCTGATCGACTGGCAAAGATTGCTACCGGACATATTGTCCCTACTTTGACAACAACTGATGATCCAGTATTAGCAAAATGGGTCCACCAAGCAGCAGGCCATTTGGGGGTCCAGGCCACACACCAGTGGGCACAAGATAGAGGTATCTGTATCTCTCATTCACTGTTAAAACAGATAGCAGAAGAATGTCATATATGTCAATTGGAAAAGGAGCAAACTGTTCCTCAGGTAGTAACTGGAGAGACAGCAAGAGGAAAAGTCCCAGCCCAAATCTGGCAAATAGATTATATTGGTCCACTACCACCGGATAAAGGATGCAGATTTATATGTACTTGTGTTGACACCTATTCAGGTGTACTAGTAGCTTGTCCTTATAAAAACACAACCCAGAAAAACACTTGTAAAACTTTAAATCTCATAAGTCTATATTATGGAACCCCAATGCAGATTCAAAGTGACAATGGGTCACATTTCAAAGGCAATGAAATGAAGAAGTATTGTATTCTAAACAATATAGAATGGATATATCATATTCCATATTATCCAGAAGCAGCTGGGTTAATTGAAAGAATGAATAGATTACTGAAAGAAGAGTTGAGGAAGTTAGGTTCCAATAATTCATATCAACATTGGAAGGATAATTTGTTCATGGCTTTATGTAATTTGAATAATAGACCATTGGGAGGAAGTACACCTCTAGCCAGAATGATGACCCCAAATCTGCAAATTAGAAAACAACAAACACATAAGATCCCAAATATTGAGTATTGGACCTTGAGGCCAGATGTCCCAGCACCATACCCAGGAACACCTGGTTCGGTGAGGTATGATTTACATTGTTTGGAGGACTTTTGGTTGGACAGAAAAGAAATAAGAAAAATCTCCACTGGGATATGCATAAGAATCCCTACAAATCACTTTGGAAAGATTTTACCTAAATCAGGATTAGCAGCTCAAGGAATACATGTATTGGCTGGAGTAATAGATTATAAGTATCAAGAAATTGTTGTAACATTCCATCATTTAGGTGAAGGGCCCCTACAGATTCATAAAAATGATAGGATAGTTGAAGTTATTATCGTTCCTTGTAAAACAATACCACTTGTAAAAACTGACCCTCCTTCCAAAATATCTGTCAAAGGAAATGAAGGATTTGGTTCTACTGATAGAATAAAATCGGAAGCTTAAGTATGGGTAAAACAGAAGCCAGATGATGTTCCAAAGGCTGCAGAGATTATAGCACATGGGAGGGATAACACTATGACTATTGTTTATTCTGGAGAAGATGATTACAAAATTGTACCCTTAACTCATTTATTCTACCATGTGTGAGGCTACAATAGTCTGGTTATTGTCTCTTTGCTTCTTGACTTTTTGTCTGTTCATCTTGTTTGCTAGATTTGTTTCCACAGGCTTGGTACCCTCTACCTGTAGATGCCTGATAGCTTAAGCTGGATGTCACCCCCTGTCTACAACTTTTATATGTCTCCCTTGGACCTGGCATCAAGCATATTGAACTGATCTCTCAAATGGGACCCCTCAGGACAGGGACAGCTCTACATCCGATTTCAGCAGCAAGTAGTCATGGAAGAAGAGATTTGCCCCTTACTCCAAGATTTTGGGGCTCCATTTGTTCAGGGTAGGGGGAATGATGGGGAGCTTGTGCTCAAGCCCCACCCTAAAATATGGTTTTCTCTGTTTATTGTGTGCTATCCTTGTTATATTGTTGTGAAATTCTGTTGACACCAGTTATTTCTAATGTATTTTTGCCAAGTAAGGGACATGAAAGATCTTGGGGCCAAATGTAAGGGTTATGGGATTTAAAGATCTTCCATGCCCCACTGGACTTGCTGACATAGCAGGAAGGGGTGCGGCAAGAGGAAGTGGAAGCCAAGCAAGAGTTCCTGCGTGACTGGCAGTGGTGGTGGCAGCGGCAGCAGCAGAGGCAGCGGCAGTGGTAGTGGTAGTTCCAAGGTGGAGGTGGAGGTGCAAATCCCTTTTTGAGCCAGTCAGAATTTCTGCTAAGGACTCCTGCTGAGGACTTCCAGGGGCAAGAGCTGCTAGAAGGACACTTCCTGGACGCTGAGTAGTTGCTGTGAGTGGGGAGAGGAGGACCTTTGCCTGAGGTAGCCTGTTCTGTTTTAAAGGCTTGAGAATGTGGGTGCTTTCTAGTTTATCTACCTTTGCCAATTTCACAACTACTCTGATGGCTTTGACTTTCTGGTTTTGGGACTCAGTCATTTGGTATTTTAATAAATGTTCTAAGGGGCAGCCAGGTTGCACAGTGAGTAAGAGCATCGGCCCCAGTGTCAGGATGACCTGGGGATCGAATCCCGGGCTCAGACACTTAGCACCCACCCAGAAACACCTGGCTGTGTAACCTTGAGCAAGTTACTTAACCCCAATTGCTTAGGGGTGGCCAGGTGGCTCAGCGAGTAAGAGCACTGGTTCCAGTGTCAGGATGACCTGGATCAAATCCGGGATCAGATACTCAGCACCACACCCAGAAATAACTGGCCATGTAACCTTGAGGAAGTTACTTAACCCCGATTGCTTTTAAAAATATATAAAATAAATGTTTTAGCTTTATTCCCCATATAGAGAGCCTGATATATTTTGTGATTAATAACCACTTCAGCATATTTATAATTGCCTTAGGCATTGTGAATATTGCATTGCTGATACACCCCTCCAGGAGAATATTAAGTGTTTGAAAAGCCTGTGGAAGTGGGCATGTCTCTGAAGATAAAAGTCACCTCTGATTGGCTAACAATGAAAGAGGGAGGGTGGACACATTAATAAGGAGCTAGGAAAAAAATTCTTCATCTCTTCCTGCAGAGAATGTGAATGAGACTCAGCTGCCTCCAGAAATCTGAACAAAAGAACCCATCTTTACCCAGACCTTGCTGTTAGTTTTCTCTTTTTCAAGCTACATCACACCAAAGTCTAATGGAAGATTTCAAGGACAGACAGGGGCTTATTTACTAAGGGCAACATCTTGCTTAGACTGGATTCTGTTTATAAGGATTCCTATTTGTATAGAGTCCTACCCAAGATCAAAAAAGTTGTAACTTGGGGATTTAGGCAATCTCACCTATCAAGAATGTCTTTTAGAGATTGGCTTAATAAGCTACAGGCGTTGATTTCTGAATGAAGAAATAGAAAGGGAAAACCTTAGCCCTAATTTGATCATTGTTTATTAATATAAGAGATAAATAATCATTGTTCTCAGTTTAGTGACTTACAGGTAATACAGGTAATAAAGTAGCAGAGCCAAGATTGAACTTAGCATATTCTGACTCCAAATCCAGTATTGCTTATGTTGTACCATGGAACCCTATAAATCATGTGTGTGTGTACGTGTGTGTATGTATATAGAGGGTGCACTTTAAAAAAATGTGTGCATGTATGTGTGAGTGTATACACACATATGCATATATATACATACACATACACACATATATAAAAGAAAATATGAGATGCACATGTATATTTTATATAAATAATATAGCCATTTTATTAATATTACTTAAATATTAAAAATATAAGTATCTTCTCTTTTGTTATCCATATACCTACACATATACATGAGTATATGTAGAGAAGCTATATGGTTTATATATAGACTATAAGCATCTACATAAACAAACACCTAGAAATATATGTGTACATTCATATGCACATATATACACACATGTTCTAGACTAAAAAGTATTCTTAGGATTCCTGAGTAACCAGTTTATCAATGCATTCAATAAGTGTAGCGAACAGATATATTATTCCTGAATTCTCCCTAAAATCCAGCTACTGAAATAACAGAAAACTGAGTATCTCAGATCCAGCAAATACAAAGAATAAGGGGAAATTTCTGTTCACTTGAAGCAGGTGTGATATATTAGTTTCAAGCAGCAACCACAAGTACACAAAATGCAGGTCAGTTTTCCTACTAGAGGAGATGAAAGAATGACAGGAAAACTTACTTCTCTGCCCTACACATTATCAATGGAAATGGCATGCTTCAAAGAGAAGAGGAAGGAAAGGATTCACCTGTGCAGGGAGAGGAGAATGTTAACTAATGGAAGGATGTTAGGAAGGGCAAAAGAATGGAAAAAAGAAGGATGGAAAGGAAAACAGATCATTAAACCTTTAAAGCCTGTCCTGAACATTATTTTTCTCCATATAGATGGAGATAGATCATATGAGAAGGGAACAATTTCTCATACACTAAGATATCAAACTCCAGAGCTGGCTCCAAGAAAGATGCCATTATTGATGACCTGAACAATGAGAAGATACTTTTAACCATTTCAACACAATCTCTATTTAGGATAGGATAGAGAGACTTCAGGGACTTATCACATTTAACGTCTATGACCAATTAGTTTTGATTCACATAAGGACAAATGGTCTATCCAGAAAAACTCTAGGAAAGGCTGATAAATATAATCAAGAAATTTATAACTTTGGTGGCATTGAAAATGTTTTAATGACTACTGACAAGTGAAATAGGGACCATTAGAAGAGAAAGTCAAATGTGGGGAGCAAAGATATGATTATGGAAGCAACATCATAAAACAGGATTTGGATTTCAGCTTGAATTATAAAAATGATGGGTTTTTGGCTAGCAATATAATATATCCAAAAGAGATTTTAAAATAGTATTTCTCTCGAAATATGAATCTGATCAATTTAAATAACATATAGAATAGCATGCATGTTAAAAAAAAATCTGTAGGTAACAAGTAATAGGTGAAAAGATCACAAAAATAACAACTACTACAACTATTTCTCATGTTCTCAGATTTCTATACTCAAATATCTATTATAAAAAATGAACAATATTTATTTTTCCTCCCAACAGTTCTGTGAAGGAGTACCTCAGATTGGTTCAAATGACAAAAAAGGAAAATGACAAATGTTGGAAAGGATGTGGAAAAATTAGGACACTAATGCTCTGTTGGTGGAGTTGTGAACCAATCTGACCATTTTGGAGGACAATTTGGAACTCTTCCCAAAGGGTTAAAAAAAAGTGCATACTTTTGACCCAGTAATACCACTACCAAGTCAGTATCCCAAAGAGATAAAAGAAAAAGAAAAGGGACATGTACAAAAATATTTATGGAAACTCTTTTTATAGTAGCAAGAAGTTGGAAATGGAGTAGATATTCATTAATTAGTGAATGGCTGAAGAAGATGTATTTGTGATGGGATACTGTGTTTCTATAAAAAATGATGAGAAGGATGGTTTCAGAAAAACTTGGGAAGACATAAGAAGACTTATAAATTATTAAGCAAGTTACATGAACTAATTCAAAATGAAGTGGGCAGAAGTAGGAGACTATTGTACCAAGTAATATAAATATTGTAATGTTGATCAACAATAAAAAACTTGGACTCATGATGAAAAATGCTATCAATCTCCAGAGGGAGGACTCATGAACTCACTGCAAACTGAAGTACCATTTTCCCCCTCCATTTTCCTTTAGGAACAAAACAAAACATGACTAATATAAAAAGATATTTTGTGTGATTTTCATATGTGTAATTGATATCTTAGCTGACTTCTCAATGGATAGAGGAGAGGCACAAGAGAAAGAGGATTTGGAATTCAATTTTTTAAGTTAAGAAAATAAATAATTTGAAAGAAAAAAATATATAACAAAAAAGATACAATTATATGACAACACACAGAAACTAATGCCCCCCCCCCCAAAATAACATTATAGTTTCAATGGGAGAATTGGGACTTCATCTGTGAGTTCATTAGCTTAGGGAACTCTTCCTTAAAGAAACTAGTTCTATCAATGCATATAAGCATAGTTTTGCAATTTATAATCTTAGCTAGTTGTCCAGAGAGGGCTGAGAAGTTCAAGGATTTGTGTACCTTAATTGGGACTTCTTCTTCAGCATGGAGCCAAGATGGTAGAGCAGAGGAAACACTGAGTAGAGCTCTCCTAACATTTCTCTCTAACCAATTAACACCTCAAATAAAATTATGGAGTGGCAGAACTAACAAAAAGTCAGAAAGAAACTTTCAGCCTTCACAAACTTAAGAGTTCAGGAAAAGAAATCTGTAACAGGTTGGTGACAGTTGTTCCAGAGCCCACATTCCAAGGGGTAGTGACAAAGGCAGCAACAGCTTCAGGAGCTTTCAAACTAGAGATAAGTGTACCTGGTGAATGATTACAGAGATTATAGGGGATCCCTGTGCTTATACTAGACTTAGAACCAAATGCTGATTTGCAAGTAAATTGGCTATAGTTACTTCAGGGTCATAGTTCAAGAGCAGAGAAGAAGACTTCTGGGGTCAAGAAAGAGTTGAAGCCTTTAGGGTAAATATCACTTCCAGTCCCAAGGGATCAGGAACCCTGAGGTACAGTATCACTTCTGGTCCAAAAGAACAGAGGTCCTGAGAAAATACATTGATTTTAATCCCAAGGGGTCAGAGGCCCTTGCTGGGTAAATCCAGATACAAATGAGGTGAGCCATGACCTCACCTAATATGCTGACAGGGAAAGTCAAGACACAAACTCAGAAGAAGATAATGAAGTCAAAACAGCTACAAATAAAGCTTGAAGGAAATAATTTTTAAAAATCATTATTAATGGGGCGGCCAGGTAGCGCAATGAGTAAGAGCACCGACCCCAGAGTCAGGATGACCTGGGATTGAATCCGGGCTCGGACACTTAGCACCCACCCAGAAACACCTGGCCATGTAACCTTGAGCAAGATACTTAACCCCAATTGCTTAAAAAAAATATATTATTAGTGAGGCAGCTAGGTGGCACAGTGAATAGTAGACCAGCCCTGGAGTCAGGAGGACCTGAGTTCAAATCTGGCTTCAGATTTAATACTTACTAGCTGTGTGACCTTGGACAAGTCACTTTACCCTAATTGCCCTGCCTTCCCCCCTCAAAAAAAGACAAAAATAATAATTATTAGGAAAACTATCATCACAATTGACCATATCAATAACAAAAACAAACCAAAAATTGTAAGCATCAATAGATTCAGAAAACACTTTTGACAAAATACAACACTATTAAAAACACTAGAAAGCATAGGAATCAATGGAACCTTTCTTGAAATCATTAGTGTTATCTATCAAATTACAGGAGCAAGCATTACCTGTAATAGGGTTTAACTTGAAGTCTTCCCAGTAAGAACAGGGGTGAAGCAAGGATGTCCCTTATCACCATTATTATTCAGTATTGTGGTAGAAATGGTAACTGGAGCAATAAGACAAGAACAGAAATTAAAGGTATAAAAATTAGGCAATGAGGAAATAAAACTATTATTCTTTATAGATATGACAGTAAACTTATAGAATACTAGTGAATTAACTAAAAAATTAGTTGATTTTTTAATGACTTTAGCAGAATTCTAGGTTAGAAAATAAACCTACATAAATCAGCATTTATATATACAACAATCAAACCCCAACAGCAAGAGATAGAAAGAGGAATATAAAATAACTGCAGACAATATAAAATATTTGGGATTCTGCTTGCCAAGACAAACCCACAATCTATAGGAACACAATTACAAAGCACATTTCACACAAATAAAGACAGCTCTAAATGGAGAAATATAAACTGCTAATGGGTAGGCTGAGCCAATATAATAAAATGGCAATTCTACATAAGTTAATTTACTTACTCAGTACCATATAAATCAAAATACAAAACAATTATTTTATGGAAGTAGAAAAATAATTTAAGAACTTCTCTGGAAGAAGGAAAGGTAAAGAATATCAAGAGAACCAATGAAAAAAAAATATGAAGGGTGGTGGTCTAGCAGTACCAGATTTCAAACTATATTACAAATTGGCAATCATTAAAACAATTTGGTACTGGCTAAGAAATAAATGGATCAGTGGAATGGATTTAGTACACACTACACTGTAATAATTGGCCTTAGTAATCTAGTGTTTGATAAACCCAAAGATCGAAGTTTGCAATTCAATTTAAAAAATTGCTGGGAAAACTGTAAAGCAATTTGGAAGAAATTAGGCATAAACCAATGTCTCATAACTTATACCAAAATAAGGTCAAAATGGATAAATGATTTAGACATAAAGGGTTATATCATAATTAAATTAGGGGAGCATGGAAAAATATATCTATCAAATCTGGGAGGGGTTATGGAAATAATAGTTAATGAACTATGGATGGGACTGTGAACTAGCTTAATGATTCTGAAGAACAATTTGGAAAAGTTACAAATGGGCTATAAAAGTATATACCTTTAACCCAACAATGCTACTAGTAGATTTGTATCCCAAAGAGATAATATAAAAGGGAAAGGGCTTATTTATACAAAAATATTTGTAGCAGCTCTTTCTGAAAGACAAAGAAGTAGAAATTAAGGGGATCCTTATCTATTTGGAGAATGTTTGAAAAAGTTGTGGTATATGATTTTGATGGAATACTGTAGTGTGATAAGAAATGATGAACAGGATGATTTCAGAAAAATCTGGACTTATGTAGATACAAAGTGAAGTGAGGAGAACCAGAAGGATGTCGTGCATGATAAAAGCAAAATTGTAATGATTATCAACTATGAAAGACTCTTAGAAGGTTACTAGTAAATCTGTTGTGCCTTGCTGAGAGTGGAGCACAGCCCAGTGCAGGTTGCACCAGCTCATAACAGTCCCCATCAAACCATGATCAAGCTTTGGTAGCCATTGAATCAACACTGGCAGTGGATGCTTCTGGGTATAAATTGATAAATTAACACAAGGAAAAATACTCAGTTCTTTCATTGCTAATTTTTTCTACCATTCAGATCAATGTTCAGATTGTTAAAAACAAAATTTTTATCAGGCACCTGAAACCAGTGATAAGTGAGGAGATGTTTAGAAATAACCTAGATTCACTCAATGATTTAAAATCACTATGTTTGGACAAACTTTATCCCAGAAATTGTAAGAAACTGTCAGCTGGGATTGCTGAGTTGCTCTCTGTAATCTCTGAAAGATCACCGACTACCTAGAAAGCATTGCAGAAAGAAAAATAATGCTTTAGTAGAAAGACTTCTATACCTTGAAATCAGACTATGTCAATTTGAATCTTGTCTCTTTCACTTCCTCTGTATGTGCTCTTAGGAAAATTATCTTCTCTCTGGATTTAATTTATGAAGCAGAAAAAAAAGTTGCTGAACTGGATGATTTTTAAGGTCTCTTCTAGCTCAAAAATTCTATTATTAGAAGCAGATAAATGTGTTTCTTAATTTAAATCAAGAGAAGAGTTCATATTCTTAAAATCATAAAAAAAATTATAAATATTACCATAGTGACTTTACTTTCCATTCTTGACAAAATTGAATTGAATTGAATTAAATTGAAAGGAATAGTTTGTTAACACTAAAAAAATAAACAGGATTGGTGTGGCTAGGTGGCACAGTGAATAGAGCACCTACCCTGGAGTCAGGAGGACCTGAGTTCAAATCCAGCCTCAGACACTTAACACAAAAACTAGCCATGTGACCTTGGGCAAGTCACTTAATCCCAATTGCCCTCCAAAAAAAGTTTACATAAACAGGATTTAGCAAATCCCAGTTTAGTTTATGAAAAGCAAGCTAATTCAGGCTGAACTCATTTTCTTTTTTGACAGATTAGATAGCAGATGAGTAGAATGTCATAGACACTGTATGTCAGCATTTTAGAAAGACAAAGTCCTTGATGATATTTCTGTTGATAAGATGGATATAGGACTTAATTGATAGATCAATTAAATGGATTGCTAATGCTAGGAATTGTTGGATATGGTACATAGTGACTCTCCATTGATCTATATCAACTTGGAAAGAGTAGAGATCTATAGTGATCTTTATTTGGTCCTGCTCTATTCAGCAACTCTTTTCAATGACTGGTGAAAGCATAAATACAACACTTAATATATTTACAAGTAACAAATAGGGATACATGACCTTTCAGATAACACATTTATGATGCCCAAAGATATCAATAGGCTAGAAAAATGGGCCACATTGAATATTACTTAAATTTTGGATGGACAAAAATGAGTTAAAATGGTTAACTGCAATTATGCTCAAAGGGCTATAAATAATTTCATACCCTTTGACCCAGTAATACCACTTCTAGGGTTGTATCCCAAAGAGATCATAGAAGTGGGAAAAATACCCATATGTACAAAAATATTTATAGCAGCTCTTTTTGTGGTGACAAAGAATTGGAAATTAAGGGGGTGCCCATCAATTGGGGAATGGCTGAACAAGTTGTGGTATATGCATGTTATGGAATACTATTGTGCTATAACAAACGAGGAGCAGACGATCTTCATATTTACCTGGAGAGGCTTATACAAACTGATGCTGAGTGAGAATAGTAGAACCAGGAGAAATTTGTACACAATTACAGACACAATGTATGTGTGACGACCAACTTTGAGAGACTGGACTCTTCTCAGCAATCCAGGGTTATAAGTCAGCCCCCAAAAACTCATGATGGGGAGAGATGTCTACATCCAGAGAAAGAGCAGAGTTTGAACCCAGACTGAAGAAAACTACCTACTCTTTTTCTTTTACATGTTTGGTTTTGTTTCCTCTTTCCCATAGTTCATTCCATCTGATACAATGCTTCTTTATAACTTGAATAATGCCTAATATGAAAGTACCAGCAGATACTATACTTGATTGTATGCTGCCATGTTGGTGGGGGGGGGAGAGGGAGAGAAAATTTGAAACTCAAGGAATCGTGGGAATGAGTCTTGTAAACTAAAAGTAAACAAATTAATAAAGACCAAAAAAAATTTTTTTTAATGGTTAATTGCAAGTGAAGATGATGTGGGAAGAGGTGGTTAGAGAAGTCAACAAGTGAAAGAATACTCCAAGTTTTACTGGACTGAAATGTCAAAATTAACTAATACTATGATATGAAGACAAAAAAAAAATCTTTGTTTTAGGCAAGGGTAGGAAGCTTGTGATCCTGAGGCCGCATCTGGCCCTCTAGGTCCTTATTTACAATCCTATTTGTTCTGTGAAGTTTGGATTCATTCAAAGGGCTGCACTTGAGGACCTATAGAACCATATATGGCCTCAAGGCTGCAGGTTTCCCACCCACGGTATAGATCAAAATAAGTGTAGCTAGGTAGTACAGTGGATAAAGCATTGAGCTTAGAATCAGGAAATGCTAACTTCATAAGTTCAAATCGAGCCTCAGAACTGTTTGACCCTTGCCAAATCACCTACCCCTGTTTGCCTCAGTTTCCTCATCTGTAAAATTATCTGGAGAAGGAATTGGCAGACCACTCCAGTATCTTAGCCAAGAAAACTCTGAATTGGATCATGAAGAGTTGAATACACTGAAATGACTGAACAACAACAATAAAGATCAAAAGAAGCATGGCATCATGATTGGTGATAGTTTCATCAATTCTCCTCCAATCATATCATGCCATTTTCAGTTTTGAGCACTACTATTTAAGAAGAACATTAACAAGCTACAATGTGTGCCAAAGGAGATGCCAGGAGGAAAAGTGTCTTTAAGGCCATTACATATGAAAATTATTTGAAGGACCTAATGTTGTTAACTTGGAAAAGAGAAGACTGAAATGCCATGATAACTGTCAAACAATACGTGAAGGTATTTCACAAGGAATAATGATTCGATTTTTTTTCAGTTTGTCTTCAGAAAACAGAACTAGGAAGAATGGGTGGAGATGTTAGAAAGCCAGACCAGCTTAATGGGAGGGTTGGAATCTTAAAAATTAGATTTGCCACAAGGTAGAATGAACTGCCTCAGAAAATGAGTTCCCCATTACAACTTGTGACAACTTGTCTAGAATGCCTTGTAGGATTCCCTTGTTCAGGTAGGAAATCAACTAGATGATCTCTGAGGTCCTTCCATTCTTTCCTCCTATAAGATTCTGTAGATGATTGAATATGTTTACAATGTTAGAAAGACAGGCATTTTACTGTGATGTTTATGCTTTCAATTGATTTAATTTAACTTACTGTTGTCAGTCAGTCAATAAATATTTATTAAGTGCCTTTTATTACATGTTAGGAACCGTGCAAAGCATTGGAGATACAAAGAAAAATGAAAGTCCCTGTTTTCAAGGAGCTCTCCGTCTAATGGGGGGAGACAACAGGAAAAAAAATGGAAATGAACAACAGAGGGAAGGCCCCATAACTAAGGATTTTTTCTATTGAATGTGGAATTATAGCTAGGGTTTGAAGAAAGTTAGGATATTATACCTTTTTGAAATTATTGTCCCCATTTAATAGTTCAGATAACTGAGTCAGAGAGGGGTTAAGTAACTTGCCTAGGGTCCAACGGCTAGTAAGTGTCCAAAACTGGACTTGAATTCAAGTCTTCCTGCCTGCAGGTCCAGAATTCTATCTATTCCACTATATAGCTGCCCTTTCTCTGAAAGGATGGTCTGACAAAGTAACAAATTCCTCCAGATTAAGTCCATCATAAGATCTACTTCTTTTATTGCAGGCATAAAGCTCTTCCTTTATGGGAATGCATTTCAAAAGAACTTTTCCTCCTTATTGTTTTGAGAATTCCTTGTTATATTTTCGGTTTTAACCACTCATTTCTCCTACCTGTTCCATTCTCCTATTGGTGATAAGAGGTGGTAGCAGTTATCATTCTAATAAAAGCACACCACACATTTGCCTTTGTCTTGTACACACACACACACACACACACACACACACACTTTCCCCATATGTATTTTTGTCTCTGAAAAACATCTTGATTCATCTATGGAACATGACAGACTTTAGTTCATGCATATTTTTGTAATGATTTACTACTTTTACTTCTCTTATTTCTTGAAATTCTTTTTTATATCTTTATGTCCTTGCATACTTTTTATCTCATGATGAGGGATAGTAGGGGCTGATGAAGTATGGTGTTAAGGGATTTTAAGTATTAACACACTCTGAAAAGAATCCATAAGAATTTTGCCTTAAAATTCTGTTTTATTATGTTTTTCCTATGGATGTAGGTACAATTATTTTACATCTGCCCCATAATTCTTCTTTGGGATTTTTCTTGAGAATTAGTGGGAAATAGAGAAATCCTCTAGTCTATGCAATATTGTTCTACAGGCAACAATCTTCCTTTCATAAATCTTTTTCCCCCTCCTTTCATCTAATAGTTATTACCATAACCTGGGACCCCCTGAAGACACAGCCTCCTTGAACACCCTTACCTGCACTGGTTGTACTTTCACTCATGCCCTTCAGTTCACTGATTGAGGCAGGGGAGCATGTTGCTACTTTCAGGTTCTTTTTCTTCCTTCATCACTCTCCTCATGTGTTGATCACAATATTCATATCTACCAGCCAATCAAAATCTTGGTCCTTGTTTATAGGCATCCACATCACCTCCTTGTCTTCCTCAATAAGTTTGGTACATGGCTCGCAATTCTTCTCTCCTCCTACCTTCTGCCTTCATATTAGGGGACTTCTACATACATGTCAACTATCCCTTAAACACCCTAATCACTCATCTCTTAAACCTACTCACTTCCCATGACCTACTCCTTTACCACATATGAAGATCATATAGCTGATTCTCCTATCACCTACCAATGTGCCATGTCCATATACAAGAATTCCAAAATCCACTAATCTGAACATAACCCATTGACTTTTCACTTCTTCCACTGCCTTCCTTTATCAAACCCTACTCTTCAAACCTCTATCAAACCTCTAATTCCTTGATTCCTCAATTCTTTCCCAGATATCTTCCTTTCACTAGCAATTTTTCTCCTTTTTTATCCATCTTAACCCATTGGTGAACTAAATCAATACCACATTGTCCTCTTCTCTTGAACTCCTAGATTCATTATTATTTTACCAAATACACCCTGCCAAGATCATTTCTGCCATTTTCCAGCTTCCTTTCTACATAGATGCTGCGGAATGAAGGTAAAGAAAATCACATAATTGTTCTGAGTCTACAACAAATTTATGTTGTACAACCTCAACTGGGCCCTCACTGCTGCTGGGTAATCCTATTATTCTTCCTTTAGCAATTCATTATCCTACTCTCCATAGCAGTTCTTCCAAACTTTACAGCCCTCCTTTAAAACTTCCCATTGTTCCTCTTCTGCTACCCTTTCATTTGAGAACCTTGCATCATATTTTTCAGAAAAAAAAATTTTTGAATCCATTCCCTGACAACTCCCTATTCATTCCTCTTCTTCATCTCATATTACTCATATGAGTTCCACCACTATCTTCTTCTTCACCTTTATCTCACATGATGGGGTAGCCTTAATCTTTACCAAGGATAACCCTTTTAATTGCTCAAGATATACCACTGCTTCCCATCTCTTCCAAGAGATTGTTTATCCCCGCTCTATCACTTATTTTCTTTTATAAATTTTTCTACTTCGATTTTTTTCTTTTTTTAAGCATTCTTTCTTTGTTAAATTTTGAGTTTTAAAGTTTTTCTTCCTCTTACCCACTTAATGAGAAGGAAAAGAACATGATAACAATTGAACATGCAAAATTATGCAAAATATGTCCATATTAGCCATATCACAAAACAAAATAATATTAGGGTACTTCTATGTACATATCAACTTTTTTTTCCTCAATTGACTTCACATCAATTTATATAGGTCTTTCCATGTTTTTATTTTGTTTTGTTCAGAAAATAGATCCTCAAATTTCTAAGCACGATAGTACTCCTTGATTTCCAATTCTTTGTCACTGAAAAAAGCTGCTATAGATATTTTTGTACATGTATGTTCTTTTCCCTTTTCTTTGGTCTCCTTGAGATATAGACTTAGTGTTGGTACTGCTGGGTCAAAGAGTATCCACAGTTACATAGTCCTTAGGTTATAGTTCTAGATTGTTCTCCAGAAGTGTTGGACCAGTTCACTACTGCAACAGTAGTTCATTAGTGTACCTATTTTCCCTCATAACTTTCAGCATTTAGCATTTTCTGAAAGGTGCTAGGTATCTTAAAGTTGTTTTAATTTACTTTTCTCAAAACAATTGTGATTTAGATGATTTTTAAAAATGAAAACTGCCTCTTCTTATCCTTTTACAATTCATCAATTGGAGACTAGATCTTTTATAAATTCAATACATTCCCTTATCTATCTATCTATCTATCTATCTATCTATCTATCTATCTATCTATCTATCTATCTATCTTTCTATCTATCTATCTTTCTATCTATCCATTAATTAATTAATCTATTTACTTATTTCCACACTTAATATTATTTTTCCAATTACATGTTAAGTATAGTTTTCAAATTCACTTTTGTAAGATTTTGATTTCCAAATTTTTTCCTCCCTCACCAAACCTTACCCCAATAGAGCAAATAATCTGATATAGCATGTACATGTACAATCATATTAAATATATTCCTATGTTAGTCATATAGTGAAAGAAGAATCAGAATAAAAAGGGGAAATCATCAGAAAGAAAAGCAAAATAAAACAAAGTGAAAATAGTATGCTTCAATCTGCATTCATACTATATAGTTATTTCTCTGAATGTGAATAGCGTTTTCTATCATGAGACTTTTGTAATTGTCTTAGATCATTGTATTGCTGAGAAGAGCTAAGTCTATCACACTTGATCATTGCACAATGTTACTATAACTGTGCACAATATTCTGGTTCTGCTCACTTCACTCAGCATCTGTTCATGTAAATCATTGCAGGTTTTTCTGAGTTCTACCTGCTCATCATTTCCCATGCCACAACTTGTTCACCCATTCCCCAATTGATGGGAATCCCCTCAGTTTCCAATATTTTGCCCCCACAAAAAAACTATAAATATGTTTGTACATGTGGGTCCTTTTAACTTTTTCGAGATATCTTTGGTACACAGACCTAATAGTGATATTCTTGGTTCAAAAGGTATGCACAGTTTTATAGTCTTTTGGATATAGTTCCAAATTGCTTTTCAGAATGGTTGGATCCATTTACAACTACAGCAATAAATGCATTAGTGTTCCAATTTTCTCACATCTTCTACCTTTATCAGTTTTTTGTTTTGTAATGGTAAGCAATCTGATAGGCATGATGTGTTACCTAAGAGTTGCTTTTATTTACATTTCTCTAATCAGTAGTGATTTAGGGCATTTTTATATGACTATAACAGCTTTAATTTCTTCATCCAAAAACTTCTTGTTCATATCCTTTTACCATTTATCAATTGGAGAATAGCTCTTATTTTTACAAATTTGACTCAGTTCTCTATATATTTAAGAGATGAGGTCTTTATCAGAGAAGCTTGCTTCATTTTTTCACAATTATGATTTTCCTTCCATCCCTTTATTGATTCCATTCCCTGTATCCTTATACTCTGTTCCTCCTCAAAAGTGTTTTTCTTCTATTGCTTTCTCCAATCCACCCTCCCTTCTATGAGCACAGACCCTCCCCTCCCCATCCACCCTTACCCTTTCTACTTTCCTGTAGAGTAAGATTATTTTTTACCCAATTGAGTCTGTATGTTATTACCTCCTTGAGCCAGTTCTGATGAGAGTAAGATTCAAGGATTCTCTGCCACCTTTCCCATCTTCCCTTTCACAGTAGTAACACTTTCTTGCCTCTTTTATGTGAAATAATTTATCCCATTCTACCACTCCCTTTTCCTTTCTCCCAAGACATTTCTCTCTCACCCTTTAATTTTTTTTAAGTATCATTCCATCATATTCAACTCACACCTGTGCATTCTGTTTACATATAATCTTTTTAACTGCCCTAATAATGAGAAAGTTCTTTAAGATACAGGTATCATCTTCCCATGTAGGAATATATCAATTTAACCGTATTGAGTCCCTTATGATTTCCCTTTCCTGTTTAGCTTTTTATGCTCCCCTTGTCTTATATTTGGTCACTATAGATTTAAATTTATTTTCTACCTCTCTAATTCGGCTTTCAAAATCTTTCTTGAGCTCCTCCAAGAATGCTTTTTGGGTTTGAGACCACTTCATATTTCCTTCTGTGGTCTCAGGTGTGAGTATAGAGTCCATGTTGTCCTCTGTATTTGGTTGTTCTTGCTCACTATAATAAGCTCTAATCGATTTTCTTGCCTTTCCCTTCTCCTTCTCAGTTTCCTTCTTTCCTATTGTGATTTCCTATTTCCTAATTTCTCAAGCTGGGAGCTAAGGCCCTGGTTGGTAACTTTGTGTGCTGTAGCCTCTGGGTGTCTAGACTGAGGCCAGGATTCTCAGTGTTTCTCCTCAGTTACCCTGAGGATCACAGAGTAACCTCTGTGTGTGTGTGGGAAGGGGGGGGTCTGGCCACTTCATATTTCTGCCTCTATGGTCCTGGGTTACAGCTCAGGCAGGCTCAACATCTGGTGGCTGGCAGCCCTAGTGTCTACAGAGTCCACTGGTGATGCTTAGGTCCACCTGGAATTGTGTTGTTAGTGCTTGCTGGCTCCACAACCCTGGGCTTTGGGAGTTCTTGCTGGTCAGGTGAGGTAGGGCTTGTGGGACGCCTCCTGCCTTTCACTTCAGACTACTTACTGCCTCAGTTACACCCCTTCTCTGTGACTCCTAATTCTAAGGATATTTCCACTATTTCAGGATTTTAATCTGGTTGGGACAATTATCTCTGGGTTTTATAGGTCAGGGAGGGGGAATCAGAGCAGCTAGAGTTTATTTTGCCATCTTGGCTTCTGGAAAATAAAGTAGGTGATTTTTAAACTTCCAGGTTGTGGGCTGATATCCACAGGGGAAGCTGTTGTCTCTGCTGCAGGCCCTGAGCTTTCTCTTACCCAGCTCCAAGGGATCCTCCCAAACCATGGCGAGACGCTAGTGAGACACTGGTGAGATGGCTGCCAATCGCCCTTGGGGTGGGTGAGTCTGCTGGCTGGGGCTGCTTCTTACTCTGCTGTAGTCTGCTCTCTAGTCTGCTCTGGTGCAGCCCCCTTATGCTCCCCCACCCAGACCCATGTGGTCACTTTCCTGGGCTGGATTCTGCCATTCTCCATCTCCCAGTGGATTCTGTCATTCTAAAATCCATTCAGATTCACTTTTTAAAGTTTAGTGACTGGATTCATGGAGGAGCTTAGAAAAGTTACTGCTTCTGTTCCGCTATCTTGGCTCCACCCTTAAATCTTATATTTGGAAGTCAAACTCTCTATTTGTCTCTGGTCTTTTCATCAAAAATTAATGAAAGTCCTCTATTTCACTGAACATCTATTATTTTACCTGAAGGATTATACTCAGTTTTGCTGGATAGGTGATTCTTGAATCTGTTTTCCAGTTCAGTCATATTTCTTTTTTATAATATTTATTTATTTAGTATTTAATTTTTCTCCAGTTACAAATACAAACAATTTTTAACATTTGTTTTCAAAACTTTGAGTCCCAAATTTTATCCCTTCCTCCCTCCCCACTACCCCTCATTGAGAAGGAAAACAATTCCATATAGGTTATATATGTGCAGTCATGCAAGACATATACACAATAGTCACGTTGTGAAAGAAAATGTGGGCAAAAAATCAAGAAAAATACAGAAACTTGCTTCAATTTTTTCATAGTTTCTATTGCTAACTGTATTTCTCTCCATCCTGTCCCCCAGCCCCATTTATTCTATTTTCTCTCTACTTTCACCCTATCACTCCTCAAAACTGTTTTGTTCTGAGTATCCCTTTCCCTAATCTGTCCTCCCTTCTATTCCCCCCTCATCCCCTTCCACTTCTATTTTTCTATACAATAAAATAGATTTCTATGCCTTATTCCCTGTGTATCTTATTCCCTCTTTGAGTCAATTCTGATGAGAATAAGGTTCAATCACTCCCCTAACCTTCCCCCTCCTCCCCTTCACTGAAAAAGCATTATCTTGCCTCTTTTAGGTGAGATAATTTACCCCATCCAACCCTTCCTTTTCTCTTTTTCCCAGCACATTTCTCTCTCACACCTTAATTCTCTGGTCCCAGATGGCTCTGGAGGAAAAAGTGAGGCTGGTCACTCTGCACAACCCTCCCTCCCTCAAATCAAAGTCAATTGCAAATCATGTCATCATCTCCCTGATGTTGTGGTCCTTATGGAGAACAAAGGACAAACCACAACCTGTGAGTAGTCTGAGCTTCCTGAATGTGGACCCAAGTGGCCAGTTCTCTTCCTTCTTCTCTTCTCCCCACCCTTTTACTCTCCTCTCCTCTCCTGTTCTTCCTTTACCTGAGAGTGTTCTACCAAAAGAAGGTAAATTTTGATGACCAAAAGCTACCTAGCTTCCTCGTAGTTTACTGGCTAAATTTCTTTCTCAAATACCAAGCCTTAAACCCAATTCACTCTGGATATCACATATTGTACAACAATAGGTCCCTGCCCAAGTACCACTTAATGGTTATAAACCTCCTAACTCAGAATGAATGTAAATTATTTAATTTAATTAAATATATATTAAATATAATTTAATTATTTAATAATGTAACTATTTCTCTTTTGGCCAGCAACCCTGAAGGTCTTCCCGTTTCAGTTTGATTATTGATGTTGTTGTTGTTTTTAAATTAAAGGGGCCATCCCTTGACTCACTTCACTGAATGGATGGCCTCACTCAAAGTGAGAATTTGAAATGACGTTTAGCTTAAAAGAGCTAAGGTCTTCCACTACATCCTGGGTCATCTCCAGTTCTCCTGATTGATACCTGGCCACTCAACCCAGATGGCTCTGCAGGAGAAAATGACTTTACATAGCCCCCCTTCTCAGATAAAAGTCAATTGGAAAGTCATATCATCATCTCCCTGATATTTTTGTCCTCTTCAAGAATGAGGGACATACCACAACCTGTGAGTAATATAAGTTGCCTGAATAGGAATACAGCTGGTCAGTTCCAGTTGAGCAACTCAACTCATTTTCTCCTCTCATTGTAATGATGAAGGAAAAAAATGACATCATTTAAGCAAACTCATAATAGGTATTAGTGTTTTGTTGGGGTTTTTTGTTTGTTTGTATGTTTGATTTTACTGATAAATTGCCTTGGTTGTGACGTTTATGTTGCAATAAATAGGAGGGAACAGTCATGTAAGACCTAAAAGAAGTTGTAGCAGAATGTGTCAGTGTTTCTTGCTGTAGTCCTCAAGGTGTTTCCTATGTGACCCTAGCTGCTGGTTTTCTGATTAAGTCACTGGTCAGAAACTTCAGTGACATATCTACATTTCATAATCTCACCCCCAGATGTAGGTACTTGGTCAACTTTTGCAATGTTTCAATATTCCTGCAAAAGTACATTAAAGAAGGTATTTATGCATATCTGATCATGCTAAATTGATCAATTCTCCATTCCTTGGAAGGTAGGCATTGCAATTTGACTCAATAGGCTAAAGTTCTACAATGAACCTATGATCTAAATAGATATTCTTTTGTGGGATATAGATCAAAGTCTATCCATGCCTACCCATTCTTTCCAACTCTATCCCATGTTCTCCAATGAATTCTCAAGCATCCTAATATACAGGGATCTTTCCTCATTTTCTCCTGATCTTAGGAAGCTACTAATGATATATTATGAACTATCAGTTACTTACCTCTCATCCTAGTCACATAACCAATCTCTCTTCATTTTTTGCTTACATATTCCTTTGATGTTAAACTCTTTCCTTCAAAAGGCAATAGATATTTTAATTTTAAAATACATACATATATTCATACACATGTCATTGCTTGAGGAATTAATTATAATGCTTGAAAAAAGGAATCTAAGAATTCTTTTTATTTCATTTGCTCAATGATGAACATTTGTGTCTACATTATGTCATGCATTGGTTTAGTTGATAGCCATAGAATACAACTGAATTTATAAAATGCATTTTTAAAGGAATTTAGTATGTGCAAAGCATTCTTTTTGACTTGGGATATGAAGACAAAAAGGAAAATTGTCTCGCATTTAAAAGGCTTACATTGTCAGTTGATGGTAATTTAAGCTTAGCCTATGACTCTTTTGGTAAACATTCTTCTTATTCCACTAATACCATTTTTCTAGAAACCCATTTAAAGAATGATTCACTTAACAAAGTCCCAAATATGTTAATGGGGCCCATTTCTTTTTTGGCCCTGGTGTTCTTTTTAAATCTTTAGGTTTATACATTTTCAGTGTTGGAAGAGATTTAAGGACACAAATTATTTTTACTGGAAGTATGAATCCCAATGACAATTTCTCAAGTGGTCTTTCAGTGTCTTTGTGAATAGTGCTTGTGATAAAGAGATCTCTCTTTTAAAGGGAAGCCCACACTAATATTAGACAGCTATTTATTAAGAAAGGGCAGCCAGATGGCATGCAGTAGATAGAGGTTTGGGCTTAGAAATCAGGAAGATTCATCTTCATAAGTTCAAATCCAGCTTCAGACACTAGTTGTGTAACCTTGGGCAAGTCACTTAACCCTGTTTGCCTTACTTCCTCATCTGTAAAATGAACTGGAGAAGGAAATGGCAAATCACTTGTTTCCTTGCCAAGAAAACCATAAAATGGATTCACAAAGAGTATAATATGACTGAAACAACTCAGCAACAACAAAAACAATGTATTAGGAAATTCTCCCCTATATTGAGTGGAAAACTATTATTCCATACCATTCACAAATTGGTTCTATTTCAACTCTTTTAAGCCAAGCTGAAATTAACAAAACCTTCTTTCGTTTGACAACCTTCCAAATACTTGGAGATAGTTCAACAATGCTCCCGATATTTCTGAGAAACAAGTACTAATTGAGCTCCTACTACATATCAGTGCCCATTTTATTTATGGAATGATAGGAAGGAAATACATGAGAAGACAGTAGAGAGTATTTTCAAGCAGTTGACAACTAATGTGGAAAGACAAGAGTCAGAACATGTAAAATTAGGAGAAAACAGTTGATCCTTTTCTAAATTGAAGTTCAAACTTCAATGCAATAGAAGCTCAGAGTGGGAAGGGTCTCACATGGGTTTGGACATTGATGAAAGTGTCCTTGGAGGAAGTGGAATAAAATAAAATCAAATTGATGGCAAAGTGTGCCATTGATCCAATATTTTATGATTGAAATCATAGGCAAAAAGAGACAAAATAATTCAGAAAATTCAAATTATTGGCCTTTTAGGAACCACAATATTTTGCCAACAAAGTAGGATATTATTAATCAAGTGAATCAATCTGAAAGTCAATTTAAGGTCCTCAAAAGGAGAGACTATGCCATTTTTGTCTTTGTAGTCGCAATGTCTGGCACACAACGGGCTAAGAAATTATTTCTAATCACAAATATGCCTCATTTTTAAGCAACAAATAAGATTCAGAGAATCTGCATGCATTCAAAATTTTTAAACCAATTTGTACTTTAACTGTGTTAGATAAGGGCCACCATTTATGGGAAATGTTTATCAAATGAAGAACTATCAGTCTTTTCCTCAACCAAAATCCCTGTGTTTTAATTAATTCAGTACTTCCAGATTCTGGGATTTCATCTGGGTGAAGATTTTGTCCACTAGTGTAGACTGCAATTTCTCCAAGCCTCTTCAGGCTTCAGGATTTATTGGACCATAAAATTTCCTTACCTGGTGACTAAGTTTCTGAATGCTCAGCTTCCTTGCTTGACATCTCCTGCCAACATTTGTATTTTTCTGACTTAGTCTTGCAACCAACTCCCAGAATTAAGTTCATGTTGCAATGAAGCATTGGCAGAGAGGTAATTAGCACAGGGAAAATGGGGGTGAGGTATACTCCCTCAATAGGAGGTTGTATTTGCTTCTCATGGTGACTGATGCCTCTGCATCCCATCTTGCTATCCTTTAGTGGTTCCTCTGCCCTCTAATCAACTCTTTCAGGGTCCCATTGTCATGGCTCCATCTTTCACGTTTTTGTGGTTTAAATCCAGGGATGCCAAAAACTGTTGAGGTGAGGTCTCTGCACACCCTAAAACTATTGTAGTTTCATGATGTGTGTGGCGGAACCATCTCAAAGAATTCAGAGTCAGACCACCTCTAATCCAAGTATAGGCATTTATTGAGATTGACACCTCTCATGAAACCAGCTAAAGTCCAACAGGAACCAGCAACTTTAGAGAAAGCAAGATGGATTTTTATAGGATAAAGATGCAATTACATAACAGAAATTTACATAGAATAGAAGAATATTATTAATATTTAAAAGGCAGGAGGAGTTTCTTTAGGGATTAGGTAATGGAGGAGGGGCTTGTTAAGGGATTCAGTAATGGAGGAGGGGTCCCATTTATGGTCTGGTGGTTAAACATTCTGGTCATTCTGCCCTACAACTGGCTAGCTATTGTGGTCCTGTATTGGGCTAGATGGATGATATGTTTGTGATTGAATACAAGAACACACCTGTTTCTGTGGGAATGGGTCTGGGGGCAGTGACCAGGTAGAGGCAGTAGCTAGGTTCCCATCACATGGACACAACTGTTGTTTCTGTGGGAACTAAGAGTTCAGCGATAGACCTGTACCAGTGAGCAGTGAGGCATATACAAAGAAATTAGGACATTGGGCAGAGGGCAGGGGAAGGGGCTAGGTAGGTGCAGTGGGCCTGCTGTTCAGTAGGGCCAGGCCTATAAGGAAGTTAGAATACTGGAGCTGGGGGCAGCTTTATTAGGATTCCATCACTGTGACCTTCCTTTTCACTCCTAACCAACCAGGGGGAAGATTATTTTATAGGATTTTATAGGCCACTCCCCCCTGGATTTGACTACATACAAATATGTATCATTTTCTGAGCTCTAACTACCAAAGTCCCCTAACCATTCATTCTATCCCCAAATAAATTTGTCCCACTTATGGTTGCATGCAGTTTTCTATATCAGTATTCAACTTTGGTGAAAGTTCTATCTATTAAATTTGTATTATTTGATATTGGGTCTTCTTGAAGCAAGGCATACCTGAAGAGTGACATTTTCCTAAGGCATAAGCAGGATCACAATGAGGGGGGGAGGGAGAAAAGGGGTAGGGTGGAGAGAAAAATCACTACTTGTCCTTGGAACTAGGTCATTTTCACATTCACTAATCAAGAGTAACTAAATTATCTCAGTGATCTAGGAGAATGTGTGTTTCCTACACACAAGTTGTTAAGTGAAGAATTAAAATTAGCTTCTCTACATATTTGTTTCCTCTACTTTGTTTTATGGATATAATATGATGCTGGCTTTGTATGTGTGTATGTGTGTGTTGTAACGTATCTGCTTTAGAACAGTAATAACTTTTAATTTTTCTTTTTTTAATTTACTAACTGCCCTGAACATATTCTGTGATTCCTTTAAAACCTAGGGGGACTGTGTAAAATGGTTTTGAAACCAAAAAAAAAAGTATGCTCTAGCCTGCTGAGTAAATATGAATTTCACAGTTAAATACATAAAATAATGATTACATCCAATGGTCATGAGGGACATGTTTTTAGGAGTACACTAATTAAACTACATCCTTCAGACAACGTGTTTCTACACTTACTAGAAATGAGGCATATCTGATTTGTCATTAAGTAATTATGAATGCTAATGCAAATCAAGCACCTTTCAAATGGGACTTCAGAATGGAGATTAATCATATATTATGCTTTCTGATCCTCCCACAGAAGGGTCACTTAAATAAAAACAACTAAGAAAAGAATGAGAGGCATTGTACCATTGTTAGTAGAAAGATGGGTTCAAAGTCAGACAGAACTGAATTCAAGTTTCACCTCTGTTCTATATTGGTTTTGTGAACTTAGCCAAGTCATTTAACTTTTTATCACCCTAGGCTGCTCTCTAATTCTACACATAGCAGAGAATTTGTTGACCTACATTGATATGAGAAGTTTCCCTATCTGGTAGCCTATTCCTTTGAAATTACAGGTCTAGGATCTACCCTTAGTAAAAGGAAAGAAGGAGATACCAAGAGACAGAGACATGTTATTCACTGAAATAATTGCAGTTTCTGTTCCGTTTTTCTTTCCATTTTAGTAAAAATGCAACTATGCTAGCAATCGCTTCAGCAGTAAAAAAGGAGGCTCAGATTGTAATTCTGTCACTCTGCGTTCATATTATAATTTATATTTCTCAGTTCTTTGTAGTGAGCCATGTTCCTATAAAATACCAAAGATAAAAGACACTAGTATACACAAAGTCAGGAAGAAGGTGAGTGAGAAATGGAAAAAGAACTGACCCTGGGACAGAAATGAAGAAAAACACTGAGTAACAATCTATGAGAATAAAGGAAAATGAAGCAAGTACAGGAATAAAGAAATGAGATTGGGGAAAAAAATCCCTGACTTGAAGAGACAAAGTGGTTAATAGAAATTAAATAAGAGCAGTATGGAGCTCAGGGTTGTCAGGAGTCTCTACATGTCATAAACTTGCATGATATAGGCATTAATAAAACTTTCAGGAAGAAACTTTTTGGGGGGTAAATGAAACTACAGGAAAAAAAGATTCATTGGGGAGAGTTATTTTATAGTTAGTTAATATATACATTTTTTAAACATTAGAAAGCTTTTAAGTATTAAAACCTGATTTATTCAAGATTTATACAAAGCAATCATCATAGAACTTATGCAAAAATGTGATGGATCTGTGATTTCCTCTGGGTTAATAATATCAGCTGGAACTCTCACTGTGTGGAAAGTCCCCACACTTATTCAGATTGCATTCAGTCTGTTATGTAAGCTTTTTGTTACGTAAATTGCTAGGGCATAGAGGGGTTAAGCTATTTTACCAGAGTCAAAAAGTTAGTAAGTATCAGGGATAAGATTTGATTTAATTTGATTTAATTCCAAATTATCTTTCCATTACAAAATTAAGGAATAGAGAAAAAATCTATCATATAATAAATCTGGCTTCACCCAAAGTTATCACCCACATATAAAAACCAAATATATAACAATTGTTCCTGTTATTAGAGGCTTTTAGTCAAGCCATTATTGTGATAATCATCAATAAAAATACATGCATATATATGTGTGTGCAGGTGTGTATCATATATGTGTGTTTGTGTCTCATTTATTAACTAGGTGTATTGTTAATGTATTTTTTGCTTAATGGAAAGGTCTTTCCCATCCATTAATAGACCCATGTGACCTCCTTGAGTCACATGGAAACCTGAGTCACATGAGTCTGTGGTGGAGGGAGCTTGCCAAACAGGTGGAGCAGGAAGGGTGGAGCAGAGCTGAGAGGAAGTTGGTCAGGGCAGTCAGAGCTGGGAGTGAGAGAAGTTAGAGCTGAGGGAGAGAAAGGAAACAGGCAGTGAGCTATGAGTATTCATTTGTGGGAAGGCCCTAGTAGGGTGAAGGCTTAAGGATGGCTTTGCCCCCTACATTGTTATTGTGTATAGATTTATTTTTTGATATTATGGATTTGGCTTTCTGGTGTTGGAATTTGACTTCCTGGTGTTTGAATAAATGTTTTGGTTCTGTCTTCCATTTGGAGACTCTGTTATAGTTTGTGATTCAGAATTACGCTGGCATATTTATAGCCACCATAGGCACTGTGAATATCGTGTTGGCACTACACTGGGTGACCCTGGAAAAATCACATTATCTTTCTGGGATGCTATCAGTTTCCCCATTTTTTAATAAAGCACTCCATTAAACACACACACACACACAAACACATGTACATGAAACTGACTGAAAAGTTGTGTGTGGTTGTGGTTTGTCCAATAAAGAACTTCAGGGAAATAATGACATGACTTATAATTGCCTTTGATTTGAGGGAGAAAGAGCTGTTCTAAATCACCAAACTCACTCTCTCCTCCAGAGCCATCTGAGTCCAATGGCCAGATCAGGAGGACTGGAGATGCCTCAGTATGCAATGGGAGACTTTGGCCTTTTTAAGCTAAGGTCTTTTCAGATTCTCACTTTGAATGAGGCCTCTTTAAGAAGTGTGTGAAGGGATAGCCTCTTTAATTTAAAAAAATATCAAACTGGGAGGGGAAGACTGTAAGGGTTCCTGACCAAAAGAGAAGCAGTTACTATTTACATGCGTTCTGAAGCAGGGACCTATTGTTGTTCAACCCATGAGACCTAGAGTGAATTGGATTTAAGCTTTGGTCTTTGAGAAAGAAATCTAGCCAGGTAGGAAAAGGAAAACACTAGCTTCTCTCTATAAATTTTCATTTAATTAATCATTCAATGAAGTTCAGAAAGAAGAAAAGCAAAAGAAAACAATCTCATTGAACTTTGCTTTCCTGTCTTTAAACAAGCAATCATCAGCCCAGACACACATGCACGCACGCATGCACGCACCATGCTAAAACCTCACTTGCCTTTCTACATGTTGAATCCAGTTAGGAAGAGAGATAATTTGCTCTTCTAGTCTCTAGGAGCTATGTTTCCAAGAATTAGATAGAATAAATGAACTTGTCTGCATTGCTTGAAAAAAGAACCTGGTAGGACGATACTTCATTGTCAGAGGTAAGGAAAACATTCATGAAATTTCCCTACTAATCTATTAGCAGTAAATGTAAGTTAATTTGCCTACTCATTACCTAGTAAATGCCTTTTTTTTTAACTCTGGATTTTTCTTTGTCCTCTTCCTAGTACAAGCAGTGAAGTTCCCTGAAGCAATGCACTGCAAATTAGGCTGCTCTCTTGTATATGCAAGTAACTGGCAGATGAGTTATGAAGAACAAAGTACTTGTTCCCAAACGTTCAAAAGTCCTTGTGTTTGTCCTTCGTTTTCAAAGAGGACCATGGCATTAGGAAATGATGACATAACTGAACTTTGATTGGAGGGAGGGAGGGAGGGCTGCTAGCTGGTGTGGTGGATAGAGCACTGTGCCTGGAGTCCAGAAAACTCATCTTTCTGAGTTAAAGTCTGGGCTTAGATACTTAGCAGCTTTGTGACACTAGGCAAGTCATTTAACCCTGTTTGCCTTAGTTTCCTCAACTGTAAACGAGCTAGTGAAGGAAATGGCAAACCCTTCAATGGTCCTTAATTTGGTGAAGGAAAATAGCCAATCACAGATTAGTACTGTGAAAGAATATGGTGTATTAGAATAATGAATCTGAATTGTTATCTACTTTTTAAATTCTCCAAAATACAGTACTTTCTACTTGAGTAACTCATAGTAATAAAAGATGACAATTCTATAGCTCTTTAAGGTTGGTATGCCTTTTTTATTACCTTACCTCATCTAGTCCTCATAAACCTATGATCTGGTACTTTAGATATTGTTATTATCATTTTACAGAAGACAGAGTGATTTCTAAAGAACCAGATAGTTAGCTAATGTCAGAAGTAGGATTCAAACTGAGGCCTCTACTGACTTTAAGTCTAACTAATGCTCTTTCTATAACACCATGCAAAATAATTCATAGGATAATATTATACAAATTATACTAAAATGTATACTGTATATGTCTTTCTTTTCATATTGAGTTAGTATTCAAACTCATAAGAGTGAGCAAATGAGTAAAATCACTTTATGGAAGGAGCCATGGTTTCCTTAAATTTATTGGTCTCTTAAATTTAAAATTTACTAAGGATCAGAGTGACCTCATTCCCTGCTTGGCAAGAGCTTTATTTATGTAAGCTAAGTATAACAATATTTACCCTGTTAAGAATTAAAACTCTTGGGGCGGCCAGGTAGCACAGCGAGTAAGAGCACTGGCTCCAGTGTCGGGATGACCTAGATCAAATCTGGGCTCAGACACTTAGCACCACATCCAGAAATAACTGGCCATGTAACCTTGAGCAAGTTACTTAACCCCGACTGCTTTAAAAAAAAAAAAGAATTAAAACTCTTAATATGATAATGAAATATGTTGACCTCACAGATCCCCTGAAAGTTTACTGGGGACATCAAGGGGATCATACTTAAAGAACCACCATTAAAATGGGAAAAGTACTAGGATTTAAGTGGAAAGACCTAGTACTGAGTCTGGACTCTTCCACTCACTACCTCACTACCCTGGGGCATGTTCTTTAACCTTGGCTTAATTTGTTTTTTTCATTTTACAATACATGAGAGGGATTGGAATACATGACCATTAATATAGCTTCTTGTTCTCACCTTCTATCATTTCTAAGTCCATGGAGTAATAAAAACTCACATTTATTTGATGGTTTAAAGTTTACAAAGCATTTATCTCAAAGAAAATTTCTGAGGTAGGTAATGCAACTATTATTATCCCCATTTCCCAAGAATGTGAGTAAAAGTCTCAAAACTATTAAGCCCATTTCAACCAAATGTGGAATCAACATTGGAACACAGACCACCTGAGTCCAGATTTTCATTTTGTTCTATATTGTCAGGATTTCTGATGAGGTAATGATGCCTCCTTCCTTTCTTTGGGGAGGCTGGATAATACAGTCAGTCATAGAATATTGGATCTACTCTCAGATAAAGGTGATGGGTTGATTAGTTTTGTTAAATTGCTTTCCTCACCTTTTTCTTTTCTTCTTCTGTGTTTTATCCTACAGTTCATTTTCCTACATTCTGCTCTAGTCCAGAACCAAAGACTCTCAGAATTGGAAGGAGTTTCTGTGTCCATTTAGCCCAATTCATAATTGAATGAGAATCTCTTCTATAACACATATAGAAAGGAGTGAATTAGTATTCCTTCTGGGACCTCTAGCAAATGGTAGCCTACTATCACCCGGGATAGTACATTCTACTTTTGGCCAACTTTGCTTGTGATCAACAATTTCCTTATATTAAAACTCTGCCACTTTTTTCCATTGCTTTCTAGTAACATTTTCTGGAAACAAGCCAAACAAATCTTACACTTGACAAACTTTCAAATTCTTTAAAACTTCTATAACATCTTTTCTTCTATAGTCCAAAAATATCTCATTTTAAAAAAATCTTTACTTAAACACCAAAAAGAATATTTGTATAACACATGGAGGAACACAAAAAGAGGATTATACATGAAGTCAGAAATCTTCATTTTATATGACTTGTTGTACAAAACATATATATGTGTGTCCTTATACATATATAAATGTAAATTTATGCAAGTTACCTAAAAAGCTGTTGTTTGTGCTTCCTTTTGAAATTCCTTCTGTTCTATAAATTTGAAAAATGTTGCAAAATAAAAAATATTACAAATGTTTTTGATTTTGCTATTGCTACTTCTTCTCCTCCTACTTAACTTCCCCCTTTAAAAATATCCTGAGCAAGAGAAATAAATAACATTCAAAACCCCGCTTTCCACTAATTAAATACCAAGAACGAGAAGAAAAATAACACTTTTTTTCAACAAAATAATATAGTCAAGTAAAATGATTCCACACAAGGACTAATCTGAAATTTTGTTTCTGCACAAAATACATGGTTCTTTCAACAGATCCTCATGTAACATAGTCTCTATTCCTCTCCACTCACCATCCTAGTTAATTTTCCTCTTATCCATCCAGTTTAACTATTTTCTTCCTGAAGTATTGCTACTAGAATTGAAAATAATACTCTTGATGTGATGTAGGCAGGGTAAACATCTCCTGTTTTCTAAATTCAGAGCATTCCTTAGTGCATCAGTTTTTTGTTTTGTTTTTTTTACTTCCATGCTGTATGCAATATTTATAGTAAGTACAGTACACAGTCTACTAAAACCCTAGAATCCATCATTCTCAAAACTTCCTCACATCCTAAATACCAAACCCTGAAATTTTATGATCTGGTCACAATTTTCCATTTTTTTTTCATGTTAAAGTAGCCTTTGTTCAGTGTGTGTGTGTGTGTGTGTGTGTGTGTGTGTGTGTGTGTGTGTGTCCATTTTTACCTACAACATTTAGTTCCTCACTTGCATATAATGTAAAGCCCCCGTCACACTTCTCATTTCATTCGCCCATCTGCTCCATTACACATAAGCTTCCTTGATCCACTGATGACTAGTCTACAAGACCCACTCAATGACTAGTGGATCCCTGTCTGGAACTGATATATAAGAAGTCCAGGGCAGTATATTCACTTCACTTCCAGCTCAGTTCCCAGTCTCTTCCTTCTCCATAAAGTTTGCCTTGCCTCAACATGGGTACCTTCTCCACCTCTCCATCACCCTGGCTTCTAACTCTTCTTTATATTTTATCTTAACCATTGTAAGGTTACTTCCTTAAGAGAAGGAATCATCTTGTTTTCTTGTTTTTCTGTTCCAAGTGGTTAACATAATTACTATTATACAATAAATATTTAATTAATGCTGTATGTATGCTTGTGTGTATGTATGTACCTATCTATCTATTGTATCATCTCAAATTTTATAGTTTATCAAACTTTCTATGGGGTCACTTTTCTCCCTACTTCATTTTGTCCATGCCCATTTGATTCTCCTACAGCTCTACTTGTTTCTTCTCTATCTCTTCTTCTGGTTTCATCCCCTCTAACCTCATTTACTGCAACTATTGGCAAAGGGTGCTTCTTTGACACTTCTATCCCTTTATGCCCTTCCTTGGCAAACTCATTTACTCCTCTAGCTCTTTAGCTCTATGTAGGTGATGCCCAAATGTATACTGCTGAATCTTTTTGAGCTCTTGGTACACATTTTCAGTTGTTCAAAAGATGTCTGTACTTGGATATCCCATCTGCACCACAAATTTAACTTTCCAAAAACCAAGCTCATCACATTTTAATTATTCAGTTAACAAGTGTTTATGAAATACCTACTCTGTGTCAAGCACTATGCTAGACTCTCAGGACATCCAAATAAAAATGAAATTGCCCCCTGCCCTCAAGGAGCTCACATTATCCCTCCCTACCGTTTTATCATTTTTCTGGTTTTGTTATGAGTGCCATCCATTCCCTAAATCTCCCTTATTTATATCATTGGGTTTGACTTTGAATTTTCCATCAACCCCAACTCTTTCATATAATAAGCAATTGGGTCATATTCATTCCATTGCTGCACATTTTTTGAATATTTATCCCTCTCCATTCCTAAAAGCCCATGCTTGGACTCCTTCAATAGCTCTTTTCAAATCTCCCTTACTCCATTTTCTGCCCTTCTGATCAATCCTATATACTGCACTAGAAAAACCTTTCTTAGGTATAGCCCTGACCCTTATTTCATTTGAATTAGTTTCTTATCTTCTTCTGCCTGATCTTCAAGGCTCTCCACAGCTTGGTGCCTGATCAATCAATCAATAAATAGTGCATTAGGCACTGAGGATAAAGATTGGGCCTGTGGTTTCATTAATATAGGGAAATCCTGACTGAGAACCTCTCTGCCAATGAAAGTCAACAACTTCTCTTTAATTTAGTGTTAAAGAGTATGCTCTAGGTCTGAGAGTTTAAGTGACTTGACCAGAGTGTCTTAGCTAGTATGCATCACAGACAGGATTTGAATTCAGGTCTCTCTTGCTCTAAGACCAGCTTTCTATCTACTATGCCATGCTGCCTTTCTGAGTAATAAAGACAAAAATAAAATTGTCCCTATTTTCAAGGATCCTACATTTTATCTAGGAAATAATTGCCATGAAATTCACTTTCAGATTACCTTCACATATCTGCTATATATCTAGTTTGTATCTAAATACTTGAATTTAAATGTTCTCTTAGCATGTGTCCTTGAGAGCCAGGAGTGGGGGTATTTTGCTTTCTTTCTATCCTAGATACTTAGCACAGTGCTTGGTACATAGTAAACACTCAGACAAATATTTACTGATTGGCTGAGTGAGACAAAACATATATAAATGCATACAAAAATAAATACCACATAATTTGTGGAGGGAGGGAACCTTGAAAGGTTTCAAGCAGACAGTGACACTTGAATGGAACTTTGAAAAGATTTGATTTCTTAATTCATCATATATTCCCATCAAAATTCCACAATTTTCTGTCCCCTGCTCTCATGGAGGTGAAAGAGTCAGTATTTTGGATAAGATAATGAGCTTAGTTATAGTCATGTTGGGTCTGATGTGATATAAGAAAATCCTATTAAGAATATCCCAGCAGGCAGCTGGAGATCTGGGACTCCAAAGTTAGGGAAAATGTCCAGGCTAGACATGTAAATTTGGGAGTGATTCACAGAGAGGTTAATAGTCTAAACTGTAGAAATTGATTTTGTCTTCAAAGGAGTAAAAGTGCAGTGAGTCAAGGAGGAAAACTCTCAGAGGCACTTGCAAATTGCATGAAAAGGGAGAGGATCCAGTAAAGATTAGCTAAAAGCAATAGATTGAGACCCAGCAAGAGAGGGAGTATGCTGAAATGTCCCAGAAATCAAAGGAGAGAGTTTTAAGTTATAGGGACCAACCCTAGTAGCAAAAGCTACAAGGAAGTCCAGCAGGATAATGACAGGGGAAAGGTCACTGTATTTTGCAAAGAAATAAAAGAAGTGTTCTTGCCTCCAAGCAGTTTTACATTGATTTGGGGAAATGAGGCATAAGCACACTGGCCAAAAGAATTGTTTAATGACTAAAAGACCAAAATTCAATTTTAGTTTTATGGAGGGCTCATAGCCTGCATCCTGAAGATAAAGGTTAGAGGGCTTCCACTATACACTGATGGAAAGTTTCTTTTTCTTATCTTCTGCACCCTGAACTGAATACTCAACAAAAGACGATTGTTTAAATCAATAAATAAGCAAGTATTTGGTCTGAAAAACCAGCAACACAAAAAATTTTAAATAAAGTTATTTAACAACAAAAAATAATACAAGCTATGTAATGCTATAATATGGCAATATAACAGGAGAATCAAGAATGGGGGAGATACTAAAATTCTCATTACATGTACTGATTAGCTTACTGATAGCTACATTTTTAGCCGAATATTTTGAGTTCTTAACAAATTTTTAATCAGGCAAAGTGAACCAGAATTAAAGTCATCACCTGAGTAAATTGAACTAAGGCAAGGTTGTCTCTGAAGCAGGGAATAAGCCAATCAAGGCAGGCAATGATTCCATGTCTTTATGGATCCTTTAGCAAAGTCCACATTTTCATTTTTCAGTCAATCTTCCTTCCAAAGATGGCCCAGAGCCATTGTCTCGCCTGTCACCGACTTGTACCTCTCAGCAACTGGAAATAGCACTATCCAAGCTACAATTACATCTCCACAGAAATACTGGAGTCCCAATGGGTAATCTGATATGATTCTCGGGTGAATCATGCTATAAAATATGTGCAACTGGGAAAATCAACTTTATCCTAGCGCTTTGGGACTGGGCTGCATAATTGCATTCCAGAAAATATTGGGTGGTGTTTGAATCTACATCATACACAATAATTGTAATAATTCATAATGATAAAACCACCTTACAAATGAACAATTTACTCTATCAGCATTCTTTTATATCCATTATAGTTTACCATGAGATAAATGGAAAAGGTTTTATCATTCCTCTTTAAGTTAAACTAATTTTCATTCATGGTACTTTTTAAGTTTCTCCAGTGCCTCAAAACTTGAAGGAGCACACAATCTACTATGATAGAAAACATGGATGTAAATAACCAGAAAGTTGAATATAATAATAATTCAGTTGTATATATCCCTTTAAGTTACACAAAACAGTTTAGCCCCTTTACATTTTTGATGGCCATAAAAGAGGCTACCACCATCCCCCCGGTTACTCAGTTTTGTTTTTTATTGTTTTTTTTTTATTTTAGTCTCAAAGACCAGAACACAAATACAGAATGGAAAAAAGAAACCAAAACGTATCATAAACATAAATGTTGATGTTTAAATACAAAGAAAGAAGAAAAGGCATGTCATGCACATAGCAGAATATAATAGAGGATTCAAAATATGTAACAATAAATTTTCATTTCAAGAAAGCCTGTATGATGAGTAATACACATTGTGTTGAGAATTGCCCATCTTTGTTTCCTTATAACTTTTCTTTTCTTCTTTACTGTGCACTTTTTTACTTTGTTCTTTTTTGCCCTCACTCCCAAACCACCCCCACCACCCAGAAGGTTACAATAAAGCTTAGATATGTTTCTCTATAGCTATAGACAGTTACTCAGGTTTGTAATCTCAGAGATGTTCTATCTATGTTCTTGCCCCACCTTTTCCCCTTGATAGCCATTTAGCTTCCAATGCCTACATAACATCTCTCCCATCTGTTGATTTCTTCTATACTAGTACATACACATCCTAGACCAGGCCTTCCTCACCTGAAGTGAACTATAGCCTTCACTTCACTTCACTGAAGTATAGCCTCCTGATTGGTTCCCTTACTTCAGGTCTCACCCTCTCTAATCTATCCACCCCCAAAGCTGCCAAAATAAACTAAGACCCATGGTTTACCACATGATACCACCCCCCCCCACTCTCTTTAAAAAACTTCAGCATCTCTCTCACTCTTGTCCCAAGAATAAAATAGAAACCCCTCAGCCTGGCCCTCCACAATCTGGCTCCAGACACTTCTGTCTCAAGCCATATTTCAAGTTCCTCTTCATGAATTCAAAATTTCAACCAACAAATTGTACTGTAATGCCAAGGAAAGGCAACTTCCCAAGGTTCAGAATACCAGCATAGGTGCTCTCCATTTTATTCAGTGACAAACCAAGAACAGAGAAGATCAAAATATGACATCATTCAAAATACAGCATTTACTAAGTGTGATTAAATAATCTCCAAGTACTACCCCACCCCAGGACCTTACACTCATTCAATCAATTACAAAGTCCCTGTTCTAAATACTACTCCACCCCTAGGCTGTACCTTCATTTAGTCCATCACAAAGCCCCTCTTCTCAAATGGAGATTAGTTTCCAATCATAAGTAAAGTACATTCATTTATTCAATCTTAGAACACAAAAAGGTCAAAAGTTCCCCATCCCTGGATCACAATTGAATCTACCCCAGAGTTACAACAAGTTTAAGTACAGCACTTAATACCCAAAGGAGGTCTTTTCTTCATCTTGACACAAGGCAAGTTCTCAGCAATCTTTGTTCCTGGGGAGACAATGCTTAGCAAGGCCACAAGATACATTGCCAGTCTCTTCATTAATTCATCCTCTGTCTGCAGAACAGTCCTAGGACCCCTGAAAACATTAGCAAAACCTTCTCCCAGGATTTCTGTAAACATACAACAAGAAAATCCTTCTTCAGGGCTTCGGAACGAACAGAAAGGTTCCCAGGCTCCTGCAACAACAGCACTGTCCTTCACCAGTGGACAGTATTCACTTTCTGTCTGCAGAACAGTCTCAGGAGCTCTTAACCAACAGCCAGGTTCCAGAACTTCTTCAACAACAGCACTGTCCTTCACCAGTGGACAAATCTGGCAAAACAACATCAAAACAGACAGACAAAGTACCAGCAAAACAGCCATGTCTCCTCAGTCCTTGGCAGCTCCGGGGCCAGGTCTCAAAAGTCCAGGGCAATTAAAAGTGGCCCTCAGCAATCCTCTCAATCTCTCTCTGCCTCCACGAGGGTGCTGCTTCCAAAAAGTTCTTCTGCGTCTCTCTCCTGTCTCTCCAAATCTATGTCACTAGTTCCTCCCACTTCAGCCCTTTCTTTACCGTCAACAAATCCATCCCACAAGTGGTATTAACAAGCTCTGGGTTTTTAACACAATCAAACCAAAAACCAAGCCAATACAGGGGATGCCATTACTATTACACCAATATAGATGGATGTAGTATTCTCACTATTGGGTTCATCTCCTTGCCTCTACATGTTTGAACAAGATATCTTCTGTACTTGAAAAACATTTACTGCTGATTACCAACTTTCAGAATCTCTCAGCAACCCTGAGCTCAGGTGTTACTTTTTCTCTGTGGAAACTCATATATTCATATAGACACACACAACAAACAAGCAAAACACAACTGTGTTAACAATATACAACAACAACAAAAATATAGCATTTACATGGTCTTTAAGATTATAAAGCACCTAATAATTTTTACTTGATTTGATCTTCATAACTAGGTGGTTATGAAGGTAGGTCCTACTGTTACTTTTACCATGAAACAACATGATATATTGAATTAAGAGTTGGTGTCTGAATCAGGAAAGCATAGGTTAAAATTTTGCCTCTGAAAAATACTTGTTACATCAACCTGGACAGTTTACTTAATCTCTCAGTCAACCCTCAAAGACTAGATTGAAGAAAATTCCCCAATGGGCAATGTTAAATGTCTATCACTGGGAGTTTGCTATACTGATACAGTCACATGTGTGGGGCTCTTGCTACTGTTACCACTACACCACTACCACCACTAATATTTCCAGTCATATGCCTTATCTATAGCAAAAAATGCCAAGATTAATGGAATTTAGTTTCTCCAGCATTGATTACTACTTGGTAATTAGATAGGATACTTACATTTAAAGTTTCAATAGTTAAAGTTTATTGGCTCACTAGAAACTGTGATTCTCAGTGTTCTGTACCCCTTTCTTGCCAGTCTGCTTCCATTATTGAAGAAATAGTTGGCCACATAAAACTGACCTTATTATTTAATGCATTACTGAGGAAAATTAATTTCAATTCTGTATCATTTGGTTGTTAATATTAATTTGTAATATTCCCTTCCCTTCTCTGTTCAAAGTGTTGTTCTGCCTATGCTCTCTTCTCAGCCTCTTCTAGATGAGGAATATTACCACATTCCCATCCTTCCCAGGATCTGGGCAAGGATCTTTACTTTTATTTACACTATGAACAGAAGCTGGACTGAGCAAGTATAATGGGAATCTGAAGATCTTCCCTACCCTTGGCCCCTTGATAGGCTTAAGTGAATCTGAGGACCTTCCCTGATTTGAAAATATACTCGGCCCCCTAATAGGCTGAATGTGGTCACATGGAGCCTGTGATGGGAGGCTTGCTTTTCAGGAATGCCCACACCTTCTTACTTTGTGATTGGGCAGTGGGTCAAGAGAGTTGTGACATTCTCTGACCCAGGAGAAGGCTATATACACCATGATGTGAATGGTACTCACTTTGGGAAGAGTTATGTGATTTGGTCAGATGAGACCCTGGGCAGCTGTTGAGCCCACCCACTTTCTCCCCCTTCCCTCCCCCTCCCTTTGAAAACCCAAATGTTGGTGCTTCCCTCTTTGGTAATTAACTAGGTATGGATATAATGGTCAGGCAGCTGAAAGCTCTGTCTGTTTAATTATGTTATTTTCTATTATAACTTCTGTTTGTATTCTCTGTAGTTCAGGGTTCTGACTTTTTCCCCTGAACTAGGTAAATGATATATTTTTGATTGATTAAACTAAGATTGTTAACCCATTTTGAGTTGCTTTCCTTAAGAAAACCAGATCTAAGAACCTGTGCTAGTAGCCATCCTGGGTATGCTAAGGTGCTTGCTGCTACAGCAAGTCAACAATACCCAGAAAGAGTCATATGTCCTTGATCCCTTCATTAAAGTTTGGTCAACAAAGGAGAAACATAGCCAGAGATATCCTGATTGGGATGGCTTATCTTCCTCAGATATAGTGCTATATATATATATATAGTGCTATAGTCTTCTGAATCTCATGAAGAGGCCATATACTCAGTTTTCACTCCTCCACTACATCCAGTGTAAAGAGTGGAGAACTCTAAGCCCAACTCTTCATAAACTCTCCACCAATCGGAACTGCCTTTTGCTTGGCAGGGAAGGTCCCAACAATGTGCTGTCAATAAGACAAACTGGGACTTAAATTGACTGTAGAGGAT